>NC_081416.1:118485035-118785035 GCF_949786415.1 Peromyscus eremicus | reverse complement strand
TATGGAGATCAGGATTTGATACTGATTAAAGAATGTATTTCATGCCAGCTGGTACCAAGATAGTGATAGCTTTTGAACTGAAGGATCAGATATTAAGTTTCTATATAAGAAATTTGAGTTTTTTTGAAAGGTCAATATAGTTAAGCTAGGAAGCAGTGAATTTGTAATAAAGTGTAGCATACATTAACTATGTATATAAATCACATTAGTGAATATTCATTCCTTTGCATATATTAATTCCTAAAGATTAGAAAGCTTGGGGAAAATTTTTGACCTCACCCTAATACCTCCTTGATACAATCTTAGTTTTCCCTTTTTTTCCCTCATTTTTCTGTTTTAAAGATTTTTTTATTTTATTTTATTTATGTAAATATTTTGCCTTGTGTGTATGTAGATGTACCATGTGAATACCTAGTGCCCATAGAGGCCAGAATAGGACATCAGATACCCTGATCTAGAATCCAGACAGTTGTGAACGGCACTGTGTGTACTGGGAACCAAACCTGAGTCCTCTGCAAGAGCAGCTAATGCTCTTAACCACTGAGCCAAAACTCCAGCCTCAGTTTTCCTTTGTAATTGGAAGAACAGGGTTGATAAACAAGGTTAACTAACAAAGAGTTGATTAAAAAGTTAATAACGTGTTGATACAGAAAAAGTAAAAGTCATGATAATAAATACTTAAGCCTTAGTAAGCTGTCCAGTGTCTGTCTTTTTGGCACATTTCTGTTAGGAAAGTGACCATGGGTAATATGTAAACACACAAGCTTTGTTTTCTAAAAGTAACTAAATTATTTATTTTATGTGTGTGAGTGTTTTGCCTGCACGTCTGTCTGCACATTTGTGCCTGGTGCCTAGGGAGGCTGGAAGAGGACATCAGGTCTGCTGGGACTGGAGTAACAGTCAGTTGTAAGTTGCTGGGTGCTGGGAATCTAACCCAGGTCCTCTGGAAGAACAGTCAGTGCTCTTAACCGCTGAGCAGTCTCTCCAGCCTGTTTGTTCTCTAAACAAGAGCTGATCCAGATTTTGTATATTTTTGTTTCCTCAGTAGGGATTCTTATATTGAACATATTTTCATAGTTGTAATTTAGATCATTATAGAAGATATTACCAACCAATATAACTATTGACTATCATATTTAGCCTTTCCAGAAAGATACTGGTTATATTACTGAGACCATTTATTAAGTTTTTCTCTGATGGTGCAGGCCTGTAATCCCAGCACTTTGAAGACTGAGGCAGGTGGAATGCATATTCAGAGCCTTCAGAATGAGTTCACAAAACTAACCTGAGCAACCTAGTGAAAGCCTGTCTCAAAATAAAATATAAAAGCAGGGTTAGGAGTATAACTCAGTTTAAGAGTCCTTGTCTACCATGTTTCAGGGCTCTGGGTTCAATCCCCAATGCCATAAAGAAAAAAAAAAGTTATGTCCTATGTGGTATTTCATTCTTCAACTATTATGAGAAATGGCATGGCTGAAATGGCAATTAGAGACTGGAGAGATGGCTTTGTGGTTAAGAGCACTGGCTGCCCTAGTGCAGGACCCAGATTCAATTCCCAGCACCCATGTGGTGGCTCAGAGCCATGCATTGTTCCAGTTCCAGAGGATCAGTGCCCTCTTCTGACCTCTGTGGCATGTACATAGTACACATACAAATATGCAGACAAAACTCTCATACACACAAAGTAAAGTATTGAAAAAAAAGAAATAACAAATGGAAAAATCTTGAAAAAGGATTCCCTTTTTTAGATGCATCTGGAATTTAGAGTCTTGACTCCTTTACTAGAGTAACAAGCCAATAGAGGTTTGATGCAGAAGTGTTATAAGAGTCCAGTGTCGCGCCGGGCGATGGTGGCGCACGCCTTTAATCCCAGCACTCGGGAGGCAGAGCCAGGCGGATCTCTGTGAGTTCGAGGCCAGCCTGGGCTACCAAGTGAGTCCCAGGAAAGGCGCAAAGCTACACAGAGAAACCCTGTCTTGAAAAACCCAAAAAAAAAAAAAAAAAAAAAAAGAGTCCAGTGTCCTAATCTGTATGACTTTCCCCTTTTAAGGTTACAGAAGGTATACATGGTCATCTCTTCTCTATCCAGTCTCTAAAAATTATAATACCAGTTATAGTCTGTTTATAATCCTAGACCCTTTTCCGTATATACGTAAAACAGATATCAACAGTTTATGTTTGTTACTTACATATACATGAACCTTAAAAATAATTTCATCCATGGGCTGGAGAGATGGCTCAGCGGTTAAGAGCACTGGCTGGTCTTCCAGAGGACCCGGGTCCAATTCCCAGCACCCACATGGCAGTTCACAACTGTCTGTAACTCCAGTTCCAGGTGATCTGACACCTTCACACCAATGCATATAAAAATAAATTACTAATTAAAAAAAATCATAATTTCATCCTAGCTGAGCATGTGCACATACCTGTAAACCTCATGTGAGACGCTGAAGCATGAGTATTGTTATGTAGCTAGCCTGAACTGAAAAGAGACTCTTGTTTTCAAAGAAATAAAGATTGAAGCTACCGTACTAATTGTGCTGAATTTAAAAGCCCTCCCCCATCGCGTATCTCTATGGTGGTATATACTAGTCTCCCATGTGCTTTCAATTCCTCATTGGTTGGGTGTGTGACTTCACTGTTTCACTCTTTATATGCGATCACAGTGCTTCTTATTTTGGATTACTACTCTGTAGCGAGGATGTACATTAGTACATTTTACTATTTCTGCTATGGATCTCTCTGAATTGCAAGTTTCAGGTAGAACTCTTACATTTTTATCTTGAATGAATGCCTGTGTTGATCTTCCTCATTTCTCATTTCCAGGAGAACTCTCACCTTGCTCCTGCGCAGCCAACTCTCCCAAGGAAAGACACAGTTCAAGGTGTGTGTGGGTTTTTCAACACCTATTCACTGGATTGACACATTTATTTTGATTGGATGTATTTAATGTAAGTTACAGCTTCTTATCAACACTGGTTAAAAAAATACATCCAAATTCCTTTTTTTGGGATTCCTTTGTTTGGGAATAAGATAGTTCGTATATCCTTAAATTAAAATACTGCATCATGCAAATTACTGACCTAAAATATTTTAAAATGTCATTATCATGGAATCCAAAATTAGAAAAAAGAAAAGAAAGAAAAAGAGAGAGAAAGAGAGAGAGGCAGTGGAACTGTTTAGACAAAAGGAGTTTAAACATGTTGGTCAAAGTGCACTCCATGGTCCTGCTTGGATCTTAAGTAAAGTTTTTTCTTTCTTTTTTACACTTAAAATATAATTATATCACTTTTCTCCTTCCTTTTCCACTCTCTAGTTCTGCCCATGAGTTCTGCCATCCCTTTTGAAATCATAGTCTCTTTTTCTTTGTTATTGTTCCATATATGTATGTGCAGCACAAACCTAAACATATAAACACACAATCTGCTCCATCTGTTTAGAGTTGCTCATATGTATATGATTTCAGGACTGACCACCTGGTATTAGATAACTAATTAGGGGCTCATACCTGCGGAAGACTATTTCTCTCAA
The DNA here is from genome assembly GCF_949786415.1 of Peromyscus eremicus. NCBI lineage: Eukaryota > Metazoa > Chordata > Mammalia > Rodentia > Cricetidae > Peromyscus > Peromyscus eremicus. Next base: position 118,781,504 of record NC_081416.1, on the reverse strand, counting down.
GTTAATAATATACTTTTTTGTTTGTGTTTTTGTTCTAAGACAGACTCTCACTATATAGTTCTGGTTGCCTGGCACTTGATATGTAGACCAGCCTGTCCCTGGAGCCACAGAGATCTGTGTGCCTCTATTCTCTAGTGCTAACAAATAGAAACATTTACTATATCTATAAGTAAAAATACTAAATTCAGGCTGGAGAGATGGCTCACAGGTTAAGAACACTGGCTGTTCTTCCAGAGGTCCTGAGTTGAATTCCCAGCAACCATGTGGTAGCTCACAGCCATCTGTAATGAGATCTGGTGCCCTCTTCTGGTCTGCAGGCATACATGCTGACAGAACACTATGCATAATAAATAATAAATAAATAAGTAAGTAAGTGAATAGATAAATCTTAAAAAAATACTAAATTCATTATTAAATACTTCCCACAAAGAAATGTCAAAGATTAGATGATGGCTTCACTGCTGAATTCTACCCAGCAATTAAAAATAAACACTCTAGCATGTATTATCTCAGTTGATAATTCTAGACAGTACGCTGAGGAATGGATTACCTTGAACAAATGAGGCTGAGATAACTGTATGTCCATGAGCAAAAGAAGGGTACTGGGCCTCTACCTCATTCAAAATTCTGTATAAAACTTTTGGAACCTGTAAGGTCAGTAGTTTTGTGGTTCCCCCAGAAGTGTGCTATCCAGGGGAATCATTTTAATACATAAGGTTACAGAGTGGCTTCCTTCAGCAGCTCTGTGTTTGGATCTGGCGTCCTCAGTTAGTTGACCAACATAATGCTTTTTATCTCCTGTCTCCCTTTCCCTCAATGCTTTTAGAAGTGACAAAAGTCCGAAGAAATCTCTTCAACCAGGAAATGCTTTCTCCTTCAAAGAGGGGGCTAAAGCGGGGACTGCCTCGAAGCCATTCTGTGTCAGCCTTGGACGGTCAGCACCACAGACAGGACAACTTCAAGAAGACCAAAAGCAGCACGTTTCAAGGTAACCTCAGAAAGAGCTTGTAAAAAATTTGTGGTGGCATCGTTCCACTTTTATTCCCAAATCAGCAATCTGAGTCTTCCTGCCTTTTTCTTGATGACTTTAGCTAAAAGTTTGCTAATTTTACTGATCTTTTGAAGAAACTTGGACTTTGCTTCATTGACTTTCTAGCCTCATGTTCCTTCCCACCACTTACTTTGGTTTTAGTTTCTTGTTTTTTCTTTTTCTTTTTTTAAAAGTTTTGGTTGTTGGTTTTGTTCTGTAGGGTGTGGGCAATAAGATGTCTCATATGAATCTCTTTGGGTTCATCCTTGGAGTCCATTAAACTTGAGCAGTTAGGTTCGTGTCTTTCATCTGATTGAGGACGTTTTTAACACTTTTTCTTCAGAAAGGTTTTCTGCCCCTTTGTCTTTTCACCGTCTAGAAATCTCATGATGCATATGGTGATATCCATGATGGTACAGTGTACATGGGTGCCTCAGGCTTTCTTAATTTTTCTTTCTTTTTTCTGGTCAGGCTGTTTAATTTTGGATACCTTCTTTTTCAGTCACTGATTATTCTGCCTGCTAAGACATGTGGTTGGATCCCTTACAGTTTCCTGTTGCATCTCTATTTTTGTTGTTTATTTATTTATTTATTTATTTGGTTTTTGGTTTTTCGAGACAGAGTTTCTCTGTGTAGCTTTGCGCCTGTCCTGGAACTCACTTGGTAGCCCAGGCTGGCCTTGAACTCACAGAGATCCACCTGGCTCTGCCTCCCGAGTGCTGGGATTAAAGGCGTGCGCCACCACTGCCAGGCAATCCAAGTTATTTTTATCTTTTAGAAAATTTTAAATTAAAATAAAATTACATCTAGCCGGGCGGTGGTGGCGCACGCCTTTAATCCCAGCACTCGGGAGGCAGAGCCAGGCAGATCTCTGTGAGTTCGAGACCAGCCTGGGCTACCAAGTGAGTTCCAGGAAAGGCGCAAAGCTACACAGAGAAACCCTGTCTCAAAAAACCAAAAAAAATAAATAAATAAATAAAAATAAAATAAAAATAAAATTATATCATTTTCCTCCTCCCTTTCTTTCCTCCAGCTCCTCCCATGTTCCCCCCTCACTCCCTTTCAGATTCATGTCTCCTTTTTAATTATACATTATATGTATATATGTAAGTATGGATGGATGTATAAATATATTTTCACATAAATATATAAATACAGCTTGCTGGGTCCCTTTAGTGTTGTTTGTTTATATAGGAGTTTAGGGCCGAACACTTGGTATTAGATAATCAACTTGGGGCAACTCCTTGGGGTAGACTCAATTCTTTCTCTCTCGGCAGTCATCAGTTGCCCGTAGTTCTTTGTCTACGCCTAGACAAAGGCCTGTGAGATTATGTTAGCGTGTCTGTTGATGCCACTGTTCAGGTTTCATTTAGTCACACATGTTGAAGTATAACAAGTGTAGCTTCCCTGGCATTTGCAGCAGATTTTCTGGTCCCAGGGCTTTTATTTATCTTCCTACCCCCTCTTTGGTGATGTTCCCCAAGTCTTAGGTGTGGGATTTGTGTTGCAGATACACTAATTTGCGAAGAGTACCCCACAATCAGTTGCTCTCAGCATTTTGGCCCGCTGTGGCTTTTTGTATTGGTCTTCATTAGCTGTGAAGAGATGCTTCTCTGATAAGAGATGAGTGCTATACTTAGCTGTGGGTATCAAGATAGATGTTTGGAGTGCAGGTAGGAATTATACTGGTTTGTAAAGTAGTAGACTCTCCTCTGAGGTCCGTGATCACACTAGCCCTAGATAATTGGCTAGGTTTCTGTTACCAAGCATGAGTGCCCTCCTGTTGACCGGGATTGGTGTCTAATTAGACAGCTGTTGGTTACTGCCAAGATAGGTGCTGCTATTGCACCTTTAGGGATATTTTACCAGGCTGGTCGCTGTTTTTGTTTTTTCTTTTTGGTTTTTGGTTTTTCGAGACAGGGTTTCTCTGTGTAGCTTTGGCACCTTTCCTAGAACTTACTCCATAGCCCAGGCTGGCCTCGAATTCAAAGAGATCCACCTGCCTCCGCTTCCCGCATGCTGGGGTTAAAAGTGTGAGCCACCACCACCCGGCCAGGCTGGTCACTGTTACAGTTCATAGGCTTCACAGCTGGATAGGACCATTGGTTACCTCCCTCCTTTGGTAGCGTTCATGGCAACTTGCAGTGTGATAAAAAGCGAGTCCTCAGAGAGGACGCTTTTGGGTCAGTTCTAAGTCCTATGTCCAAAGTATCTCTCTAAGTGGCACAACTTCATATATATACATATATATGCACATACAGTAATATTTTACATATAATTTTAAGTAAATATAAAATATAAAATACTATGATTTCTGTGGCTTTTTCAATCATCCTTAATGTTATTGATCCCTCCTCCTCCCTCTCCTGTATTGATCTCTCTCCTTCCCTCATTCCGAATTAAAGCCCTCTCCCTCTGATGTTTTAATTTCTCCCTTTGTATCAGTTCTGTTGCTCCTGTTTCTACCTCTAGAGCATGGGAATTGGATTCGTGTGCCACTGTACCTGGTTTTGTCTGGTGGTATTGATTGAATCCAGGGCCTCCTATGTACTAGGTAGAAATTCTTCCAATTGAGCTATATCCCCAGCTATACTTTTTAGCTGCAGAATTCCTTTTGATACTCTCTATTGCTTGCTGATAATTTTATATTACTTATGTATTATTTCCTGGTTTCCTTAATTTTTGTAACCTGTGGGTTCATAAACTCATTGAGTGCATTGAAGACTCCAAGGTCTAGGCTACTTGAGGGGTGGTTTCCGCCAAGTTCTTGTTTCCTGTGATTGGACCTTTACTGTTTGTTTGTACACCTTTTAATTTTTGTTGTTGTTATGAACTAGCTATTCGACAAATTATAATGTAAAACATTTCTTATTGTGTATAAAACTGAAGTTTCTGTCTTTTATCTTTGTGTTCAGACAATGACTTACCAAAGATTTTCATAAATGTCTGGATTGAAAAAGGATTGGAAAAAGCTGTACCTTTCCCTTCAATCTACTGATAGAGGGCTAGAGAGATGGCTCAGTGGTTTATAGCCAGCACTTCCTGCTTTTCCAGAGGACCTACATCCGTGTTGAGTGGCTTACTACCACCTTTAACCCCAGCTCCACAGAGAGCTGATGCCTCTGGCTGCCACCAGCAACTGCACTCACATACACACACACGCACACGCGCACGCACGCACGCACACACGCACTTAAAATGTAACAACTAAAAATCAATCAATTTATTGATGGATGCTGTGGAAGAAGGCCACTGCTGTTTGAGAGGGCTGTACTGACCCACTGTCTGCAGCTACTATCCCACAGGATAGAGTCTTACACTGGCTTGTGTCTTTTTTTTTTTTTTTTTTTTTTTCTCTTTTTTTTGAAATAGAGTCTCACTGTTGTGTCCTTGGCCAGCCTGGACCTTGCTATGCAGACCAGGCTGGCCTCAAACTCACAGAGATCACCTGCCTCTGGCTCCTGAGTGCTGGGGCCAAAGGTTTGCATCAGGCTGGCTTGTGTCATTTTTAATCAGTACTGATGCACTGCTCTATTCTGTTGAGCCCTGAAAGCATAGGATCTAGCTCAGAGTTTAGCATCCTCTCTAGCTAGGTAATAAGCCACATGTAAGTTCAGAATGCCCCTTTCAATTGCTGCTGCCTGAGAGGGTTAGGTGAGATTTATAGCTGACACTGTTTTCGCATCTTAGGTTATCACAAACTGCTGACTAAGAGTGTGGCTGAGACCCCAGTCCATAAGCAAATCTCCAGGCGCCTGCTCCACAGACAGATCAAGGGCAGGTGAGTGACAGCCCAGTCCAGACCCCTTCATACACCCAGGCCACCTTCAGCACTATCTCATAGGCAGCTCTTTGCCTTCTCTTGACTTTCTTGGCTAATTCTTAACCCTGTTTCTTATATTTTGCTGATAGTAGAACAATCTACACGATTCCACTCTGGCCTCTTTTGCTGGGTATAACTATTTTGAGATTTATGCACATTGCTTGTATCAGTTCATCCCTTTTTATTACTAAGTAGTATTCCATTAAATGCATCTTCTGCATTCACCTATTGACATGGGGAAAGGTGGGTCCTTTTTCCTGCCAGGCAAGGCTGGAGATCCAAGTTAGCCTGTGCTGATAGGGGTACAGCTGGGGCTTGTTTTTCTCTGTAGTCACTAGTTGGACTAGGGTAATTACTGCCCCTTTCCAGAAGAGAGCTCTCTCTCGGGAGTAAATTTTGTCTCAGCCTTTTGGTATCTGTGGTCAGCTTCTCCAGCACCCAGTCTGAGATATGAGCAGCAGAAGTAAAACCCAGGGAGCTCACTGCCCCTCCTTTTTCAAGTCCTCAGTTGACTGTCTTTCTCTCCACATCTCATTAAGAACAGGGGAAAATGCATCTACTACATATTGTCACAAATCTGCCTGGACATTGTGCAGATTCTCACACTTATGAAAGTTGCAGGGTGATTGTTAGAAGTGAGAATGATGTCCTCGACAAGCTGACAGGCACTAAGGCTCTTCACAAACATGCCTACTCTTTACTGTGACTATACAGTGTTTAGCTGTACTTTTTTTTTTTTTTTTTTTTCCCAGAGCTGAGGACCGAACCCAGGGTCTTGCACTTGCTAGGCAAGCGCTCTACCACTGAGCTAAATCCCCAACCCCTCTGTACTATTTTTTTAGTACATTGATGGAATAAAAACTCTTCTATTTTAAAGCTAATTTTGACATTATCAAAATACAGTAAAAGCATCCTAGGAGCTGGAGAGATGGCTCAGTGGTTAAGAGTACATAGTCTCTTACAGAGGACTTAACTTCAATTCCCAGTTCCCAGCAACAATCTGTAACTCCAGCTCCAGAGAATCCAACAACTCCGGTCTCCGTAGGCAATGCACATGTGCACAAGCAGACAGACAGACAGACAGACAGACTTATTTTTTAATATCTTAAAAAATTCTAGCCATTTCATTCTCCATAATAATTATATATATTATATATGTTATATTATATATAGAGAATGTGTAGCTGATGGTGTTGTATATTAGCTTATGCAAGATCCATGCTTCAATCCTCAGCTCTCACAGGGATCATAACTGTGAATGAGAGTGCTTACCAATACTAATATTGTTAAACCCCAAGACTTTTGTAACTTTGCTGAGTGTTTTCTCTGTCTTTAATATGTTTTTGTTGTTGCATTCTACTGTAAGTGTGTGTGTGTGTGTATGTGTGTGTAGGTTGAGGACAGTTGTTTTTTTAGAGTTGGTCTGTCCTTCCACCGTGTAGTCCTGGGGATAGAACACAGGTTGCTGGGCTTGGCACCAGCCCCTTCCTGAGCAACTTGCCTGCCCTGTCTTTACTGGGTAAATCATGAATGCTGTTGACTGTGCTGTTGCTCTTCCAGGTCTTCTGATCCTGGTCCTGACATTCACGTAGTTGAAGAGTCTCCTGAAAAGCAGGATGGTGAGCATGCTAGCTACTGTTTTTGCATTCTGTCTAGCTTCTACAAAAGCTTCAGGTAGTTTTCACTCAGCGTATCCTCAGATAGTTTCCAGAAATCGGGGTGGCTCTGGATCCAGCATACACATATGTGAATGTTGCTTTACAGAAAATGTATTCAATTTCTGGGGAAGAAATAATTTTACATAATAGAAGTAGGCCTTGGTGTGAGGATTCAACTTCCATGTTACACAAAGTGCTGTGATTTATTTAAAGTGTGTCTTAATAAGGGCAGGTGTTCAATGTTCAAAATCTACTTTCTTTTCTTTTGTTTTTGTATTGTTTGGGGTTGTTTGTTTGTTTTTTTGTTTTATTTTGTTTTCATTTTTTTTGCTACACAGGGTTTCTCTGTGTAGCCCTGGCTGTCCTGGAACTTGCTTTGTAGACCAGGCTGGCCTCAAACTCACATGCCTCTTCTGCCTCTCAAGTGCTGGGATTAAAGGTGTGGGCCACCACTGCCAGGCTCAAAGACTTTTTTCTTAAAGTATTTAAAGTAACTCATGTTTGTGGCAGAAAAATGGCTTAATAATTCCAGCACTCAGAAATACTTTCAACATATTTTAGTGTGTATTCTTCCTAGACAAAAATATATGTTTTGTACATATAGAAAACCTAGTTAAGCTGGGCATGGTGGTGCAAGCCTTTAATCCCAGCTCCACCGCTCTGTAGGCAGAGGCAGGTGGATCTCTGTGAGTGCAAGGCCAGCCTGGTCTACATAGAGAGTTCCAGGGCAAGTGGAGTACATAACAGAGAGACTCTGTCTCAAAAAACAAACAAACAAACCTAGTTTTTGGTTTTGTTTTATACAAAAGTCACACTATTTATACTTTTTGTTCTTTCTGTCATGCTTAGAGGTGACAATTATGGGACTTGTAAAGGAATAAGCTCATGGGTCAGTGTTTTCTCCTACCTTGGCGGGACTGTGTGTCAGTCTCTTGTACACTTTTTCAGAGACACTTCAGATGGTGTCACAGAATGATGCCTGCGCAGACTATGGGAGATGCTAAGTCTGAAACCCCTCCTGTTTACCAGCTCTGCTTCTGGTTTTGCAGAAATAGGTTTGAGACGAAGTCCTCGAATCAAACAGTTGTCGTTTAGCAGAACAGATTCTGGTTCCTTCTATTCTGTGTCTCAGCCAAAATCTCGAAGTGTGCAAAGAATCCACTCATTCCAGCAGAAGTCAGGTAATCTGGGCACATCTGTCAAGTGAATGTTTTTGGGAATTTGACATTTTCTCAAGGTTTGAGAAATAATTAAGGCGATGGCTAGACAACAGTCCTTGGCCTGTAACCATTCCTCCCTTGGATTCCTACAGCTGGCCATCCACACTGCTGTTTAGGTAACTCATTCACTCCTACACACTGTTGCCCAGGTAGAGGGCAGGCAGTATCAGTTTGTCTGTTCATTGTGTTATCCATTTTTACCTTGGCTAATAGATATGTTTTACAATATATTTATACTTAAGGTAAGTTATTTCAGTTGCTTCCATTTCCTAAAATAAGGTTAAAATCCAGGAAGACAGGGCCTAGAGAGATAGCTTAGTGGTTAAGAACACTGGCTGCTCTTGCAGAGGATGGGGTTCCTAGTATCCACATGTGGCTAACAACTGTCTGTAACTCTAGTTCCAGAGGATCCAGTGCCCTCTCTGGCTGCCTTAGGCACTGCATGCACCTGGTGCACACTTATATAGGCAAAACCCTATACACACCATAAAATAAAAATAACTAAAATCTTTTTTTTAATGCAGGAAGGCAGCAGACATTGCAGTTATGCACATCGTCAGTTGGGATTTTGCCCCCCAACTGCTCTGAAACGTTGTCTTTCTTGTTTAACAATGTTGGAAGCACTGGGCATGGTGGCGCACGCCTTTAACCCCAGCACTAGGAGGCAGAGGCAGGTGGATCTCTGTGAGTTCAGGGCCAGTCTGGTCTACAGAGTGAGTTCTAGGACAGTGAGTGCTACATAGAGAGACCTTGTATGGGCCCCCCACCCGACCCCCCCCCCCAAAATATTGGGAGGGCAAGTTTTAAGGAAGAATTAAATGTTTTTTTACTTGCAGACCAAAGAGAAAATTTTCCAGTCCAGAGTATTCGGTCTCCTAAAACACTGTTTTTTGGGGCACTGTCTGAGATACCTGGCTCCTCCAAGAAGGCCTCAGCTGGAATCAGGAAGTCCTCCAGAAGCATGTTGGATTCTGGGATACCTACAGCTTACCAGGTATAAAATCCCTTTAAAGTTTAAAATGGTACTGTCTTGGGGAATAGAGAGAGAGAGACATTGCTGAAAGAAGCAGGTGTCCAGTAGAAAAAAAGAAAACTGGGCCTCGCTCTATAGAGAATAAAAGGTACGGGTGAGGTGGGTCGGCACATGTCTTTAATCCCAGCACTTGGGAGGCAGAGACAAGCAGATCTCTGAGTTTGAAGCTAGTCTGGTCTGCATAGTGAGTTCCAGGACAATCAGGGCTGTGTAAAGAAATAAATAAACAGAAAAGGCTTGGTGGCTGGGTTAAGCTGCATGAACGGTTACTGGAACAGAGGGGTTTAAAGTAGCAGGTTTGGCTGAGGTCATGGCAGCGATCTTGAATGCCTGCTTCCTAAGTCATTCTTCCTCGTCCCTCAGCTGGGCTACACAGCCTCCTCTGTGCTTTTCTGCATGTCCCTGCCAACTCACTGAACATGGAAACTAGTTAGCCTGGGCTTCCTTTGAGACAGTCCAGTCATGTTATAGAAAGATGGGTATTTGACTGCCTCACCTTGTGGAGTTTTTGTTTTTGTTAACAAGAAGGAAGGAAATTTTTGGTTTGGGAGTGGCCTTTCTGAGATATCATTGCTGCTATGCCTATGTGTTTGTCTGTTCTGCTGCCCTACCACCTCCTGGATCCTAGGAAAAGTGCACCAGTAAAATCTGAGTGATGTTTGGGAGAGGGAAACAGGTCTCTATTTCTAATTCCCGATCTAAGATCATTCTTCTGGCTGACTTTAAGTCTCCTCTTTGGTTTTCTAATTGTCTTAGAGATCACTAAGACAGTCTTTGGAGAATATACATTATAATATTCAAGCTCTGAAATAAACATTTTTTTCTTTTCAGACTCCCAAAAAGAGTAACCAAAAATCTCCAAGCTTTCCTAAAACTACACCAAGAAGGTTCCCTCGTACAGCACAGACCTCACTGTGCACTCCAGAAAGACTACAAAACTCCCCTACAGAAATAACTCTGGCTGAGCGGGCCATTTCTGAGGCCTCCTTAAAAGACTCCTCCTCACATGGTTATAGCTCACCACTGGCATCAAAAGTCACTCCCCAAAAGAGAGCCTCCCCAGCAGAAGAGACCTCTCCTCTCCTCACAAAGCTGCCCAGAACACCCAGGAGACCAGACATCCAACCACCTGGGTGCTTGTCCGACTGTGTGAATTCCAGTCCAGAAAGCCCTTATTGTCCAGCATCTCCAGCTCCCGTGACTGCTAATTCCCAAAGTCACTGTCGAAGCCCTGTAAGATACTCCTTCAGAACACCTCCCCGGATGGCCCTTGCTGGCACCCCTGAGCATCAGAAGCACCAACCACTCCCTCTCCCCAGGGCCTCTCGGGCCCAGGAACCTGCACAGAAACTGCAGGAGAGAGCTGTCAAAACCCCAACGAGGCCAGCAGACTCCATTACTTCTCTAAAGGAGCACTTTACTTCTCCTGGATGTGATGCCTCCTGGCGTCCGCTTAGGACATCTTTGTCAGCCTCCCCTCCTCCTGGAGAACTAAGTTGGAAAGCACACCGGACATCACCCAGCGCAGCTACATCTTTCTCTTACCCTGTTCCCTCAACTCCTCCTAGAACCCCACCAAGAATGACCTCCTACCCCATACCTCCTTCTCCGCCATCTAAGCTTGGGAGACTGTGGAGAAAGACCTCCAGTCCTCAAGACTTCCCAGAGTGCCAGCCAGGACCCTTTGCTGCTCCAGTGCTTGAAGCAGCTACCAGCCCAGGGGCCATCACAGGCTCTAGAGGACCGCAATTCCAATCTTCTGAAGGGCAGGCCTACCAGGGCACCGGGCTCAGCAATGACTGGCAGGTATCTTCTCCTCTGCTCATTGTAAGTGACACAGAGCACCTTCCTCTGACTGAAGCCCAACTCCATAGCCTGGAGAACCATGAGGGGGAAAGTGGCATCTTGCCAGGGGAAGACGGTGAGGGGCCAAAGACCACTGTTGCTGATGAGCCTCGCTCTGGGTCTGGCCCTGGGATTCCTCCACCTGTCCCTTCCTCTGTGTCCAGCTCCCCTGAGCTGCTGTCCTACACCTGCATGGCAGACAGAAGGCAGAGCAAGGCTACTGCTCAGCAGGGGAGCCTGCAGGCCCCGGAGGCCACTGGCAGCCCTCAGACCTATGAGGTTGAGCTGGAGATGCAAGCTTCTGGCCTTCCCAAGCTCCGAATTAAAAAGGTAGACCCTGGAGCTCTTCTGGAAGCTGAGACCCTAGGAAAGGACAGCCCTCCAGGAGAGGAGGGTGCCTTCCCTGCTCTCGGCATGCCCAAGGCCAGTAAGTCCTCCAGTAGAGTTGAGCACACCTATCTGTCACCCCCTTGCCTCCGGCCCTCACACAGCACGCCTGGCAAAAGTGGAGGGCAAACCTTCATCTGCCAGTCTTGTACTCCCTCCCGCTGCCCGCCCAGTACCCCCTCTCCATTTCAGGCAGATGTTGGGGTTTCTTGGACACCGTCTCCCAAGCAGAGTGGGAAGACCACTCCTGAAATTATCAAAGACTGGCCCCGAAGGAAGAGGGCCGTGGACTGCAGTGCTGGTCCTGCTGGCAGAGGCGAGGCCAGTGCAGACTTCCCTGGGGCTTTGTCACTGCTTGAGCCTGAGCCTGAGCCTGAGGGAAAGGAGCATGGCCTTGAACATGGCCTCCCTAAGGTTCTTGTCTTGGAGGATTTTGAACTAGAGGGGGTGTGTCAATTGCCAGACCAGTCACCTCCCAAAGACAGTGTGTCTAAGGCTGAGGAAGCCTCCTGGGGACAGTTTGGATTAGGCTCCAGAAAGAGACTCTTGTCTGCCAAGGAAGAAGCTGAATACGATGTCAAAAGGGTCTGTGATTCCCTGAGCGAAGAGCCCCAAGCCAGCAAGCGTAGAGAGTGGTCTCCACCTTGGAATGCACCACCACTCTGCTCAGTAGGGGAAGACGAGGTGTTTGTTTCTGGTGAGTTTATTTTTCAAGCCAACATGCGATGTGTTTTCTCTTGGGCAGAGTGGTGAGGAGGTGTTTGGAGCTGTGGGTAGCCTGGAGTCTTGTGGGCCTACACTTACCTTGTGGCATCTCCTTAGGCTCCACCCCACCCTCTGGCTGTATGGTACGGAACTGCCTCTCTGCCAGTGGTCTGCAGGCCCTGACCCAGTCTCCGCTGCTGTTCCAGGGAAGAACACCATCCTCTCGCAGCAAGGACACCAGAGGTAATCTGCCTGTTACAGGTCCCAGATGCTCACCAGGGCTGAGTGCTCCTCCTGTGTGTGATTTGCAGAGTTCTCTTGAAAGTGCAGACTGGGTGGGAAGATGATTTTGACCCTGCAGTGTCCTGTGCCCTTCCCAGAGAGGCTTCATGGTAGAACGTGAGGCATCTGAAGAGAAACCTCTACAAAATCTTATCAGACTAGTTCAGACAGTGGGAGTGGTGTACATGCCATGACGTTGCTGGTCTGTAGTCTTGGGCAGTGAAATGGCCTGGGCAGCACAAGTGACAGTGATCGGGGCCAGCCACTTCCTCACAGTAGGTTCATGTCCACATTGCCTTTAGTTCATCACGAATAAGTTCTGTCGTCCTCTGCCATCAGGCCCTAGCTTTTCTCATCTGCTGGCCCTTACATAAAAGCATAGGATCGGGCTGCTCAAAACACTGGTTAGAAACATAAGCGGCGCGGGACTTGGGTGGCTCTCTCCTCACAAAACATTTCACCCATGCAAAGTAACATAAACCCCTCTAATCCGACCTAAGAGAAAGCCCTATGTGTGGACACACATTCGGGTACTTTGCATTTCCAGTGGCTTGTCGCTGTCTGCACATATCCCTTATAACAAGTGTAGGTGACACTCCTGAGTCCACACTTGTGAGACCCTCTGTGGTTAGAGCAGGCCTCACTGATCTCTGCTTTTCCCCAGATGAGGATGTGGATGTGTTCCCCTCCACTACCGAAGAGTCTCCTTTCAGGCAAGCCTTCTCCCGGAAACGGCCTTTCAGAACCTACACGAGGAAGAAGCTGATTAGCTAGCCCTGGTAGAACACAGCTGGAGGACTCAGAAGGAGGAACACTGCAAGCCTGGCCAGATCCCTTGCATTCCTGGGGCAGTGCTCCAGAGTAGCTTTCTCTGGATGTGGTAACAATGCCAGGCTCAGACCACCAATCCCAGCAATGTGCCCAGAACAGGAGTGGCCAGAACTTAATGGGACTGAGAAAGTTTACAAGATGACGGCAGCTAGGTCCCTGTGGACTTAAAGAAGTTGGGGGCTTTGCAGGGTGTGCTACCTGCCTATAGTCCCAGCACTTGGGAGGTGAGGACAGAAAGCCCAGAAGCTCCTGACTGCATAGCAAGTACAAGGATGGCCTGGGCTGTATGAGACCCTGTCTCAAAAACCAACAACAAAGACATTACGAACCTTGAGCCTTTCCCCATAGTCATTGTTCAGCTTACCACTGGAATGTCTCATGGTCTCCCAGTCCCTCTCATGGACTTCATCTGAGGCCAGGCCCTGGCCCTTTTAGGGAAAGTTAGGAATCTGATGGGCAGCATGGTAGCTGGTACTATGACTCAAACAGCCTGGAAGTCTAGACACCAAGCAAGGATCCCATTCCAGTGTCTCCAAACCATGACCTTGGTGAAATGGAGACAAGAACCCTTGACATACTCCCTTGACGTACTCCCTTGAGGTGCTTGCCATAGGCTTGAGTTCCAAGACACAAGCGGTACTTCATAAACTAAGACCTGTATGTGAAAGACTACAGCAAGAAGCGAGGTAACAGTAAGGTCACCCTGGCTACTTAGCCTGGGAGTGATTGTGACCATGGTCTAGAGATCATTGCAGGGTCTGCCCTGAGAGCCAGCCACCTCATGGCAGAGTCTTAGCCTGGTATGTGCTTGGCACGGCACCTGTGTTGACCTGTAATCAACTAAACCAACTCGCTGGAGTCTTGGCAGGAGCCTCGTGTGTGTGTGTGGGGGGGGGGGGGGGGTGATTTAGTGCCTTCTCATTCTCCCCAGAAGGTTCAACCCTGTTGTGGCCTCAGGACTCTTTCTTCCTATTGTGGGATTCCAAGTGGAAACTACCATTTCTCCTGTCAAAGATGTGTTTTGTTCACTTTGTGTGGTTGACGTGAACAACTAAAACGAAGACAAGGCGGCCCTGGAGTGCCTGCCTGGGTCAGTCCCAGCCCCACGATGCGTAAAGAAGACAAGGCTTCACGTTGGCTCAGGCTCTCAGAGGTCAAAGTTCATGGCTGGCTGTCTGACTGGGGGCCTGCGTATAGGCAGTGAGGCAACCAGGAAGTGGGGAGAAGGGCAGGACTCCAGCACCCCTTCAAGGGTGCTCTCCAGTAACCTCTACTAGACCCCAACTCAGGCTCCACTGCCTCAGATCAGCCTTCAGGAGTCCTTGAGGACGTATTTAAGATGTAAACCATTATCAGATCATTCCTGTTTATTATTAAATGATATTTTAAAAAATTCTAAAAATGCTAGTAACTTTCCTAGTTCCCCTCCCCCATCCACATAAGACCGTTAAAGCCTTAACCCTCTCGCCACTGACCATTTTGTGATAAGCCTTGGATGAGCTCCAGACTTGTCCCACAAATGAAAGGTAGCTGTCAAGGTACTACAGCTTAAAGGAAGAGGGAGTCGGAGTTTGCATGTATTTAATAAATGCTAAAGGTGTTATGCACAAGGTCCTGGGTTCAATCCCCAGTACCACAGTGGGGAAAGGTCCAGTTCTTTTGGGCTATGACCCAAATTTGCTGACTCCAATTAGTGTAAAGATGGATTTACAGTGTGAGGTAAGAGCTGTCCTTCACAGAAGCAAAACAGGCAGCCTCTCCTCTCAGCAGGACTGGAATCCGAGGCAGGGCCTGACCAAGGCCTACAAGGGGTTTTTCCTGACATCGATCATCCATGGGCTGGTTCTTCGGGGTTCCCACCGGGGTTTAGGCAAGGGTCCAAAGTTCCAGGAGAGGCCCACTTCACCCACAGGTAGCACGCGCCCTACTGGGGGTTCAGTTGTTTCCCAGGCCCTCAGCTCTTCCGAGGAGCCCTGCTCACTGCACAAGCTTGAGCGTTTCCAGGTCAGGGGTAGTGGGGCATGGACCAAGTCCCGGGTCTCATCCCAGGCACGGGATGCCCCCTCCAGAAGGGAGGACTGCCAGGGAGCTTCAGGAGCTGCTGGGTGGAGCCCATCTTCATTCCCAAGGCCTTGTCTGGTTTCTAGGCAGAGGCTTCTCCTCTCTCCACCTGTCACGGAACAGCATCTTTGTCAGACATGGAGGGAGACAAAGGTGACCCCAAACCCAGTTTCCCCATCCCCCTGAACAAGCAACTTGAAACGAGCCAACAGAAGCACACATGAGACATCTGGGTGGAGCACAGGCCTGTGGGCCCAGGACCACAGCTCAAGATCATCTTTGGCTTTGTAGGAGTTGGAGGTCAATGTGTTCCTCCCTGACTCCCCCGTGGGGCACACTCAAACTGGGCACCAGTGTTTACCCCGGCTCTGGCTGGCCGGATTTCCTGCACTGAGCTTCTGCTTCAGCTCCTGGTTTATCCACATGTGTCGGCTCAGTTCCTTCTCTAGAACTTGAATCCGGGCCTCATATTGCCTCTTGATGTCTGCTAAGCCCTCGCCAAGTTGGTCTGGTGTGGAAAGAGAATTAATTAGTAAGGGGCTGTGGGCAGGGCACCTTGGGCTTGAGGCAGCCCTGATCATGGGCAGAGCGCCAGGCAGCATCCCCCCAGCCCTCACCTCGACCCTGCTGGAGGAGCAGCTGCACATTCTGCTCATGCTCCTTCTGCTGCAGGGTCAGCTGGCGGTCCATCTCCAGCCGCTGCCGCTCCAGTGCCACCTCCAGCCAGTACACCAGCCGCTGCTGCTCCTCCAGCTGCATCTCCAGCTCCGAGAAGGCGATCTGTTGCTGGTGCTGCTCCTCTCGGAGTGTCACCACCTGTCCCAGGAACAGCCAGGCTCAGCCACCACACTTAGCCGGTTCGTAAACGTGGTCACAAGGAAATCACCAGGCCTTTCCTGCCTCTTACACGCTGCTCTAGACAGTGAACTCCCAACAATCAGCTGGCTTTCTAGGTGGAACTTACCTTTCCCCACCACACAGTACTGAGCTGCTAGACTGGAACTGCACCCAGACCAGCATTTCTCAACCAAAGAATACTAAGGCATTTGGGGCTAGGCAATTCCTGGTGTGGGGCCTGTCTCTACTGAAGCATTTGGCAACATCCCTGGCCTCCCTCCCGCCTAATGGCAACCAAAAATACCTCCAGACATATCCCTAGAGAAAAAAAATCCATCAGTCCCTCTTGAAATCCCATTAATACAGGCCAGGGCCTTCAAACCAGAAGGGAGAGGAGCCTGAGTCTTAGCTTCACTAAGATAGCTTCAAAGAGACGAGAGCGGAGGTGACCTTGACCCTGTCCCCTCATCCGGGAGCAAGGGACAAACTTCTCGGAGTTGCCCACCACAAGCTAAAGGGAGCAGAGGCAACGGGGTTGTGTTGGTATCCACCTTGTCAAAATACTTGCACAGCAGGGCTCTGGTCTCCGAGGAGGAGAGGTAGCTGAGCTTGCCCATGAGATTCATCTCACACTGGGACAGCAGGGAGGCCGAGGCCCGCAGCACCCTCTGGCGGCAGGTGATAGCCTCATTCTTGTACTCAATGGCAGCGTCCAGGGCCTCGATGGCTTCATCCAGCTGGAACAGTGTCCTCTCCTCCTGCAGGAACAGGTGCAGGCATGGAGGATGGGTATCAGACTTCCTGAACAACAGAGTCCTGGCCAGGTACACAACAGCCAACACACAGACACAACTGAGCCTTCAGAGTCCCCTCGACCTGAGACTGTCTCGAACATACAGGAAGTGTCCCTCGCTGCAGCAGCAACAGGGACACGCTGCCTGACACCATGAAAGACGCAATGCCTTGAGGCTGTGTTCTCAAGGGGGTAAGCGCGGGGAGATCCAGAAAGCTGAGCTGGAAACTGCCCAAGACCCCAGCCAGCCAGGGCTAAGCCTATGCAGTGCTGTTTAAAGGAAGAGCGCTTTGTATAGAGCACAGCACCGGTGTCTAGCTCCACTGGAAGGGAACTGAGAAGTCCATGGGGTCCCACATCCATCAAGGGGGCCCAAGGGACAATCTCTCTACCTTGCGAGGCTTAACACACATTAGGGCACTTGTGTGTTAGTACAGACAGAGGCAGGGCAGGGGGCAGAGGGTGGCAGAAGGACAGGTGGACAAGGGATCAATGAGAGCTGAAGCATGGGGACAGAGCTGAGTGGCCACCCGGGGGCCATACCTCAGGTGACAGCAGGCTTCCTTGCCTCAGCTTGCTATCAATCTCCAGGCGCTGCTTCAGCAGGGAGTCCTTCTCCTGGCGCAGGGTGTCTATCTCCCCTCGGATCTGCTGCTGGTTCTGAGCGCTGCCTTGCCGCAGCTGCCCGCTCTTCTCAGAGAGTTCCTTCTCCAGGTGTTCTAGACGGCTGGACACGCGCACGATGTCTTCATTTAGGGCCTGAGGCATTACCGCCAGTGAGCAGAGAAGGAGCAGGTGCTGTCCTCACAGAGGACACAGACAGAAAGGGCCCAGCTGGCTCACTGGATGCTAAGGAGGATGTGGGTCCTTCCCTGGCCTGCCTGTAACCCAGACGTTTGCTCAGGGATCAGGGCCCTTTAAAGGACCAGAACATCTATGGAGGAGATGGCCCAGAGGATTGTGCAAGCAGAGAGAACAGGCTCTAACGTCAAGAAGCTGGTTTGTGGGAGGCTATCAGTGAGGAGACTTGGCTGGAGAGGATGGGACTATGGGAAACTGGCCCTTCCTAGAGGCTCATGGAAGGAAGCAAGGGTGCCTGTGAGCAGGGATATTATAGATCACCTAATGACCTCTAGGCCTCTCAGATCTCTTGTGTTCCATGATGGTATGGCAGGAACCCTGGTCTGAGTGTCCACAACCCTTCAGGAATCTGGCTTTGACCCAAGCACCTGGATTAGAACAGTCCTGGGTCTGGGTGTGACGTAGCCCCACTAAATTCTCTTGGCCACATTCTGATCTATCTGACAGAAGAACAAGGTGGTTCAGCAGCTGGACTTTCTAGTAAAGAGGAGGTAACCCTGCCAGATGCAGATGGACCCACCGCCTCCCTCCCCCAAAGCTGGAATCTAGTTGGCCATACCACTTCCTACACCTGTTCCTCATTTTGCCCGCTGGGTCCCAAAGTGGTGTTTGCAAAATGTGAAATGGACTACGGGATGGGTACCAATGTCCCATACATGAGTTCTGTGTCATAAACAGCCTTGGGGTTCTTGGAAATCCATAGGCTACAGCCTAGAGGGCAAAGCTTCCCCGGTCTTAACCTGGCAAGAACATCCTCTCTGGCAAGATCATCTGGAAGAACCTCCCCTAGCTACACCCTGCCCTGCAGGGCCTCACCTGGCTGGGAATCTTGTGATGGGGGCTCACCTGGCTGGACCTCAGGCGCTTGTTCTCTAGCCCCGTCTTCTCCTGTATCAGGGCCTCCTTCTTGGCCAGGATGACCTCCCGCTTGTGGAGCTCTTGTCCTAACTCCTCCAGCGCCCGCCGCTGCTGCAACACCTTTTCCATCTCCTGGTCCAGCCACTTCTTCTGCTCCTCTATCTTCTGAGGGACCACGGGGAGGGGGGAGGCAGGGATCTCAGTACCCGCCTCGAGCTGGAGCCACTCCCCGAGGTCCCACAGCACGTCCCCAGTGGACCCGTCCCCCAGCCGCCAATCTCACGGGGCCACGGGCTCAGCCCGGCCGCACCTGCTGCTGCTCCAGGCTGACCACGGAGCCATTGCTGCCGCTGCGCCTCTTCCTCTGGAAGGCTGCGATCTCTTCCGTCTTGATTTTCAAGATCTGCTGCTGCTGCTGGTGCTTCAGCTCCAGTTCCTGGGGGAGGAAGTCCAGAGGGGAAGGGAAACACGGTGGGGAGAAGAACTGGTGGGCGAGGCCGTGGCGTGTGCCCCTAGCCTCAAGGTTCCTAGAAGCTCAGGGAACAAACCACTCTGAGAGAACCTCCCGTGACCCGCTTCTAGGATCACGGGGCTGTGAGCAGCGGGAACAAGGCAGACCCCCCCTCACCCGGCCAGCCAGAGCCTAACCATGACCTGCTGCTGCCGCTTTTTCATCTCCGTCTCCAGGCGCCGCTTCTGCTCCGTCTCCTCGCGGAGGCGCCTCTGCAGCTGCCCCTGCTGGCGCCGCATGAGCTGCACGTTCCTCTCCAGCTCCTGGAGCCGCGTCTCACGTTGGGCCGACAGTGACACCAGCCGCTCCGTGGCCTGCTTCTTCTCCTTCAGTACCTGGGACCCACACAGCAGCCACGGGGTTTATAAGGAGCCTGGCACGGGGGTCGGCACTGGCCAAGGGTGAGCAGGGCCAACAGGTGGGTGAACCGGACACAAGGGAAGGGGCAGAGGGAGGTGGACGGTGGACTAATGACAGTAGCAACGACAACTTTACTGGTCTCTGGGGGAATTGTGCTAGGTGCTCTGCGCTAACAAACCTGTGGAAAAAGTCTGCCTACTGGACTGGCAAAATGGTTCAGTGAGTGGGTAAAAGGACTTGCTGCCAAGCCCCCAATGGCTGACTTCAGTTTGATCCCTGAGACCTACATAGTAGGAGAGAACCAACTCCCAAAAGGTGTCCTCTGACCTACACACACACACACACACACACACACACACACACACTAAATAAGGAAAATGTAATGAAAAAGATTAATATGACTATTATCTCCCCACTTTACAAATTAGGAACCAGGCACAGAGGGGTTAGGGAAGTTGATTAAGAACCCACACCTAGCTGGGCGGTGGTGGCGCACGCCTTTAATCCCAGCACTCGGGAGGCAGAGCCAGGCGGATCTCTGTGAGTTCGAGGCCAGCCTGGGCTACCAAGTGAGTTCCAGGAAAGGCGCAAAGCTACACAGAGAAACCCTGTCTCGAAAAACCAAAAAAAAAAAAAAAAAAAAAAAAAAAAAAAAAGAACCCACACCTAGGAGCTGGAGAGATGGCTCAGTGGTTAAGTGCATTTGCTGCTCTCTGCAGAGGTCCTGGGTTGGGTCCCAGCACCTACATGGGCTCACAACCGTCAATAACTCCAGTTCCAGAAGATCCAATGCCCTCTTCTGGCCTCCACAGGTACGTACAAGCACACATGAGTTGCACATACATTCATTCAGGCAAAACACTCATACACATAAAAATAAGTACGTCTTAAGAAAAAAAAAAAAAAAAAGCTGGGTGTGGTTGCACACACCTTTAACCCCAGCACTTGAGAGGCAGAGGCAAGAGGATCTCTGTGAATTTGGAGGCCAACCTGGTCTACAAATCAAATTCCAGGACAAACTCTGCCTTGAAAAACAAACCAACAAAAAGACAGAGCCAGGTTTTAAAGCCAGTCTGGTTCCAGGCCCATATTCTCAATCATTCCAGCGGATCATCTCTTGGCCTGGAACTAAAAAAGGGGGGGAAGGAGGAACGTGGACAGGAGGGCAGACGGGCAGGTGGGGAGGCAGCTGAGATCGTCTGAAGGTGAAAGCTAGGATGGACTGTAGATGTAACCGTCTTATTAAGTAAGAAACACAGGCCAAAGCAAAGACGAAAGCCCAAGAGGTCAGAGCTAAAAACCTTACCCTTCACTGCCGCTGCTGTCTTCCTCAGCAAGAGAGCTACTTCCTGTCTGTCTTTTTATACTTTTTGTTCTGCCTTCTCATTGGCTGTAAACCCAACCATGTGACCTCCTTGTCACTGCCTGTCTGTACAGACCTCCAGGTCTTCTATGGTTGGTATTGAGATTAAAGGTGTGTGTCTAGCCGGGCGGTGGTGGCGCACACCTTTAATCCCAGCACTCGGGAGGCAGAGCCAGGCGGATCTCTGTGAGTTCGAGGCCAGCCTGGGCTACCAAGTGAGTCCCAGAAAAGGCGCAAAGCTACACAGAGAAACCCTGTCTCGAAAAACCAAAAAAAAAAAAAAAAAAAAAAAGGTGTGTGTCTCCATGCTGGCTGTATTCTTGAACACAAAGAGATCCGCCTAGCTCTGCCTCCCAAGAGCTGGGATTAAAGGCGTGCACCACCACCGCCCAGCTTCTGCTATGGCTTGCTATTAGCTCTGACCCCCAGGCAACTTTATTTATTAACATACAAATAAAATCAAATGCCGGGCGGGCGTTGGTGGTGCACGCCTTTGATCCCAGCACTTGGGAGGCAGAGCCAGGTGGATCTCTGTGAGTTCGAGGCCAGCCTGGGCTACCAAGTGAGTTCCAGGAAAGGCGAAAAGCTACTGTCTCAAAAAAAAAAAAAAGAAAAAGAAAAAGAAAAAAATCACATTTCAGTACAAATAAAATATCACCATATTGGACAGGGCGACAGGCTGAACTGTCTTCCTGCACACTCTGATGTGACTGCATTCAGAGATGGAGCGCCCTTTAAAGAAGTCACCCTAACCTGGTATACAGGCATCCTATAAAAGAGGGAACGACAGAAGGTGGGTGTACAGGAAAGGCAGACACACAGACAGAGAGCACACAGCCATCCACGAGCCTCAGGAGGCCTCAGGAAAAGCCAGACCCGTGGAAACCTTGACCTTGGCCATCATCCCCCAGTGTGAGGGGCTGCAGCCCTGCTTTGCCCTGCCCCCCTGTGGAGCCCTGCTCTAGCAGCGCTAGCAAAGTAATATGGACTGCATGAACTGCTCGGGGGTGGGGGCTGGGGGGGAGTGGAAGGTGGGCACACCCAGGCACACAACAGTCACCTCAGAGAAGGCTAAGCCAAGCCTTGGGGACAGTGCTCAGTCTGGGCTCTTTCCTACTATACTCAAGGCTTTGGTTTCATTCCCAGAACAAAAAAGCAAGCAAGCTAAATTAATGAGGGGTCAAATGGACACACTGATAAACAGGAAAGAAGGTGGGATGGAAGTCAGCGAAGGGCAGGCTGGGGTTGTGGGTGCATGCACAGAGGAAGGTGCTGTGGGCTGGAGGAGATGTCTTTGGATGTTCACCCTTCCTTGGTCGGCAGGCAGCACCCACCTCTCTATTCCTGTTGTGCTGAAAGCTAAGTTGATTCCAGCTCACCTATGACACCAGCCTAGAGGCCAGGAGGAGTGACTGCCACCAGCCAGGGCTGAACGGGAGGATCTGAGTACACACAGACGCCAGGCCCGCAATCCTGTTCCCAGAGACCCCAGCTAGGGAACCCAGCACTGACCTGCACCTGGCTTTGGGCTGCAGCCACTCTCTTGCGGAATTCCTGAAGCCTCGACCGCTCGCTGGCATCCTGGGGTTCCTTGCCCTCCAGCTCACGAAGCTGCCTCTGCCCTTCGTACAACTCTGCCCGCACACGCTCGGCCTCCTGCTCCAGCTCTCGGATGCGCTGGCTGTGCTGGCGGTTCAGGGCCTGGGCCGCCTTCCCTGGAAGAAAGTGGGTCCACAGTGGCACAGGCAGACCCCTTCCCAGAATTTTGTTTTCCAGGCTGGAACACTACATGGGTTTCTTCAAGCCCTCACACCATCATCTTTCCTTTAATCCACTCACTCATTCACCCCCTTTCCTCACCCTGCTTCTAGTCCTGGCTGGCCAGAACTCATGATGTAGACCAGGCTGGCCTTGAACTCAGTTCTGCCTGCTTCTGCCTCCTGAGTGCTGGGATTAAATACGTGCACTGCCACCCCCAGCCCCCTACTCACTTTTTAAATGAGTTTTGCCCACAGGAGCGACTCAAATTAGCAAGTTTTATCTTTACCAAACACGTGACAAAAACCAATATATACCCTGAAGCTGCGTATATTTCCAACTTCAATCTGCAAGAAATATGAAGGGCAGAGGGAAAATTCAAACACCACCGAAGGGAGTAAACACACAACTCTGGCAGGATGACTTCAGAGCTGAGAGCAGGGAGACCTCAGAAGCCTATGACGCCAACTGAGCATGCGCAGGGCCCATGCATGGGAGGCTGACTCAAGCCAATGAGGCTAAACAACGCCGGTGGGTCACTGCGGGACTGGGCCTCCGCTCTGGGTACTAAGAATAGGAGTTTCAACTATGTGGATGAGAGTCTGCAGTTTTACCCCCGGCACGGCACAAAACAGAACAAGCCAGGGTGTGCCTGTCATCCCAGCACTTAGGAAGTGGAGACAGGGTCAAGAGTTCGAGGACAGTGTTAGCTACACAGCACCTTTAAGGCCAGCCTGGGTTACATGAAACCATCTAAAAAACAAACAAGAAACCAAGAAACAAAATCAAGAAAAGACAAGACAAGGACATGGCATGGTGGTTAGGCAGGAAAAGGTCCAAGTTTTTTTTTTTTTTTTTTTTTGAGAGGTCATTAGAAGTAGAAAAGTAGCCGGGCAGTGGTGGCGCACGCCTTTAATCCCAGCACTTGGGAGGCAGAGCCAGGTGGATCTCTGTGAGTTCGAGGCCAGCCTGGACTACCAAGTGAGTTCCAGGAAAGGCGCAAAGCTACACAGAGAAACCCTGTCTCAAAAAACAAAAAATAAACAAAAAAAAAAGAAGTAGAAAAGTAAAAGGATATAGTAGCTGGGATTTGCTTCAAAATATATCTAGCAAAGAAATGGGCACAGAGATCAAGGTGGACACTTTCAGTGACTGCTGATTCTGGATAATGACCTCATACTGTTCTTTCTTCTTAACCATCTATCTGAAAGTTTGAAGAATGAAGTTATAATAAATTCACAACTATTAAAGACATTCGAAGCTGGGCAGTGGTGGCACACACCTTTAATAAAGGTGTCTGTCACCAAGCCTAACAACCTAAGTGTGCTCCCTGGACCACATGGTGGAAGGAGAGAACTGACTCCTCTAAGTCATCCTCCGACCTCCACAGGTGTACTGTGGCGCACACATACACACACACACACACACACACACACACACACACACACACACACACACACGGGGGGGGGGGGGTGTAAATAAAAATGTATTTAAAAAAAAATTTTTTTTAAAAAACTATCAAATAGTGCCACGTAGAACTGCCCCCAGTTCCTCAACTCATCACCAGTATCAGATGAGGCACAACCTGGGAATGGGGGTTCTCATTTACACTGTGTGCCTAGGACTGAGAGTTACTGGTCCCATCACCTCCAACATAGCAAGTCAGTAAATAAGAAGCTCTGTTGTGGGAATTCGCTCCGCCAATGACCTTGGGGTATCTAGACCGATAGAGGAGTGTTTTTTTCTGGGAACGTGACAGCTTAAAACAGAGGAGGGTGGGGTGCACTCTCCCTCTCGTGGGGCTGTGGAAGACTGAAAAGCTGGTTCCATTCACCCCCGGGGCAGAGGAAGACAGCTGTTCACTTTGTTCTGTATCGGTGTCCGTGAGTGTATTTCTCCCCATTTTATATCTTAATAAATCCTTGATGCCCTTTAACAGACTCTCGTGGATTTGCTTCACAAATCTCTGTTTACTGAGGGCTATTCAAAGCACGCCACCAGAAGGAACTCATCTCACCTTCACAGCCATCCTATGCAATACCTACAAGCATTATTCCCTTCAGACAAGAGAAAACCGAGGGGTTATTACACCTGCTGAAGGCCACGCAGCTGGAAGAGGCCTGTGCTGCTAAGCGGGACAGTGCCGAACCCTCTCCGAAGCAGCTCAGGAAGAATGCTCAGGGAGCAGGAGACCATACCGAGGAGGAGGAGCCCAGCCCAATGCCACCACTCACCTGTGCGGACCAGCTCACCGATGAGCTCCTCCTTCATCCGGATGTTGATGGCCAGTTCCCGGATCTTCTGCTGGGCCTGGGCCAGTCGCCACTCAGAGGCCATGGCAGCTGGCTTCTGGCGGGTCTGAACCGGGACCTTGCTGCCACCAACTGCTACGACACGCAGATGTTAGGGTCAGCACCCTGACTGAGAGTGGAGGAGGCAGAGGAGTGGAGTGGAGGGGCTCCCTGGGTGAGCAGAGAAGGGATGAGGACTCTCTCTGCTCTCCACCCATCTTACCTTGTAGTGCTGGGGTGGTAGCAGTTGACTCTTCTGGGCAGACCTCTGGACCCTTCCTGTCAGGTGGGCTCTCTGGACGGACCCCGGCCCTCTGGCTCCAGTTGCTAATCCCATTTCTGGAAGGCAGAAGCAGGAGTCAGTACCATCTCCCGCCCCCTGACCCAGCCTAGCTACCTCTTAGGTCTAAGGGGAAGAGAGGCCTCTGGACCCTCCGACCCTCAGGATCGGGATGGGGCAGAAGTCAGAAGCCAGGGCAGAGCTTAGAAGATGCCAAGAGGCTGTGGGTACCAGGGATCACCTAGGAAACTGAGCAGCAGGAGGCCTGGGCACTTCTTATCACAGGCACCCCAGTGAAACCTTCCCAACCAGAGCTCACAGTCCTCCGAGGGCTGGTGAGCATGAGACAGGCAAGCGCCTTCTGACCCGTGAGGGGCCTTCACAGTACTGCTAGGAGAATGACCGCAAGTCTCCTACACCCTAAAGTAGCCCTGAGCCGATTCTGTGAGTCTACACACTGGGTCTCCCTCACCTGCGAAGGTTTAAGGTCCGCCTGGGTGGCTCCTCTTCTTCCTCCTCCTCCTCCTCCTCTGAGGTAGTGGAAGAGCCACTTCCCAGCTTGTCCACCTGGGCCAGCGCCTCCGTCTTGACCTCCCCACCATTAGTCACCTGCTAGGCGAGCATTAGGGAGGGGCTCGGGATGAGATATTCGCAGGGCATCCTCCGAGCCATTTCCCTCCCAAGGCTGTTGCTGGGGTGTGCCCTGCCATGCACACCCTCCTCTCCTCAACTTCCTCTGCCCCATCTCCACCCTCAAGATCTGCCAAGGGGACACACGGGCAAGTATTCTCACCCTCAAGGAAGGGTGTGATCCCCTGGCACCTGGCTCTCCAGGGGTGGCAACCTGCCCTTTCTAGCAGGCAGCTCATGGGAACCTAAGTGCTTTCTCACCACGGACACCCTGCCAGAAGGATGGGTACATGACATACTCCCACCCAAGCCGAGCCCTCTGCAAAGGCAGAGCTGAGATGTCCTGGAGTTCTGAGGCAGCACAGGATTGAACTTTGTCCAAATGACCCCAAGCTGCAGAACCTACAGGCAGGGGACCAAGCCTTGGGGGAGACAGAGCAGAGCTTGTAGGAGAGTAAGCCTACAGAGAGTCACCCACAAACAGTATGTTAAGAGCTCCATCCTCAGGTGTACAAGGGTGCCACCTTGTCATCGCCAATATCCTCACTCCAAGCAATCTCCAGCCATCTCAAGATGCTCACTGGCCCTGGTCACTTCTAGGAGGCCCCACAGTCTCTAATATAGCTGGCCCCATGGAGATATGAACAAAGGACACATGTCCCGGTGTGGCCCTGGCCCGGCTCCAAGCCTTGCCACCTCCTCACCTGCTCAGAGCTAACTTCTTCTGCAGGAAGACAAGTGGAGGGCACCATGCCCAGCATGTTAGTGTGGACACCCCCCAGGGGGGCTGTGTGAGGCCGAGGCACAAAGGACCCAGGAGGCAAGCCCTGCAGGAGCCCCGGTGCTCCCCAGCCAGGCCGTGCCAGCTCTAGCCGGAGCCGAAGTTCCACCATCTCTTCCTGCTGCTCTCTCAGGCGGTCACTCTGCAAGACACAGTCCAGGCACTGCTGGGGACGTGGACGCCAAGGGGTGTTTGCTGACCAGCGTAAGTACGAGAAACTGAAAAACTAATCAGAGCCTCTCACCTTCTAGGATGAAGGTGAGAAGTGTGAGTACCACTGGCCCTATCTGGATCTGGCTCAAGCCCTCCTCCTATCCCGTCCAATGCTCGTCACGGTCCCACCACACCTGCATGCCACCTCCTACCCCTGGCACCAGGTAGCATCCTGTTGCCCTCAGACGGCAGCTCCAATCGCGCATGCAAGGCCGAGGTGCCAGGCTTGGCTGTCCCTCACCTCCATGCTCCTGTTCATCCTGGGCACCCCACATCTCTACATATCCCTTCACCAGCCGCGACCCTTGCCCCGGTTCTCCATTCAAACAAACTCTCTTCCATTCTGGGAAACTCTCCCTCCCTCCTCCACAAAGCCTTCCTGGTCTGCAGAAGGGGCCGTCCTACCTGCAGTTTGTACTGCTCCATGGCATCCTCCAAAGCTGCCAGGAAGTCTCGATTCTCCTCCTCCAGCCGCGCCACCTGGTTCTGCAATCTCTGTAGATGCTGGGCCCCCTCATCTCCCTACGGGGCAAGTAAAAAAGCTTTAGGGGTGGAGCCTGGCAAGGCGCTGGGACACTCCACCTCTTTCTCTGCCCTGCCCCCACCTCACTCAGACCTACTCCCCACTTCGTTCCAAGATCTACCTTGCAATGAGTGGGTGCTCCTGGCCCCATCTAGCCTTAGGTTCTTTCTGCAAGCCATTTGGGCTATCTCCCGCCATTATTAATAACGCTTTAAGTTTTACTTACTATTAATAGTACTTTAGTTCTGAGTTAGGGTATTGCTATGTAGCCCAGGCTAGCCTGGAACTCAGGATCATCATGTTTCCTCCTTCACGGGGTTGGAATTAGAGATGTGGTCACTATTCCCACAGATCACGTTTTCATGAATGTTGTATTAAGAACACCTCGGTCTTTACCAGTGTGCTTAGCACCTATTACACCTTCCCTTCTTATAATATCTTTACTTAACAGATCCAGAGGCTAAACGAAGTTAAGGAAGTGACCTTAGTCATCAGAAGTGACAATGACCCCGAACCTACTGTCAACAGGCACTGCTTGGCTAAGACCCTCTCCCCTCAATCCCATCCCCGAGCCACCTTTCTTCCGCTGTTTCCCTGCGCGGTCTGGTCTTCAGCTGGAGCGCTCTCGATGCCGCTGTCAGGCCCGGAGGCGGAGCTCAGGGCGCTGCGCTCGCCCTCCACGGCGCACAGCCAGTCCCGCACCTTGCGGGCAGCAGCGCCGGGCAGCCCCGGCTCTGCCTGCAGTTCTCGCAGGAGGCTGTAGGCGGCGCTGGTGCGGGCCCGGCAGCGCGCGCACTCGGCGCCCAGGCCGGCAGGCGCCCCGGTGGAGCCCACGGCGGGGCCGGGCACGCGCCGGCCACGGTGGATGATGCGTGTCTCCGAGCGGTGTCGCGGAGGCCCGCGCGCGCCCGCCGCCTGTTCTTCCGGGGCGCGCTCGGCCTCGGGCCGCCAGTTGACGGTGGCGCGGTTGCGGATGTTCTGGGCGCGGCTGGCGTACTTGAGGGTGTTAAGGGTTTCATCGAAGTCGCAGGAGGAGGGGCTGACGCAGGCGATCATCACCGTCTTGGCGTTCCCTCCCAGAGAGTCTTTGAGGATCCTGCGGGCAAGAGGACGCTGAGCTCTTGTGCACACTCGCCTGGGACCGCGGGCCAGGTGACACCCTTCCTGGAGGGCTCCATGACCCCAGTCGCGCCCAGAGAGATGGGCCAGCTCACCGGGTGATCTTGGAGTCGCGGTAGGGGATGTGGCTGCCGCGGCGCTGAGGGTCCCCTAGAGCGCTGATGACATTGCCCAGCGCTAGCAGGGTGCTGTTAATCTGGATGCTCTCCTTGAGCCGTTCGCCCGTGCTGCCGGTCTTGAGAACCCTCTCGGAGCCTGCCAGGTCCACGAAGTGGAATTTGGAGACCAGCAGGTGGCCGGCGGCGGGTCGAGGCAAGCGGCTGGGAGCCCGGCCCCGCTGCTCTAGGGTCACAGTGAAGACCGTGTGGGAGCGGCTGGAGAAACGGTTGAAGTGTGTGGCGCCTGTGTGCCGCGCAGCGTTGCCCATCTCCAGGAGGCTCAGCACCTCATCCAGGCCTTCCACGTCCACCTCTTTCACCCCACACAGCACTGCGGACATAGAAGACTGTGAGCGGCTAAGACAGCCAGCCAGAAGACAAGCACAAGAGTCCAGGACGCCTACCTGTTCTTCCTCCCCCAGAAGCACCCACTCGTGCCCAGGGTCCTAGCTTTCCCACACTTAACCTTAGTGCTTCTCACTCTGGATACAGAAGCATATATTCAGCTCACAGGAGACAGGAAACAAAACCATCCAGGGACTGGATGGTTTTTCCCTTGATGGGATGTCTCTCCACACGGGTAAGCCACCCGACTCTCCGAGTAGCCTGAGGCTTTCCTTGCTACAGGCCTCACTCCCAGTCATTTAGAGGATTCCCAGGATTCCTCACCAACATTTCCCCGATCATCTTCCCGAAGCTGGATGTCCCGGCTGGCAGTGCCCACTTCTAGCAGGTCCCGGAACTCTTCCTTGTACACTTCCAGGTAGGACACGTGCACCAGGCAGTCCAGCAGGTCGTTCTCATCGATGAGCTTGAAGGCCTCAGCCATGGCCCTTGGGATGATGCCCTGTTCATCTTCATGCAGGGAGGCTAGGGAGATACCACAGCGTCTCCTGCTGCCGGGCCCCAGCTAAACCTGGCCCAAGTACCCCACACCTCACCGTCAGCTTGAGAAGGGGGCTGTAGCACGGAGAAGACAGTAACAGAGGCCAAGGAGAGGCAGCCTCCACTAGGCAGTGCTCCAGGGTGGTTAAGCAGAATGAGGAATTCAAGCAACCTCTCAAGGTTTCATCAACCACCTTCCTGATGCACACCCTTTACTGCATTTCCATAATCAGATACCCTGGGCTTGATTACTCCCGGGGACAGGTAAGTCACTACCATGGCCCACGCACAGCTAATTAAAGAGCCTCTTAATTTGCTTCAAGGAAGTATAGTGTTCATCCTAAGATCCCATAGGGAGTTTGCTTAAATAGATTCACAGCAGCATGCCAGGAAGTTACTAAATAAAAAGGAGATTGAAAGACTAGGGGTGTAGCTTAGTGGTAGAGCACTTGCCTAACATGTGAGACCCTGAGTTCAATATACAGCAGCACAGACACACAGGACTGAAGAATAATTAATGATAAATGTTCATCATCATACATATCATACATATGGTCTTTATCACTACCCCAATTCAAAGCAGATGGCTCCACATATTAGGTCAGGAACTAAAATAATACTTTATGGCCAGAGAATTCAGATGCTGCCAGGTGTAGTACTGCATAAGCCATGAACATTTATCATTAAATATTCTTCATTTGTGGGGGGAGGGGCCTGTGTGTATGTGGTGCTGAGGATCAAACTCATGACCTCAAGTATGAGGTCTACCATACTTGAGTAGCTCTACTGGTGAGCTACACACAACTTCAGCCCTATGGCATATTATTAAAAAAAAAAAAAAAAAGGATAGAAAAGAGTAAGTATAAATAACATCACATTTAGCTGAGCCTTGTGGTACATGACTTTGATCTCAACACTTAGAAGGAAGAGGCAGGTGGATCCCTGAGTTCAAGGCCAGCCTGGTCTACATAGTGAGTTCCAGGACAGCCAGGACTACACAGAGAAACCCCATATTGAAAGACAAAAACAAACAAAAAGATTTCATGCTTAAAGTATAATCATTTTCACAGAGAAACTAGAATGCTCTGAGAGGCAATTATCAAACATGCTATTTTTCTGCATTTTCTTAATTTTCTATAATAAATGATTACACCTTTGTAATTGCTATGGTCTGCTTATGTCTCCCCAAAACTCATGTGTTGAAATCCTCCCCGACTGTGATAATATTAGGAAACAGGGTGACTAACTCATGGGTTGGAGCCCTCATGAATTAAATGAGTGTGTAAAAAAAAAAAAAAAAAGTATTGGCGCTGAGAGGTTGCTGAAAGCCACTTACTGCTTTTTCAGAAGACCAGGGTTTGGTTTCCAGCACCCACATAGTGGCTCACAACACCTGCTTTTCTAGTTCCAGGGGACCTGATACCCTGTTCTGGCCTCTGAAGACGCCAAGCATATGTGTAGTACACATACATACACACACATACATACAAGTAAAACACTCATACACATAAAAAGAAATCTTAAAAAAAAAAAAAAAAACAAAAAACAAAGGCTTGAGCCAGTATGTAGCACATGTCTATAATTTCCTAGCACTTGAGAAACTGAGGCAAGAAAGTCTGAGGTCCACCTAGGCTATGCAGTGAATTCCAGACCAGCCTCAGCTACATCAAGACCCTGCCACAAGACAACAGAAAGCAGTTCATGTTACTTAAAAGGAGGCAATCCCTTCCATCGAGATTGGCCCAAAGAGTCTTCCCCAGATGCAGAGGCTCCAATCTAACTGCTCCAACTGGAACACAGATTCCTTAGCCCTTGGTAGCATCCTGAGACCGGCCGACTTGCCTTGGCCTTCCTCTGCTACGATTCCCAAACCCATCTTGTCTCATCTTGAGAAAGCCACAACTCCCCCCCCACCCTTCCTGCCTTTCCCAGCTGGCTGCTGCCATGGCTGGACCCACTATGGAGTGCTGATCTAAGAAATCTGCACTCCCTCCTCAGCACCTCACCTTCGGGTGGTGGGTGGGGCAGGCGCAGAAATTCAGGAAGACCCTGAGGCCCCTCAAAGCGGCAGGGGCACAATACGGGTCACTCACCCACGCTGGCCTCCCCCATGGTATACGTCTTCCCGGAGCCTGTCTGGCCATAGGCAAAGACGGTGGCATTGAAGCCCTCGAAGAAAGCTTCAAGAAGGGGCTGGACGCAAGCCTGGTACACGGCCTCCTGTCCGGTGTCCTCTCCCAGTACCACGTGGAAGCCAAAGTGGCGGTCACGCCCCAGGGTGATTCGACCGCGCTCCGGCTCCACCTGCAGGCAACTCTGATGACCATGGAGCAGCTCTTTGGGCAGCAGGGGGCGGACACGAAGGGCCACCCTCACTGGGGCTTCCTCAGCTCCAGACAGCCTCTGGGCCTCCAGTCCCATGTTGAACGAGGGCAGCTCTCGGATCTGCAGAGAAAAGGAAAGGCCCTTGCCATCGGGACCAGACCACACACACAGCTGTAGACCTTGGGTAGACTCCGGGAGGGGTATTCAGAGTTGAGAGCATCTGCCCACCCTGGTACCCAGCTGCCACACAAACCCTGGTACCATCTCACACAGTAACTTCTCTCGACATCCTCCACTGGCAAAAAAAAAAAAAAAGGCCCCACCACTTCATACCCCGGGGATTAGTGTTCCAGTGCTGGCCCGTTTTTAGTGCTGGCCCCTTCCCCTGTGACCTCATCTAGAACCACACACACAGGGCATCACACCAGGGAACTCTTTAACACCCAGAAGGCCTCACACAGTCTCTGCCATTGTCCATCCCTGAAACTGTGTGACGCCTGCCCATTCCTTCAAAGAAGCCAACAGATCCATCTAGATCAAGTTCCCATCGCTAAATTCTGCCAATCCCATCTCCTAAAGATCTCTCAAGATTATCTGCTACTCCTCATCCTGTCGCCAAAGCCAGTCTTGCTACTGATATCCCGAAGGGATGACTTTTGCCAGCCTTGAGTCTCAGTCTCCCAGCCCTCTCCAACCCCACAGCCTGGGGCATCTTTCAAAAATGTGTTATGACAATCTCCTTTTTATACCCCAACAACAACAACAACAACAATAAAAAAGGCAGCTTCGAACAGAACCCCACTGTTCCCATCTCCTGGACACCATGCCTTTCCTCACCTCTCAGGCCAGCAACCTCCGTGTTACCAAAGCATCTTCATCCACCCACGCTTGGGCTGGGCCCACCTTCCGCACCGGGCCAGGGAAACTGCTCTGCTCGGTGCCCACCACCACCATAGACAGCCCTTTGTGCTGCCCACATCAGGCGGTGACCACACAGATGCAACTGCCAGATTCACCATCCAGATGGAAAGCAAGAACCCTCTTTGTCTGCTTTGAAGGCTATCCCCAGTACCCAGCACAGGGTACAACACTACTCAGTAATCCGTGATGACCCTCCGATCTCCATCCCCCTTCCTCATCACATTCCTCAGTCCCCGGTACCCCACACTGCACTTCTTTGGTTTGGTATTTACTGTGTAGCCTCTCTACATGTGTAACCGGGTCCAGGTTAGATGCCGGGACCTGGGTACACAGAGGCAACACCGCCTGGCGGCACTCCAAACCCCAGGTAGACTCTGGAGCTTTGTGTAGCCCTCCCTGGTTTCTCCATCCCCACAATCAACGCCCGGAGCCCCAAAGACGTCCTGACAACTCCATCCGCGCCATCGGCCACTGGGACCAGGCCCTCCCGGAAAGTTTGCAAAAGTGATTGCAAACGCGGACCCTCGCAGGCTGCTCCTTCTGGCCAGGCCCGCCCAGTGAGGAGCTCCGGGCAAGCTGGGGAGCACGGCTAGGGGGGCTACTCAGGAGCCTCCCCGGTGCGCCCCCGCCTCGCCCTCCACCCACTCTTGACCCACACCCACCTGCCAGGGTGCGAGCGCAGTCCCGGGACCTGCAGTCGAGCTCGGCGCCCCGGCGCGGCGCGTTCCGATGCCGTCATCGGGACCCCCGCCCCCCAAACATCCCTCCCTTCACCCGCAACTCCGCCTGCCCTGGCGCTCGGGGGCGGAGGCGCTTGCTGGGCGCCTCCAAGTCCGCCCGCAGACGGGGCGGGGCGGGCCCTCGGCCGGGGGAGGGGCGGGCCCAGGCCGGAGTGGGCGGGTCCGGGGGAGCAGCCCGCGGCTTCTCGTCGCCCCTTAGAAGTCTCCGAAATCGACGCCCACAGCTGTCCTACACTCAGAGACCCACTTCTTCCTTTCTGCTCCCAGCGTCAAACCATCCTCCTCATTCAAAACAAAACAACAACAGCAGCAAAAGCCCCCTTCCTTCAATTCTAAAACTAACTGTCACATTTTAGGATTTTTGAGACCAAAATGCATTTTACAGTCACTGTCAAGGCACACTTGTCATCGAGAGAGGTGATACAGGTGTGGCCCTCTCGGTGACCTCAGAGGGATTATTCCCGCCAGAAACACCATGTACCGTTGAATTTTTTAATCAGAATCTGGAATCCAAACCGGGATGGGTGGCACATGCCTGTAATCCCAGCACTCTGCGGGATTCCTAGGGCAGGGGGACAGTGAGGAGTTCAATGCCAGCTTGGGCTACAGAGTGAGACTCTGTCTTAAACAAACACAAAAATAAAAAATCTGGACACCGGACTTGGGAAGTAATAGGACATTTGCTTAGCACGAGAGAGGCCTGGGTTTCCATCCCAAGGACCACAAACCAACCACCACCACCATCTCAGAGTACATATTTATCACTTAAAACAACACTAAAGAAAACTCTATATAGCAGCAATTTTTTAATGCAGTATGTACACAGAAGATTGCCTGATATAGACGGGAAGCATAATTAAAGGCTTCAGAAATTGCCAGCCCTCCCAGATCTACATGAGAAAACCCTCAGCCTCAAAACAGTGGAAACACAGCCTGAAATGACGAGGACAATAAGACCAGGTGGTGTCTGGAAGGAGATAAAGCAGTTGGGAAATGCAGATGCAATGTAGAGTGTTCTCTCAATCCCATAGAGTTGCGCTATCAGTCACAAATATCCTAATGCAGTTGAACTGAGCAGAAATAATGCCAAATGCATAGCAGCCTGCCACAGAGACAGCCAAAGAGATTCATTTAGACTCTGAATGTGAAGAAGCCAGATGCTAAACCTGCATAAACATCGAAGAAGGTGATAGTGATTGATGAAACATCACATTTTTCCGAGGAGTTATGATTATAGTTATAATAGCAATTATAGTAATTAAGCTATAGAGAAGGTAACACTAAAGCCGTTAATGTTACGGTAAATTGTAGAATTCTGTGGTGATAGACGTCACTGGAACTGTCAATCTGAATTCATGATTTACAAAGAAGTAACCTTTTCCTAACCCTTACCAGTGAGCAGGTAATGATTTCATGTCTACCACTAAAACCCACATGGAACAATCCAGTGTGCCCATCCCCGTGGTCAAACTGTGGCCTTTGGCACTGTCTCCAGTACAAAATAGATGGTCCCACATAGTCAAGAGCTGAAATACATTTTGTGTATTACACAGAGAAACACTGTCTCAAAAAAATCAAAAAAAAAGAAAAAAAATCCAGATGCTTTGAAAGTTGTGATAGGCCCAAAAGACCATAAGAATCTGGCCAGCTGGTTTTATTACTTATATGGAAATGCAGAGTGCAGGGAGTAGCAAGACCCTCCTGTCAAGGAGCAGATATAAAAACTGGAACCATTGCGATTCAGCTAATCCCACAGAAATAGACAGACTATACTAGAAGCTAGGCTTGGATAACAGGATGCTGGTCAGTGGCAGCAAGTCAGGCTGCATGAGGCATCAGACAGAACTCGGTCTGTTGACTCCAACTAGGCGCCAGGTAACAATAGATCAGAAATTCCCAGCTGGCCTCCGTCAAAGTCTCAATTCTCCTGTAGTATTCAGTTATAAAGAAATTTCAGGGTGAAGTGACTGGGAAACACACAGGCCTCCTGTCAGTCCTCCACGTGGATTGGAAAGCTGAATCCCCACTTAAATCATATTACAAAGTAATCAATGTATAAAACAACGTTATGAAAATATTTGGAGAGATACAAGAGATAGTCTTGTGAGACATCCACCAGAGCAGACCACTCAGACACAGGTGCAAGCCAACAGAAAGTATTCATTAGCCAGCTGGGGACAATACTGGATGTTTTCGGGATCTAAGTGCAGTCTTGAACTGTTCTCAGAGTGGGCTTTTAAGCATGCACACACACACACACACACACACACACACACACACACACACACACTGAAAAAAACTGCATCCTGGGTTGGCACACCTTAATTAGCACTAGCAGTTAGCCCGAAGCGGAGCTACAAGTGTCAAATGCAAGGTTAGCACATTCAGGGACTTTCCCAGAGCTACAGGATTTGAGGGGTTAGGTCTTTGATCTTGTTCTGGCAGGTGTTGCTGCCTACACGCTGAGTTCCAAGGCCTGTGTGGCACCTCCATCATGGTATCAGTTGTGCTAAGGTCTAGGGCCTACTAAGTTCTGGGGCCCTGTTACCATATCACAATGACTTCGTGGTAAGGAATATTTGTAAAGTTGTAACTAAGAATTACAAACTATAAAATAAAAGAATGATAATTTGACTAAATTTAAATAAATCAAATCTAAATCAATCAATCAGTGCTTAAGAGCACATATTGCCCTTGCAGAGGACGCTGGTTTGGTTCCTAGTACCCACATCATGTAGTTCACCAATTATAACTCCAGGTCCATGGGATCAGATACCATCTTCTGGCTTCCTGGGGCACTGCACTCATGTGAACAAACCCACACACAGACACGTACTTATACACAAAATTCAAAATAAAACTTTTTTTACTTATTATTTATTTAGTGGTAGTAGTAGTAGTAGTAGTTTTTTCTTTTGAGACAAGGTTTCTCTGTGTAGTCCTGGCTGTCCTGGAACTCACTCTGTAGAACAGGCTGGCCTCAAATTGGAGATCCACCTCCCTCTGCCTCCCAAGTGCTGGGATTAAAGGCATGTGCCACCATCGCCAGGCCAAAATAAAACCTTTTTTAAAAAAGAACTGATCATTTAAAAACAATCATGAAGACAAAAAAATTAGTCATAAGTGAAAGGAAGGTACATGTGGCGTGTGCAGCTGATGAGTGATCACTCTCTGGGAAAATGTGCGGAACTCCCAAGCCTCGATGAGGAAAATAAGTTACCGAGAGAAAAATACTTAAAAGTTTTGACGCCACTTCGTGAAGGGGAAGTACAAACGTTCAAGAAATACAGTAGGACGTTTTGTGACTTGTTTTGCTTCGTTGCAGTGCTGTGGGTGGAATCTCGGGGTGGGTGGGGAGGTCCAGCACAGATAGGGAGGCCAGGATGAGCTGGCGTTTCTCTGCACATCCAGGCCTGGTGTCACTTTCCAGGAGCGTCCCGTGTAGCTCTGCCAGAGATAAGTCGGGTTCTGTCTTCAGAGCCCTGCACACCAGTGGCTGAGGACCCCTCTTGCTGGATTCATACCCACGACAGTCCAAGGCGTTCCTGAGTGTGCTCAGGGGAAGTGTACTAGTTATATTGGCATTGCATGCCCTGTCCACTCTCCATCCCTATTTTTGACATCCTCAAACTCCAAAACCATGGGTTAAGGTATAGAACTCATTACAATAAAGGTCTGCCAAAGACCAGGGTTCAACACACCACACAGCAGGGGCCAAGGAGGCACTCATGGGTCTGAGGGATTCCGATAGGATATGTTGTGTGTGTGGATGTCTAGAAGGAATGACAGATGTGTCCTAATGATTTGTGTAAATTTATGTAGCAGCAGATGACAATAACTGAATAAAACAGAGTTTCCTTTGGAAAGCTAGCAGAAATACCAGTATTTCAAATCACACGTTATTTCATCAAGAATGTCATGGGTACAAATTACAATTTGTCCATAGATATATCCCCATATATGCATGAGACGTGTGTGTGTGTGTGTGTGTGTGTGTGTGTGTGTGTGTGTGTGTGTGTTGCTGGGAATCAAACCTGGGACTCTGTACATGTTAAGCATATGTTCTACCACTGAGTGTAGGGCGGAGAAAGGAAACAACCTAAAAGTTCATCACTAGGAAGCTAGCTACACCAAATTATCCATATTACTTTCATATTACGGATTACCATTCAAAAAGAGCACGTAGGCCTTCTGATCCTGGCACAAAAAGATGGATAAGATGTGTAGTTGAGGAGCTGGAGAGATGGCTCCATGGTAGCGCTTGTTGCTCTTTCAGAGGACCTGGGTTTTATTCCCGGCACCTACATGGCAGCTCACCACCTATATCTACAGTTCCGGGGGTCCAATGCCCTCATTTAACCTCCAAGGGCACCAGGCACACACATGGTGCGCAGACACATACATGTGAGAAAAACATTCATACGTGAAAAGTAAAAAAAACAAATCTTTTTTTTTTTTTTTGGTTTTTCGAGACAGGGTTTTTTTCTGTGTAGCTTTGCGCCTTTCCTGGAACTCACTTGGTAGCCCAGGCTGGCCTCGAACTCACAGAGATCCGCCTGGCTCTGCCTCCCGAGTGCTGGGATTAAAGGCATGTGCCACCACCGCCCGGCTCTTTTTTTTTTTTTTTTTTTTTTTTTTAAAGCACAATAAGCATTTAAAATGATGTATTGACCACAGTGGGAAAAGCCTGGAGGGCACTGCCCACGGTCTGGGTAAACAGAGATAGGTGCTTATACACATGTGCTTGCCCAAACAGAGCCTATAACTGGAAGGATCCATAAGAAACTGAACTGTGGCTGTTTTTATGAAAGAGAACCGAGAAATCCAGAAAGAAAAACACACACCTTGCAATGTCTGAATGTTACAAGTGTGTTTATTGTATTTGTTGTCCTAGATTGACCAAGTATTGACATTTCCAAAAATGGGATTTGGAATGAACAGTGGCTATGAATATGTGCTCTATATAATTCACACTATCAGGCTTAAGGTGACTGTTGCTGGCTCCCAGCATCTGGGGTATCAACATTCAAGAGTGACCATACAGGCAGAAGGCAAGAGTGATGGCATAGAAGTGTGGCTGTGAGGAAAAGTTGGTGCTGTAGAGGACCGACCTGAGGCTCCACCTGTGCGGGGGGAGAGAGACTCGAAAACTGGAACTGTTTTCTAAATAACACACAAAGGCTTTGGCACCTCATTGTCCTTTTTAAAGCACTATGCTGAGAGCCAGGTAATCAGAGGGTCTCAGAGCTCAGCGCTAAAAATGCACTGAGAATTCCTGACATTCAGAGGGAGCTGGCCGGAGTGTGCATCTCTAGAACTGGAGATGAACCCAGCCTGGGCTACTTGGGAGAAGGAAGAAGTAAGGAGAAGGAGAAGGGGAGAGGGGAGGAGGAGAGGGAAGGGGGAGAGAAAAAGAAAAGAAGAAAAGAAACTGTCAACTGATCCACTACTTTTCTGGCAATAAATATGTGTTCACAGAGAAGGGATATGAATTTTAGAACCGGTCAGGTGTCATTTGGCCACAAGTTTTTCTATAGAAGTGAGAAATCAAATTAAGCAATTGCTTTTTTAGTTAAAAAAGAAAGAAAGAAAAGAAAGCCATGAAATGAGAATCGACCACTGCTCTGGTGCCCCTTAAAAACTGCCTGTGATGGGCAAGCCCCCAAAGGATGCTTTAGAAGTGATGTGTGCCTGGACAGCATCGCGGGGGGGGGGGGGGGGATGTGGCTCAGGTTCCCAAGGGGCCACACTGAAGGAGAGACCCACTTAGAAGTATGATTTCTGTTTCCTTGGGGAGAAGCGACCCTCCTGTAGGGTGGCGCTGGGGCGAGCAGGGACACAGACCGCTCAGCTCTTTTTGCGCAGCTGGTTGTACTGTGCGCGACCCAGGATGGGCTCCATGACGCTGGGCCGGAAGAAGCTGTCGCTGACTCGGCGTGCAGGCTTCTCCCGGGGCATGGCCAGGAATCCGGGACGCCCCGAAGTCTCCGCCTTGTCGTCCAGACCGGGACAGGAGGGCATGCTGAGGCCCCGCGCGCTGCGCAAGCTGCCGCGGGCCTGGCCGGGACGCTGCGCGGACTCCGGACTGGCGGGCCGCGCTCCGGACCCCTTGCGCTCCGCCTCTGCCGGCGGGTTATCGATGTCTCTGAATTCGCTCTCCGGCTCCATCAGGGACAGCCTGGGAAGCTGACAGCCGGACAGTCTTGTTAGGGAATCCCTCTGCCAGGAGTCACCGCCCTTTCTATGGCGTTTAGCCTGGTTCCCCCGGGGGCGGCCATCACAAGGGCACAGACTGGGGTGTAGGCTATCAGGATGGGGGCATCCGGGAGACCCCTGAGGTTCTAGGGACTCTGGTCGCCTCTGGTGGTGGGAGGAGTCCCCCTCCTTGAAGCATGCCACCCCTCTCAGTTTCAGTGATTGAGTAACCTTTCCCCTGGCCAACTCTAGGGGCACCTCCTGTTCCACCAAGTTCTCCTCCAGCCTGCTCAACTTGTAACTTCCTTTGGAGAGGGTCTCAGGGATTCCCCAAAAGATGGCATTAGTCTTGGCTTTTTTTTCACCCTACTGTCCTTAGAAGGCACAGCCTATCGCTCAAGGTGCCCTGAAAGTTTACTGCCAGGCCCTTGGGGAGAAGCGAAGGGGGAGGGCTGAGCCACTAGGGACTCATGAACCGATGACTCCATCATCAAATGGGAGGCACAATGTAGCAGAGAGGTCTGAGGCCAGGGCTGGGAACATCTGTACTCTGGGCGGGGAAAGATCAGGGTGTAGGAAGGTTTTGAGTGCTGGAGATTGGAGAAGGGTCTCCATGGGCTGGAAAACAAGGACGCGGGGGTGGGGTGGGGGAGTGGGGGGGGGTGGGGGGGTGTCCTACATCTCCTTCAGTCAAGTCTACCCTGGGAGGAGGTGGCCCTGGGGTGGGACTCACCGGCACATAGTGTACCACAGTGTCTACCACGTTATCAGTGACACCCTTCAGGGCGTCGGAGAGGGACATGGCCCTCCCTTTGGTGGAGGAGACAGCCTGGGCCGGGGTGAGGTGCAGGATCCTTCCCACCGTGCCCAGCACAGCCGCAGGTGCCCACGTCACTGCTGAGATGGTGCTCCGGAGAGTCTTCTGCATGGTGTGTACCACGCCACCCAGGAGGCCTCTCGGGGTGGGCAGGGCTGTTACCTGTGGGCCAGAGAACCGTTAGCCCCTGCCCTGCATCCGCTCCTCTGACCCTTTCCCTAACCACCAGCCCAGAGCTAGAGGGGAAACAGGACACAAAATAGAGAGAGAAGGAGAGGGGGAGGGGGAAGGAGGGAGGGGTGAGGAGAGAGAAACAAAAATAAACTACAATAAATAAATAATAAACAAAAACTAACTAGGCCTGGGTTTGTCCCTAGCTGTGGGTAGTGTGGCCTTGGGCAAGTCATTTCTTCTCTCTGAACCCCAGTTTCTTCATCTGCAAAATGGAGCAGCAATCTCCACCCTGCCTCCTTTTATGGGTGTCGTGGAGCCCGCTGGGTGACACGGCGATCCTTAGTTGGCTGTGAATTTGGGGGTGACCTGGGGACAGCATTCTTTTTTTTTTTTTTTTTTTTTTTTTTGGTTTTTTCAAGACAAGGTTTCTCTGTGTAGTTTTAGAGCCTGTCCTCGAACTCAGAGATCCGCCTGGCTCTGCCTCCCGAGTGCTGGGATTAAAGGCGTGCGCCACCACCGCCCGGCTGGGACAGCGTTCTTTATTCTACCCCGCTCCGCTGCTTCTCACCCCCACCCGCGGGCTGCGAGGCCTTAGGCCCTTGCGAGCTTCGTCACCTCTCTGAGCACGCTCTCTTCAGCCTCCGATCCCTCTTCTTCCTCCTCGTCGTCCGTCTCCTCCCCCTCCGTGTCTGTCTGGTCGTCATGGCTTTCATCCTGGGAGGCGGCTAAGTTGTGCAGCCAGGGCACCCGCACCTCACTCTGCCGTCGGGACACCACCTGCATGGCCGCCGACGCACCCCACTGGGCCAGGCTGCTCTGAGGGAGGATGGCAGCAGACACATGACTCAGTGGACCCCTCTAGGCTGCAAGGTCCTTATCACAGGAGCAGGGGCAGCGGTGGTGAGCAGGGCCTACCCCACAGGGTTTGGGGTTTGTTTGTTTCTTTTTTAATTTCTTTATTTTCTTTATTTCATTTTATCTGTATGCATGGTCACCCCCTGTGTGCCTGGTGCCCACAGAGGTCAGAAGAGAGCATCGGATTTCCTTGAATTGGAGTTACGGGTGGCTGTGAGCCACCATGTGGGTGCTGGGAACTGAACCTGGCTGGGGTCCTCTGCAAGAGAAACGAGTGTTCTTAACCACTGAGCCGTCTAGCCAGCCTCTCCCCCAGCATTTTAATTAGTAATATCTTATCACTGAAGGCATACATCGTTAGCATAGAACGCTGTGACGTTTTGTGAGCACACCCTATGTAACTATAGCAGATCAAGATAGAGACTATTTCAACACCCCAACAGATTCTCATGACTCTTTTCCGTCTGTATTCCCCAGTCTGGGGCCCCCTTCTGACTTCACAGCCACACATTCATTTTGGCTGTTCTCTTTTCTTTTTAGTGTTGAGGTGGAATCCGAGGCCTTCTACATAAACCTTGAGCTTGTACCCCCAACCTCGGTGATTATTTATTTATATTTATATTTATTTTTTGAGACAAGGTCTTACTATGTAGCCCTGGCTGCAGGAACTCACTATGTAGACCAGGCTGGCCTTAAACTTACAGCGATCCCACCCCACCCCACCCCACCCCACCCCCACCCACCCCCATCTTGCTTCTCAAGAGACTCAGCTCTCTAAGAGTTGTCTTTTGACCTCAGCACAGGAGTGACCGTAGCATGCCTCCACACACAGCTCAAAAGGGGGGGGGGGGCGACACGGCACACAGAGTGATGATAGGTAAAGCCAAACTTTAAAAAGAGTACCACTCACTTTCCGGAGTGATGGGAAACACTTGCAATCCTAACACTTGTAAGGTTGAGGGAGGAGAACTGCCACAAATTCAGGGCTAACCTGGGCTACAGAATGAAACCCTATCTCAAAAAAAAATTTGTCAATTAAAGTTTAAAAAATAGCTGGGCGGTGGTGGTGCACGACTTTAATCCCAGCACTCGGGAGGCAGCGCCAGGCAGATCTCTGTGAGTTCAAGGCCAGCCTGGTCTACAGAGTGAGATCCAGGGCAGGCACCAAAACTACACAGAGAAATCCTGTCTCAAAAATAAAATAAAGTAAAAGGACCTTTCATATGACTGAAAAGCAGTCACTTCCTGCTGACTCCTGGGCTTTCTCTTCTTATAGCTCTGTGGGTATGTGACCTCAGGTAAGCTAGGCAAGTGCTCCACCACCGAGCTACAGCCCAGCCCAGACCCCACCTCCATGTTCTAATTGTTTCATTTGTCTCTGGTTTTCTGGTTGTTGTTTGTTTGTTTGTTTGTTTGTTTGTTTTTGTCTGTGGGTCTTTTGTTGTCTTTTCAAATGGGGTCTCACCATACAGCTCTGGATAGTCTGGAACTCACTCTATAGACAAGGCTGGTCTCAAACTTGAAGAAATCCTCCTGCCTCTACCTCCTAAGTGTGGAGATTATTAGTATGCACTTATATGTCTGACTTTAACTCTCCTCCTCCTCCTCTTCCACCTCTTCCTCTTCCTCCTCTTCCTCCTCCTCCCTTCCTTCCTTTCTTTTCTTTCTTTCTTTCTTTCTTTCTTTCTTTCTTTCTTTCTTTCTTTCTTTCTTTCTCTTTCTTTCTTCCATTCCCTCTTAGTCTCCCACTAAGTTCCTATTCTAAAAACCCCAGCCTAACTGTATCGAGATGAACAGAGAAGCAGCTTGGCCTGGGTGTAATGAGAAAGTCAAGAGTCCTAGAAGGGAAGGCTGGAAAACTGCCCAGTCAGGGGCGAGGGATAATGGGACTCCTGCTCATTGGACAGGATTTTTGTGATTTTTTTGTTTTGTTTATTTCTTTATGGGGGACACTTCTACTGTTTTAATAGCAAATGGGGGTGGGGAGTCCCCCATAAGAGGTCCACTGGGGGTCATAAAGACTGGGAGTCAGGGAGACTCCGAGGGAGGGTGGGGGAGACAGAAGAGGGTGGTGGGGCAGGACCACACCTCAGTTTGTGTTCTGTCCTTTGTCTTCTCCCATGGCCTGGGCAATTAGTCCACCACCCTCTTAAGACCTTTATGTCTAAAGTCCCAACCCAGCTTGAAGGATGATCTCAAGACAGAGGGACTGGGAAACCCACAGAGCGGGGCCAGGCAGAGCTCTGAGCAGACTCACCAAGGGTGCCACACCCG
The DNA here is from genome assembly GCF_949786415.1 of Peromyscus eremicus. Classification (NCBI taxonomy): domain Eukaryota; kingdom Metazoa; phylum Chordata; class Mammalia; order Rodentia; family Cricetidae; genus Peromyscus; species Peromyscus eremicus. Next base: position 118,738,107 of record NC_081416.1, on the reverse strand, counting down.
GGATCCACATGGCCAGAGAGTGGCCCTGCTTCAGGGCCCAAGCAGTGGTCTGCATGGTGTGTCGAGAAAGAGTGTTGGCCAGGTTGCTGACCCTCCTCGTGAGGCTCGGTTTGACCTTGGGAGCCTTCTGGGCCCGCTGCCGTCCAGAACCAGGGGCTAGATAAAAGATATGTAAGAAAAGAGATCAAAAGGGGCCTGAGGGGCCTGGAGAGACGGCTCAGCGGTTAATAGCACTTGCCACTCTTTAGAGAACTTGCATTCAATTCCCAGCATCAATATGGTAGCTCACGGCCATCTGTACCTCCAGTTCCAGGGGATCCAAAGTCCTCCTCTGGCTCTCACAGGCAGCATTCACACACATGGTGTACACACATACATGCAGTCAAAACACTCAGACACATAAAATTTTAAAAGAGTAAATAAAAGAAAATGGACTCAGGGTTGTGCCTTGGGCTGGAAAACAATTGCCTTACTTCTACCACGACCCCTCTGGTGATAGCCGATGCCAGATCCCTCTCCCTCTTACATCTGGGGTGGAGGGACTAAGGACTGAGATCCTCTGGAGCTTCTGAGGGGCATTCCCTATGCCAGAGCAAGGCCAATAAGGCTTGTGGTCTCTCATTGATCCTCGGATGCTGAGTGGCCAGCTGGCTCCCAGGGTAGCCAGCCAGTCTGAAGGGCCGTTACCTGACTCCTCCTTGGATGGTGGCAGGAGGAACTCTACCACCTTCTCAATGCTGCCCAGAGCCAGATCAGCCCCTCCAGAGGCCAGGCGGCCAACTCGGGTGTTGGCAGCGTACTCCGCTGTCTCTTTAGCCATCCCCAAGGCAAGCTCGCAGCTGGCCAGGACCTTGTCAGACGTGCTTGCGATGGGCACACTGATGCTGTTCCTGGCGCTTCGAAGGCGGGTAGAGATGGTGCCTTTCAGTTCAGAGGCAATCTGAGGAGTGTGGGGAGACAGTCAACTATGTGAGTTTCCTCACAGGTCCTGAGCCCAGCTCTCTGGAGGGCACCATTTAAAGACCCAGGCACACCGGGCATGGGAGCACACACTTGTAATACAAGGGCTGGCGGCTGAGACAGAAGGATCACCATGGGTTTGGTGCTCTCTTTGGCTACATAGTGAGCTCCAGACCAGCCTGGGCTACAGCATGATATTATCCTGTCTAAAAATTAAAAAAAAAAAAAAAAAAAGACCGGGGACCGGCAAGACTAGGTGAATATGTGGGAAAGAAAAAGGCCACCTCAGTCTCCTGGCTTCTCCACACTGTGTGAAGATCTATCCTGTGAGGATAGCCCCAAAGCCTCCGTGGTGACACCAGTCCTGATACCCTCATTCACATACGGCACCCCCTCTTCCAGGGCCCTATCCTCCATCCTCTAGCTGTCCCTCGACACACTGTTCACACTGATTGATATTATGACTGACCCTCCTACAGGTTTCATGCTGGAGTAACTTGCCTTCTTCCCCCTGAGACCCTGAGAGCTCCTCTGTGACAAAGTTGGCTTGGTCTGGAGCACTAGACAGGTGACCAGCTGACCTGCCCCCTGGTGGTCTCCACCTCAGGCTGTGTTTACTCATCTTCACAGTGAGGGTAGCGAGTCTCATCACCAAGGATGACCCGAGAGGGCTCCATGCTGCGGCTGTTGGCAAGGGCAGGGCCCAGGGCCCAGGGCTCAGGGGAGATTGGTAGGACAGACTGGTGGTTGGTCAGTAATACAGAGGAGGTCATAGGCCTTACTGAAGCCAGCACTGGATAGGATAGTTAAAGGCTTGGCCAAGGAAAAGTGACTTGTTTAGTCTCATGGTCCCTAAAGGGTTGGATCTCAAGGCCATGTATGTAATCCTGAGATCCCAGTGAGTGAGACCCAAGATCGAAGGTAGTTGTTGTCACCACAGTCCTGTGCGAACCCACAAAGTCCCAGACCCCAAAGGCCACAGTATCAGAAGGCTGTGTAGTTATGGAGGGGCCATGTTGGGGTTAGCCCTTCCTTCCCCTTGAGGACCATGAAGGTGTCTGTCTGAGCTTATCTGAGGCATGTACTCGCTGTCCCAGACACCCCGACTCTACCTGGCCCCACAGAAAGAGGAAGAGGGGTCTCCACTTGCCCAAGAGGGTGCTCACCCCATGAACACACAAAGTCACACAGCCAGGGCATCAGCTGTTCTGAGAGGAGGTCAATAATAGAGTGTAGGGAGCACTAGAGGAGAGGGAGGACTCACCTTTTCTGGAGGGTATTGAAGGGCCGGAATCTTTTCCTCCAGGTGGTCCAGGCCTCTGCAGGCCAACTCATTGGCAGCTGTGACTGAAAGGGAAGGGCTGTGTTGGGCTGATCCCTACCCCCTGCCGAGGAATTAATAGTGGCCTCCATCTCAAAGGAGGTACATTGGGGCCCCCAGACCCCAGCCCTGCTGTTCAGAAACCAGAGACTCTGCTATATTTAGCTCCCATGTACTTATGACTCCTTGAGAGCAGGGTCATTTTGGAATCGGTAAGACCTGTACCTAAAGTCTTGCGCCTGCTCAGCATGTGGCTTTAGCAAGTCCCATCTGTCTGAACACCAGGTTAGGCTCACATGGACCCTACTCTTTACCTCTAGGGCCCTGGGCAGTAGCTCTCTGCTGCCCCCTCCTGTCAGGAGCCAGAACCGGCAGCCTCTGTGTTTGTAAAGTGACGCCAGCTTCTATGAACCACCGCCAAACGCTGTTCTCTCCCCGCCCAACCTCCCTCCCTGTTCAGTGTTCTGGAAGGGTGTGAGGAAGTGAGAGAACCCATGTAGGAGTGAGGCAGGTGGCACCAGGGTCTTGGCATAGGCCTCAGGAGGACCAGGCCTAGGCTTGCTTAGTCCTGGAGATGACTGATTCACAGTCACAGCCAGAGCAGCTCCAGATTGTCCCTAGAACCAGTTTTAACCCCCAGCTGTCAAGATGGCTGCAGCAGAAAGGAGCCCCAGGGAAGAGAAAGAAGTTGCCCTTGAGGAGTGGGACAAGACCTAGAGGATGCAGATGTTTCCAGGGGGAGACTGCCCGTGGTCTGCTGAGGATGCAGATGTTTCCAGGGGGAGACTGCCCATGGTCTGCTGAGGATGCAGATGTTTCCAGGGGGAGACTGCCCATGGTCTGCTGAGGATGCAGATGTTTCCAGGGGGAGACTGCCCGTGGTCTGCTGAGGATGCAGATGTTTCCAGGGGGAGACTGCCCATGGTCTGCTGAGGATGCAGGCTCTGTGGTCAAGGCCATGGAAGGCACAGGTTTAAAGGATATTTGTAGATGCTCTTTCATATTTTTTTAAAACAGCAAAGAAGCCAGGCGGTGGTGGCGCACGCCTTTAATCCCAGCACTCGGGAGGCAGAGGCATGCGGATCTCTGTGAGTTTGAGGCCAGCCTGGTCTACAAAGTGAGTTCCAGGACAGGCTCCAAAGCTACAGAAAAACCCTATCTCGAAAAACAACAACAAACAAACAAAAAACAAAACAAAAGAGCAAAGATCTCAGATGACTTTGGCTGTCTTCTGATTGGACAGAATGAGAGCATTCATGAGGGCTAGCCTAGGGCCTGTAGTAATTTTATTAATATTGTCATTAATTGAATGAGGTTTTCTTGGACAACTTATACGCATATATAATGCATTTTTCTCACTCACATCCCCACATGCATCTTCTCTTATCTGTCTCCCATCCTGGCCAACCCCCATGTCCGTTTCTCACGTTCCTGTTATTTTGTTTTGTTTTGTGACCCACTGAATTTAACCAGGGCCATCTATGCGACTATGGACTTGAAATGGAGCCTTTAAGCCTTCCTTGCCGGGTTGCTGGGTAGAACTCTCACATCCCCAAAATCTATCAGGATGATAGGCGCTGCTAGACTTCTCGGTGCTGCTGAGATCTCCCTCAACCCTGTGAAGAGCTGGTTCTTGGAGACCGTATCTTCTGTTGGAGGCAGGGTAATGGAGACAGAATGACCCTTGTTTCTACCCTGCCTGGGAGCTCTCTCCTGCCCCGCCCCCCCCCCCGCCCCCCCCCCCCCTGTCAGAGCCGGTATCAGCAGGAGGGGGGTGAAGGGGCGTTCTCTTTCCTTGGTGCCCTTCTGCCCTGCTAGGCCGGCTTTCACTGAGACTCTGCTCCTTCTGCTGTATTTGGAGTCTAGAGGTCCTGCCACTGGCTCCACACTCACCGCTGCTCACATAGATCTGCCCATCCTTCCCCCTGAAAATTCTTTGGCTGTCATTGTTAGCCGAGGACGCCCTAGGCTGGGCTACAGCTGAGGCATGTATAGACCCAAAGAGATTTGCGTCTATGCCTCTATATCTGCAGATGAGAAGATCAGGAAGTTGGATATAGGCAAGTAAGGGAGGTGGTCAGGGAGGTGGACAAACAAGCTGTGAGATGATCAGACAGGCGGACAAGCAGACAGGCAGACAGGCATTGAGTATCAGTGGACAGGCAGGCTGCTGCCAAGTTCTGTGAGAACTCACACTGGGTGGACAGCCGGCGGACCACCGGCTCCATGCTCCAGGCAGCCAGATTGCTGGCACCCTGTACACCTTTCTCGTAGGCATTGCACACAGAGGCCACCAGGGGGTGGGCCTCTTTGGTGCTGTTGTAGGTCTTCTGGAAGCACTCACAGGTGCCGCTCACCACAGGCAGTTGTAGGACTCTGTGGAGCACATTCTCCTGCTCCTGTCAGCAAAGAGAGAGTTAGATCCTCTCACCCCCCACTCAGCCTCCCTGCAAGCTGACCCTAGCTAGGGTCATGCACGCCGTTTGTGAGGCCAGCCCGAGTCTAAAGGAAACAAGGTGTCTCTAAATGGTCCAGTCATGGAAAAGGAGAGCCCGCCTGCCATGCCTTCCTGGTCACTGCCTAGACTCTGGAGAACCCCTGAGGCGATCTGTGTTCTCTGGGGACCAAGCCAAATCCCATCTCCCTCCCAGGTCATTCCTCTTAGACTGACTGCCCAGAGCAAGTGAATGTACCTGTTGGGGGTTTGGGTCCACCTTCAATTGGTGGCTTCATCTAAACATTTTCATGGTCTTTCTGGGATGCTGAGCCCATGCCTATAAATGCTGAACCACTGCCAAATAGGCTCGCCTTCCCTCCCACATCCCTTCTGCTTGGTAGAATATCATTCTCTCACTATCACCTCCTCTGTGAGACAGGGTCTCAAGTAGCCCTCGCTGGCCTTGAACTCACTACTTAGCTAAGGATAACCTTGAACTACCAGTCCTACTGACTCCTTCTCCCAAGTGCTGGGATTATAAACATGTGTCACCATGACCAACTTTTGTCTCTCCTCCATCATGGCTGTGTCTGTCCTTGGGTTGTCTCTGCATCTGTCACCCTGCCATGATGATGTGTGTGTGCCTCCTTTCTCCCAGTAGAATGTCCTCTATTTCCCCAGTGCCTGGCTAAAAGCCTGACCCTGGAGAAATGAGCCATACATGGGGCTGAGCCTTGTAGAATGTGTAAGCTCTTCTTTTTTAAAACTTTTGGGAGGGGCAGGGACAGGATTTCACTGTGTAGCCTTGGCTGTCCTGGATCTCGCTCTGTAGACCAGGCTGGCCTCGAACTCACAGAGATCTGCCTACCTCTGCCTCCCTAGTGCTGGGCTCTTCTTAACTACACAGAATAGCAGCATCGAGGCTTCCTGGGGCTCCTCAGCAAGAATCCTTTCCAGAAAGTCTCACTAGACTTGTATTTGGATATCTCCTTGGGTGGGCTTGATGCCTTCACAGAGTGGCTGGTCCCCTTGTCGGATAACTTTGCTGAGCTGAAGCCTGCCTCCACACGCTGTCTCCACCCTACTGGAACAACCCTGAACAAATCTGCTTCACCTTTTGTGTGTCGCCCCATCCCATACTTCAAGTTAGGGGTGACTCTCTGCAAAGATCCCTTCTCCATAGGAAATAAATGCATTTCCTATCTTAGTTTATGGATGGGTTACACAATGGGCTTGTGACCCTTTCCTCCTGACATTCGGGGATTTAGCATAGCCTTTCTGAAAACACAACACTCCATTTTTAAGTTGGGACTCCAGCGAGTCTGGACCTTTGGGGTGTACTGTGGTCATCTCTTCTTATTGGGAGGTCATACTCTGACCAAAGCATTCTGCTTTGTCAGCAGTACATAATTAAACTTTAGAGAGTAGAAAAAGCCCAATCTTTGAGTGAAAGAATGATTCTGGTCATGTAGTAGGAAGCAACATTTACTAGAGGCCATTATGCTCCAGGACACCAGTTGGGGAGACTTGATTTCAATCCTAACAGTAGTTTGCTGTCTGAAGTATTTGAGATTCAGAGATAAGATAGGATTTACCCAAGATCGAACAGACAGTGAGTAGTACAGCCAGGACTTCAGTCAGGTTTGATTTGATTTTGTGTGTTTTTGAGATAGGGTCTCCCTGGGTGTGGTGGCACATATCTTTAATCCCAGCATTTGGGAGGTGGAGGCAGGCAGATCTTTGTGAGTTCCAGGCTGGCCTGGTCTACAAAGTGAATTCTAGGACAACCAGGACTGCTACACAGAGAACCCTTGTCTCAGAAAACAAAAACAAAAACAGAACGAAAGATAGGGTCTCATCTAGTCCAGACTGGCCTTAAATTCACTATGAACCAAGGCTGGCCTGCAACACCTGATTCTCCTGCCTCTGCTTCCCAAGTCCTGAGTTTATAAGCATGCGTTACCATATTGGACTGTTTCCAAGTCAGGTTTGAAATGGAATATATGGAATTTGCTTCCAAATAAATTAAGATAAAATAAATTAATGATTGGCCAAGGATGAGCCAAGATTGACCGTGGATTCTTGGCCTTTGGGATTAGTCAAAAATACCTGGGACCTTGTATTCTTTTGCCTAGTCTTATGAATGTTAAGAATTGTCCATATAAAAAGTGTGAACCAGCTCTTCAGGGTTGCCCCATCTGTTCCAGCTCTGTGTGACTGTGGATGCAGCCTGTGACATACTCTGCTTGCAGGAAGTCGAGTTAGCCACCAAGGAGACCCATTTGGGCCCCGGTACAAAACAGCCACACTATTTTAGCTTTTCACCCTACAGGTGAGTCAGATATCAGAAGGAGAAAAGGATTTGGACTACATGATGAAACATTCTCTTTCACATTTTGGACATTGCTTTCAAGGGTTATTCTGGACAAAGCCAAAGGGGCAACGGGCTGGGAATGGAAGAAACTACCAACCGTTAAGAAGATGTAACGTAGCCAGGCGTTGGTGGCGCGCGCCTTTAATCCCAGCACTCAGGAGGCAGAGCCAGGCAGATCTCTGTGAGTTCGAGGCCAGCCTGGGCTACCAAGTGAGCTCCAGGAAAGGCACAAAGCTACACAGAGAAACCCTGTCTCGAAAAACCAAATAAAGAAAGAAAGAAAGAAAGAAAGAAAGAAAGAAAAAGACATAACGTTTCTTGTGACCCATTTACACTCCTCTTACGATTTAGTACAAAACAAGGCAGTTATCCCTAGTACAGAGGTTCCTTAAAGCCTAATTTGGGATGATTTTAGTTTCCTACAGGGTCATAGCTCTGAATTTCACTATTTGAACTGTACCCAAATCAGAGAGGTCTTGGCAAAACATATCAAGGACATATAAAAATATCATAATTACTTAAAATCCTGGTGAAAACCAGGCCAGAGATAAATGCTGGACACATTGACTGTCCAGTTTATTCCCAGGCATGGCAGCATAGGCAACGTATTGCAGGTTCTGGTCACAGGCTAAAGCCACAGAATACATGGGCTCCGTATGGCATGCACGTTCTTCTGGTGGTGGACTTTTGTCTCAGGGTTTAGGACATGGCAATTTCTTTCCCTGTCTCTCCTTAGCCTCCAGCTAGCATTCCTACCCATTTCTCCAAGGCTCTTAGACCATCATAGGCATCATCTCTTTCTCCCAGTTCTCCCAAACACCCCTGTTAACAGTGGCAAGGGCAGTGATAATGTGACAGAGTCAGTGGATTCAGAACATAAGGTAGACACGTCTTGCCTGAGGTCCCCTGACTCTCACTTTCTGCTCACTCTTCCTCCCTTGGTTACCATTCCCCGTCTCAACTGAGCCCAGGTTACTTACAGGAAGGTCTCCGTCCACCAGGGTTGGGCCCTTGTTCATGGCCATCCTTCCTCTTCAGGCTGCAAAGCAGAGTCCCAGGTCCATCAGAAGCCCACAGACTTGCAATTCACAGAGTGGCTCCCCTACCTCTCACAGCCACCCCACCAGCCACCTGGGAGCTCAGCTGTCCTAGGGTGGAGGTTGAATGTCACATACAAGAGGCCACTCCTTGGAGTCCCAACACAATGAGTCTCCTAGTCTGCTCAAAATGAGCTCCATAGTCCGCTCAAAATTGATGTTTGTTTGTTTTTTTAAGGGCTCAAGATAAAAGAAAATGTAGGTAATTAGATAAAGATAATGAACTAATGAGAGAAGAGCTTTAGGATGACGTCTGGGGCTCTTAAACCAGAGTCCAAGAGAGACGAAAGAATGAGTGTTGGGTAGAGTTTAATTTTTTTCTTCATGACAAAATTCTAGTTAATTACAATTTCCCTCTATTGCCAGCTGGGTAAGCCTTCTCCCAAAGAACTGTCTTCTGGATAAGGCAATGGCCACTCTGTGTGCTGGTCTTTCCACCTGTGTCTTTTCCTCAGGGGTCTCCCTGCAGAGCTCCGTGTCCCTTGGTAATGTCCCCATTGCCCTTTCTCTCAGCTCCTTCCCTTTTAAGCAGCCAGGTAAGGCCGAGACACCCGAGGACCCCACACTCACTGCAGCTGACAGCCACCTCAGTCTCAGAAAACCCAGCTGCAGAACGTCTCCTCCACAGAAGCAGCTCCAGCCACTCCAGGGAATCTTGGGCAATGCCTCACAGACCTCCCAGCTGGAGGAGGGCAAAGAGGAAGAGAACACTGGGCCAGCCCTTTACCATAGCTGTCTGACCCAGGATGTCCCCTGGACTCATCTTAGCTCCTATGGGGGATGCTTAGCCAATGACGAGGCGGCTCACAGAGCTGAAGGAGTCCTGTGCCAGACCCCTGAGACAATAGCTCCAGAATATTCGTGGCTTTCAGTTGACAAAAATTGCTTTCCATGAAGAAGGTACTATATTTATGTCATTTAACTCCTAAGATCAAAGTTCCATGTAATTCTGTCATCTTTGATTCCTTTCCCCCAAAGTTTCTATGGAACAGTACTCTCAGAGACTGTCTCCCATCCTTCGTTTGCTAGCAAGGATGACTACTGAACAGCATGATTCAAACCCACACAGGGATGGGCTTCAGCTTACTGTATTTGTCTATGACTATCAAGAGAAATTACCCACCCGCAAAGAAGACAAGACAGAGTCCTTAGTAATCTGGGCTCTGGGAGAATGGTTTTAACCTCTGTACACCTCCAAAGTTAAAGAAAATATGTTGAAGCTGGTTGTGGTAGCATGGACCAGTAATCCCAGCACTCAGGATGCCGAGGCAGGATTGATGGGCAGCCCGAGCTACATAGCAAAATCATGTCTCAAAACGCTAGGGGCTGAGGGCAGGGCTGAAGGCAGAGTGCTTGCCTAGCTTTGAAGGCCCTAGATTCGATCTTCAGCATGGAGGAAAGGAAAAGAGTGGGGATGGGTGTGAAACTTTACCTAGCCTAAGATACCACCAGAACAGGAAGAAGGAGAATCACTGGGTTTTGTTCACCTAAGTCTGGAAAAGTCATGGTATTGATGAGTTTTGATTTTTTTTTTTTTTTCCAACCAATAGCACCCAGACAGCCGAGAACTATTAGCATGTGACATTCATTCCTCAACAGGGACTCAAGCCCAAGCTCAAACTTTAGTTCTTGATTAAAGTAGATGGAACACTATGGTCCCAACCTGTGTCTTCAGACCACCTAGAAGAGGCCTCGTAATCAAAATGGATGAGAGGACGACACTAACTCTTAGCTCCTAGTTAGCAGATTTGTGTGCTGTTAACTCTGCTAAGTTGTTAGTGTGGATAACAGAATAGAAAGGCACTGGGTGGTAGGTTCAGCAAAATGGCCCAGCAGGTCAAGGTGCTTGCCACCAAGCCTGACCACCTGAGTTCAATCCCTGGGACCCACATGGCAGAGGGAGAGAATTGACTCTGGCAAGATGTCCTCTGACCTACACACACACAGACAGACACACACACACACACACACGCTACATTAAGTGTAATAAAAAAATAATAAGGATGTGAGGTGAGAAACAGATACAGATTGATCCCTGGGAGTAAATTTTATCCTCAGTATGATAAAACAGGGAACAAGATGTCAGGAAAGGGAGGAGCGTGGAGCAAGGAGCTTCCAAAAGAGGTAATAAGTAAGTGAAGCATTTGATACTGTTAATCTCGGTCTGAGCTTTTTAGCGTAAGACAGCTGTGAAGAAGGAGGTAAGTGTGTAAAGTGACCTCTGCTCTCATTTCAAGGTCCAGTACAAATGATCCGGAAGGCTCACATCTGGACGCAGCCCAGGCGAAAGGGCAGTCTGCCTTCTCAGGCGGTGGCTTCGGGCCAGAGGGGCTATAGGGCTCCGTGCCTAAAAGCTCTGCTGACAAAGCTGGTCCTTTGGCCGCTTGCACTGGGATTCTAGAATGTGGGTGAGAGGTGAAAGAGCCAGGCGGATGCTAAGGGGGCAGGGGGAAGAGGCAGTTCTCCAACAGCACCGGGCGATGAGGCGGGGCGAGTTAGCTCACACTGCTCCCTTCCCTCCACGACAGGAGAGCAGAGATCGTGGCCATTCTGTGCACAGGTGGGTCCCCAAACCAAACAGGGCAGCAGACACCTCCTGAGTCAGCCCTCAGCAGCAACTTTCGACTGTGAATGTGCTGGTCTGGGCAGCTCCTCAGGACTTTGTAGTTTTTGAAATCCCTCATGAACGTGGAGCCAGGAGGAGAGGGTTAGTTGAAAAGATACAAGGATGAGGTAGCAGGGCCCCACGGCGTTTACAGGCTCTACAAGACGGCCGTTTCCAACCCTCCCATCACCCTCTCTAATGTCTAAGACCCAAGGACCAAAATGGGCATCTGCAAAACACTGCCGTGAGCTCAAGGCAGGCTTCTCCAGGAAGAAGCCAGCCAGCCATGGCCAGGCACTGGAGAGCACCTGGGCAGGCGTGGTTTGTACAGATCTGTAAGGGAAGCTTTCAACCAAGAGTCCTGACACAGTCCCTGTGCCGTCCTCCCAGCCTGCACCTGGGCAGGTCTGAGCTTCCTCAGACAGGACCATCTGCTCACTGCCTTACTCTAAACTCTCCAATCCCACACACATTCACAGATGCAAGAGTCGATTTTGTTTAGAAATTTATTAGACCTAACTGACATGTTACCGTACAAATAGTTATTTATGCATATTTGTCTGGTTTTAGCCACTTTAGTTTCTCTCAGAATCCCCCAAAGTTTTCTCAAATCACATATCACTTTACAAATAGAGTGCCAAGGACCAGAGTCCTTTTCAAGAATTTCCATCACATTTATGGGAAGCAGTTAATCAGTGCATAGTTCTCATTTCCACGTAAATGATATATATGGCTTTATAGGTGCCCCCCCCCCCACTCCACACGCCTCAGACCCACCAAGCTCCAACAGAAACACTGAAATGGAAAGAGCAAGCACAGGCAAATGCCACTGACTTGGTGGCCCCATGTCCTCTTCACTGTTCCTGCTGCTCTTTCCCATCCCTCCCAGCTGCCCTGAGTAAATCTGATTTATCACAGAAAACTGACATTCTTACATTCATAGACAGGAACACTTTCATTCTCTTGTTTTGATGCAAATTATTGCCCAAACTGTTACGTAGCTTTAAATAAAATCAACCTGGCTAAGTCTAGATTGTTTTGATCTTCACAGACTAGAACAGGAACCATCGATTAAAGTTCCGGGCCTGGTGTGGGAGAGTGTTAGGGGGCAAAAAGGCAAAGGTCATGAGATGGTACAGAGGAGTCATCTTGGAAAGACCCGGCCTGTCCCTGACCTCAGCTTTGTTAGCGTTAATTTCCTTATCTGTCGTGGACTGAGTGACAGGCACCACAGTGACCTCTCACCCGCTTTCACCCTTGCTTACTCACGGTATCACCAGAGGCTTCCACCCAGACACAACTTACACCACAGAGGTGCTGATGCTTTCTGAGTGACCCCTGGACACAGTAAGGACCTGCTGCAGCAACGGCCAGGGCCAACACGTGAGGAGGCTCTCAGCCCAGCTCCCCTCCAGCCCACCACTGTGGGGATGGGGCGTAAGAACCAACGGGAGAGAAGAGAGGCCTTAACCAGAGCCAGGAACGCTGTGCTCCAGCTCGGATGTACTGGCTGAAATCAAGGACCCCCACACACAGCCCAATCCACAATTCTAGTTTCTCTGGGTCTTTTATGATTTCTTTCCGTTTTTATCACTCAGCAAACACTAAGCTCTTACTATGGCTATAAAAAATACCCAGTAATGTTAGCTGAAGGGAAAATAATCAGAAATTCAGAAGTCACTGCAGCATTTAAAAAAATGTATCAGCCGGGCAGTGGTGGGGCACACCTTTAATCCCAGCACTTGGGAGGCAGAGCCAGGCGGATCTCTGTGAGTTCGAGGCCAGCCTGGTCTACAGAGCGAGATCCAGGACAGGCACCAAAACTACACAGAGAAACCCTGTCTTGAAAAACAAAACAAAACAAAACAAAAAAAATTATCAGTGTGCATGGTCCATTACTGGTCCCACTTCTCACATCACAAGTTGATAAGATACTCACATGATTAAAAACTTAAGCCTAGTAAGACCCTGTGACAAAACCTGATGCTCATTCCAAACACTAGCGGGTCTTCAGTTTCAGCTGAGGGTACACTACAGTGATGAGGCCGGCCACCGAGGACACGAGACCTCCAAGTCCTACGATGCCAAGATTGGACTTGTAGATCCCGAGCTGGTTCAAAGGGATGAGGATGTCACAGAAGTTCTTCACCGTGTCTAGGAGCAAGGGAGGGTGGCGCTTCAGAGATCGGAACAAGAGCAGGATAAAGGACTGGAGCCATTCGGCTTCTTCGTGGACCACACTGTGCCCAGGAGGGTCCCGGGATGATTTCTCCCTCTTGGCCCTGTCCCGGGCAACCCAATCCATCTGTAGCAAGATCTCATACAGATCCCGGACCAGGCTCAGCAGGAGGAAGTAGTAGTAGTGGCGGGCCGCCCACATTTGCCATTTCTCTCTGTTGACTCCAGAGGTAAGACCCACACTCTTCACCCAGAGGACAGTGTCACAGACGTAATAAATCACACGGTTCAGATTGGCTAGCGTAAGGCAGAAGCGGGGCACGAGGTCTGTGACTCGGATGCTCTGTTCAGTTGCCTGGATGGCGTGGACCACGTTGCCTAGTCTGAACCCTGTAAAAAGAACCCACAGAATCAGCACTTGATTAGTACCCAACGGGAGGCAGAAGCCCTGGGACAAGACTTCAGAACGTAGCAGCTGATGTCAGTTGAGGCTCACAGTCTTAGCTGACGAAAGAAGGAGCCTTACAGTGATCCTGCAAAGCCCAAAAGACAGCGACCTTCACCCCATTCCAAGGCGTGCCTTAACGTTCATTTCCAGTATACTCCAGACAAGGTTAATCATGGGTGTGTGTTATTATGTTTGAGTGTTAACCTCTACACTTCAGACACAAGAATACTTAACACGAGCTCCAGGTTCAGCATTCTTATATATTTGATTTCCCATTTGTGGTAGTTTAAAGAAGAACGCCACCCGCCCCCACAGGTTCATAGTTGAATGCTTAGTCACCAGGGAGACAACTCTTTGGAGACAACTCTTTGGTAGGATTAGAAGGATCAGGAGGTGTGGCCTTGTTGGAAGAAGTGCATCACTAGAGACGGGCGTTGAGGTTTCAAAAGTCCATCCCAGGCCCAGGCCCAGTCTCATAGTCTCTCAGTTTCTCTCCCCCACCCCCGCCCTCTCTCTTCCCGCCCCCTCTCTTTTCCTCCCCTCTCTCTCTCTCTTGGCCTATGGATCAAGATGTAGCTCTTAACTACTTCTCCAGAACTACACTTGCCCACCGCCATGCTCCCAGCCACAATGATAATGGACTAAGTCTCTGAAACTGTCAGCAAGCCCCCAATTAAATTGCTTCCTGTATGAGAGTTGGCTTGGTCATGGTGTCTCTTCACAGCAATAGAACAGTGACTAAGACACCATCCAAAGGCTGCCTTTGGAAAAGCAGCATTATCATTTGATTATCATTCTAGCCAATCTTCCTCTGGCTAACTATGGGAGAAGAACACCGAGAAATGGTAGCTGAGGGGCTGTGGTGATCAGCAGTCACATGGAGCTTCTAGATGAATTCATCAACCACTGTGATGCGTACCCTTACATAAGCACGCAATTAGTCACCTGGGATCATCCATGCATAGGTATTTACCGGGCACCCAGAGATGGGTTATTTGACTTAGTAACTGCCCAGAAGCAGCTACTCTCCCAACACTTACAATCTCAGAAGAGCACTTGACATTATTTTACCACGATCTAATACAGAGCAGTATATGAAATGACAGCTTCAAAACTGGAGTTTCAAGTTCTCATTCCAGCTCTTGGGCCAGTTGGCTGAATGACACTGGATAAGTACCTTCTGGACTTTCAAGACCAGTGAAATCCTAAAGGACACTTTAGCAATTGACAGTCTAGAGAATTTATGACAGAATTTCTAATCTTGGCCTTAAAAGACATCCAGAAATCTTACCCAACCTTCCCCAGCCCTCTTGTTGACTATTTAAGTCTTCTCTCTCTGCCAAACCAGTTTTTTGGTTTGACACTGATCCTCCAGGACAACGGTTTGAATCTAAAAGTCTTGAGCCTCTACTAGAGGAAACCTCCCTTTCAGAATACTGTGTCTCTCCAGACACAGCTTAAATCCTACCTCCTTCAAAATACTTTTTTCCTCTACTCCAGGCATCATAAAGGGCACTAAATATTATTTATAACATGTTATTTTATCTCTCTCATAAAGCTGAGGAAAGCTCCTTTATGAAGTAGGTACTCAAAACAACTCATCAATATGGGGTGAACTACATCCCACTCTAATATATCTGCTGATCTACTGTTGAAACATCTGCTTTTTGTCAAACAATGGAGTCAGGCACACAACTGTTATGAGAAGTATGGGATTCCCCAGGATGACTGACATGAAAGTGTATCCATCAGTGAAAACTGCTACCATCGTGCTTTGCCTTTCACATGAAATTACCAGGCAAACTGTCTCAGAAAATGTATTCATTCAGATCCTCCACTAATCCTCAATAGATGAGGAGGAAGGGCACAGGGTCTAGGATATGGCTATTCTGTCCTACACAACTTAAGGGCTTCTGCTAGACTGAAGCTCGAGGTGGGCATTGCCAAGACGTTCTTGGAACTGAAGTGAACTAGCACACCATGTGCCCCCCAGGTATGACTATGCTGGAGGAACTAGTATGGTACCAAATTTGACCAAAGGAAGACATCTGTGAATGGTCCACAGTGAAACACTGGACCTTTACTGTCAGCTTCACTGGGTGAGGAGAAATGAAGAACCGGAAAGCATGCTGTAGATTCCAGGGACTGAGGCTAAGGACTTTAAACCAGAAGCCACTGTCCCTCTCAAGACGGGTACTTACATTTACGGCCAGTGCTCACACTGGACTCCAGACTCTTGAGTTTCATTACCACCTCCTCTTTGCCAGCTTTAGACTCTAACAGATATCTAAGCAACATGCATGCGTGTTGAGTGGCTCTGTAATGGAAAAAAAAAATGAGGAAAATGGTTTACAAACCAAATAAAATTTGATTCATGAAGGGAAGGAGAAGCATAGGCTCTAAAAGCAAAGAGAAACATGGTGCTGAGGCAGGACTTCTGGGGAGGTTTCTCACACTGAAGCTCTTACAAAAGCGACATTCTGCAACAGTCCTTGCACAGGAGGGCCAAAGGGTGAAGAGGCAATGGAAATGCAACACAAAGGTTAGGCGAGGACTCTGCAGCTGTGCAGGGCATAGCTCCCCCAGAGCCCTTTGCTGGCATAGGAAGATGCTGTAGTCAAAGGAAGAAATGCACAGGGATGTCTCTCGGGTCCACAAAGGTCCACGTGTGCTATTTGCCCCTGTGCAGAAAGATTTTCCGATTTCCTAGATGGACTTTCCTGCCACATAGTTTAAACTTACTATTTAAGTGACAGGAAACAAACTCAAAACCCAGGTGAAAAGTCCAGTCTCAATATTTAGTTTTTAAGACTAAAGGACCAAATACACGCCGATATACAAATTAGCAGGTACGGTGCTTGTCCTTCAAACCAATTAGTATTTTATATAAACTGCTTAGTAATACTGTACATCCAATAGTGATCATTATTGCACCAGCAATGGTGACAATATCATGGCAATAAATAAATTAGAATCCCAAACATCCAAATGTAGCTGCAGCCTACCTAGTAAAAGTAGGTTCTAGGCCAGGTGTGGTAGTGTACACCTTGATTCTCAGCACTCAGGAGGCAGAGGAAGGTAATCAGGGCCAGCCTGGTCTACATAGAGAATTCCAGGCCAGCCAGGGCTATATAGTGCAACTCTGTCTCATACAAGACAAAAGACCAACAACAAACAACCAAAACCAGGAGGTGCTGGTCCCTACTGTCTTAGAGCTGCATTGGAGTCCCTGTATGATTCAGATATTCTTCTCAGGAAAACTAGGGGCACAGGGCTGGTGCCTCATGCCTACAATCCCAGCACTCAGGAGGCTGAGACAAGGGGACTGTGGTGGCAGTCTGGGCTACAGAGTAAGATTTTCTCAGAATAAATAAATCAATCCTCCCCAAAGTGGTACATTTTCCACAATGATGAGCTAGTTCAGGGTAATGAAGTAAATTGAGGAGGAGCAGAAGACAGATTCCACTTTCCGGCCAGAGGGCTCAAACTGCTCATATCAGAACATCCTCCTCTCTCAGAGTTGGTCTAACAGGGAGTAGGTCTGAAAACAAGGCGCTGTTTTAGGAATACTAGTTTGTTTATGGTTATTCAGATCTTAAAAGGGTTGGGAAATAAAATTTTGCTGAATACCTATATCCTAAATTACTATTTCCTTAAAAGACATTGTGGGGTACATTCTGGGCACACTAGAATGATAGATTTTTAATGGGGGCATGTGTATTGTCAAGCATTTTGAAAACCTATCAAGTTAAACAGAAGGCAGTACGACTAAGTTCAGAGGTGGGCCCTGGAGTCAACTGTGTGGACTTGCATTGCTCGGCTCTGCACATTAGATCTTTTCAACGTCCTGCTTCAGTTTCCCTGTATGTGAAACTGGGGTATTGAAGAATCTCCTCCACAGACTGCAATGAAGTTGTACAGCTGCTCTCCTGACGTCGCATTACTAGAATTTTTCTTACTTACATGTTTAGTTTAATATTAATAGTTGACCACAACACCTAGAAGAGAAGAGTTGTTAAATCATTTTTTTCCTTTCCTTTTCTTTTAAATAATCATTGAGCAACCTTCAGGCCAATTTCTCTTTTAAAATAAGTGGAGGATTAGTTTCAGACACTCATTGGTGCTTTTCAAAAGTACACCGTGTACTTCGGAGGTATCGTTCAAACACTTTTTCCATTGTACTTTCTACAGTTTACAAGGCTTTTTAACACTCAGTATCTCCAAGACACAGACTGAGCCAAAACGTAAGATCAAGAAGATAAAACTGTCTTTCCGGGAGGACTTCATCTGGCGCTCCAAGCCACGGGTGTCCTGCTTCCTTGGGTACAAAAGAAATCCAAAGTTTCTCTCGAAAAGAAATCTCTAGGAAAGAAGTTGAGCGTTGGGGACTCAGTTTCCCTCTTTGGGGTAAAGTTAGGAGACAAGGCGGGCTCACAGACTGCTGTCACATCCAGAGGCACCGGGGTGGCTGGCGCGCACAGCCCCATTGAATGGGGGGGGCGGGGAGGGGCTCGGATCCCAACTCCCAGTGGGAGCTGGCCGCGTCCTCGTGCCTCGATTTCCCGGACTGTTACCTCCTTCTCCGAGGGGAGGAAATACTGGGTCCGGACGGGACAGGGCTGGAGGCCGACGGCACCTGGCTCACCTGAAAAGTCGGTCCCGGCCCTGGCTCTGGTTGGCGAAGCGGATGAAGGCGTCCATGGCTCGCACCCACAGCCATGCGTCGAGCCCGGCTCTCTCGTGGGTCCTCCGGGCCGCCGCGGGTCCCAGGGGACGGTCGGGATCAGGGTAGCCGCGGAGTGGGTGGGACGAGGTTTCTCCGCCCACACGGGGGTGGACACACCTTCGGAAGCACGGCGTGCCAGGGTTCCGGTTGGGACCGGAAGTACTAGTTGCTAAAGCGACGCCAAGTCGCAAGTCGGGTGTGAGCAGAGCTACGTCCCACAAGGTCGGCTGTAGTGGCCTTCCCGCCTCGTTCCCAGGTCGGGGGCACCGAGTGGGTCAGTCCCCTCCCTGCCCCAGGCGTCCCGGTGTGCTCAGGTACCCACGAACCCCACCTGGAATGCTAAATGTTCTTCTCCTGCCGAGGACCCCGCCCCCCCCAACTCTTCTTTTGGAGACCATGGGATTCATCATCTCCCTGTGCCAGGCCACAGAGCTAAGCCAGTCTTGGAGTGTGTTTCCTAGCTGCAGAGAGAGATAAAGTGGGAGGATTTTCTATTAGGACTATTGAAAACCAAATGATTTTTTTTCCCCCGGGGAAATCCTAAAAGGCTCGACGTGAACCACGTGCAGGCAAGGGAGATCGTAGCGACATTGCACAGCTGGTCACTGGTTCTGTGGAGCTTGAAGATGGAGCCTCACTTGTCATTTTCTCCTTCTCACCATCGCTCCCTACCTTCTGCCTCTTCCTCTGTCCCTGTTTTTCTGTTCGCTTCTCTCATCTGCCTTTATTTACCCCCATCCCTGACCCTGATAGCTAGGGTGGGATTATCATCTTGAAACACAGCCTCAATCATGTCACCCTACTTTCTTAGAGGATTCCCCAGAGGCGCTTTTCTAAGGATGGGGTCACATCTGCGTTGCCAGTCTTCTCTGAAAACCTCTCTGCCAGGACCTCTCAGCGACGGTTCTCTAGCCAGCTGTGCTACACACTTCACTGATCCCCGCAGGGACCTGGGCCACCTCCACTGCACACTGTACGCCGTATATAGCCTTCTCTTGTCTGGCACTCTCTCCTAATGCTCTACGTGGTACCAGGGACATCAGGGCTCCCTTTTGTGAGTTAGTAAAAGAGTTTAGAAACAGACTCAGAAGGAAGCTGGAAGGAAATTTTATCGAGCGTTGGAAAGAAAAATCAAGGCAGGCAAAGTGTAAATCTCAGTAGATTCCAGTATAGAGAGATGAAGAGAGAGAAAGAGAAAGCCATGCTTTTTTGCAGTGGACATTGGCAAGCAGCACCATGGTGGAAGAAGATGGGACTGGAGCTTCAGAGAAAGAGTGAGAACACTCAGAGCCCCTGACCGAAGCTCTGCAAGCACCCGCTTGCAAGTGATTTTATAAGATGCTCTCTACAGGCACTAAGTAAGGTCTCCCCCGTTTCTCGTCTTTATTCCCTGCATGGGACCTATCCCTAACACTTGCAGGCATGGCATAAAAGTATACTCCAGACCTGCGTACTCTATGTTTAGATATTTGAAAGTTGTACAAGTAACAAGCGTTTAAGTGTGTTCTCTTTCCTGGGTTGACATACACTCTCACGATAACACGGAAAGCCAGGCTGACTTTTAGAATTCTAAGGCTCCTTGAAATATCCGCAAACACAGCTGGGATGTAGCAATGTATGGAGAAATGGCTCCCAGACTTTTCCCGATCCTCCTCTGGTCTCCCGCTCTCACCTACACTGCTAAAAGGGAATGTATGGATACTCTAAACTGCATTCGAATTCTGCCCTATACCTCCACAGACAGCTGTGCTGTAGGCAGCTTTCAGGTCTGCTTGTGCTCATGGTAACATCTGGCTCTCCCTCCAGGAGAAAGTAGGAAAAAGGCTTAATGCAGACCCTGGTATCATTTGGGCAGTGATTTCCATGGACTTGACTGGAAGAGGGAAATAAGGTGTTAGGTAAGAATATCCACTTGGCTCCATGAATTACAAATCCTTTGCAGAAGAAAGTGCCATTGGGAAAATGAGCCGTCCTCTCTAAGAGCATGGCTCAGGCCTTACCCTTCTCTCATCCTCCTTCCCCTCTCCCCATCAACTGTCCACCCTACTTTCGTGTCTTTTTTTTTTTTTTTTTTTTTTGCAGGGGGCGGGGTTTGCTTTGTGAGCACTGGGTTTAACCAGGGCTCCTTTGAGCATGGCTCTAGAGCAAACAGTAAGACTTGGTTGAGTACTGGCTCGGTACCAATTACTCTGCTAGGCTCACTGCCTAGGAACCACAATAAACGGATGAGTACAGCATGTTGATCTGGCAGATGACAGAACATGGACACAGGTGTGCTGTTCCTTCTACAGGGGTGTTAGGTTCCGATCACCCGTTTTCTGTGTGTTCCTGCATTTTCAGCAATACCACAGAAATGTCATCGTAGCGTGTATGTTTTTTATTCTGATTTCTTTCACTTACCACAGTGCCCTTGAGATTCATTCATGTTGTACATATCAGAACTTGGTAATTTTTTTAGTTATCCATTCACCCACTGAAGTACACCTGTGTGGTCTCTGGTTTGGGGCATAAAAATGGCTGTATTTAAGTACAGATTTTCATATGAACCTTATTTTTTTTTTGTTTTTCTTGTGTAAATACATAGGAAAGTGATTGCTGAATCATACAGAGGGTTTAACTTTGTAAGAAACTACCAAACCATGTTCCATCCTAGCCGCGTTCTTTATTTTCCCACTGGGAGTGTGAGCGTTTAATCTGCTTGCCTAGCCATAAAACAGCTAATGGTTTCCCCTTTGGTGTGCCTAGAAATAATGTGGTCATTGTGCATAAGGCTTGCAAGTGTTTTTATTTCCACTCCTAGAACTGGAATGACGGGACTGCATTATGTTTAACTTTTTAAGAAGACACCAAACTCTTTTAAGAATTGTTTATTCTTAGACAATTTCATACACATGTGTAATTCACGCATCCATCCCTCTGCCATCTTACCCTTCTCTCTCCCTCGACATCACCTCTCCCCCCCACCATCACCCCCCCACACACACACTTTCATGTCTTGTTTTTTGTTTTGTTCTGTGACATATAACTAGGGCCACCCTGTGGGCATGGGTGTGAAGCTATTCCCTGGACCACAAGTAACTTGTCGGCCCGTGGCTACATCCCGGACGACAATGACTTTCTCCCCCAGTCAGCTCTTAATTTTTCTGGTCGAGGCAGGGTGGGGCCTCACGAGACCCTCCTCCATCTGTGACTTAATGTTTAAGGAGTCTTGTGCAGACTCTCTGCAGGTAACTGCAGCTGCTGTGAGTGTACAGTCCCCAGCCATGCCATGCTCCTGAGACACACTTTCACAGTACAGCAGTCCTCCTGCCTCCACCATCTGGCCCTTGTATTCTTCCCACTCCATCTTTTGAAAAGTTCCCTGAGCATTGGAGAGGGGGATGTGGGTGTCCCTTTTCAGGCTGAGCATTTAGCAATCACTCATCCTTAGCGCCTTACCAGCCACGAACCTTTGCACTAACCACAATTCACTGCAGAGAGGCTTCTTTGAGCAAGGCTGAGGACAGCGATAGTCTGCGGGTATAAATGTAAAGATTTAGGAGGCAGTTTGACAACATATCCACTTAGCAAAACAAGAGTAGTGGTTTTCTGCTAGTGCCTCTGATCTTCCTGGTCCCCAGGCTTTGGCCAGGTCCACAGTACCCCTCCTAGAGAGTGGGCCTCTGATCCCGTCAGAAACCAGCAATGGTTATCCCATAATAATCATGCCATCATTGCACCGGTAAGCAAAGTACTCATTGACTAATACATTGGTATTATGGCATTCAGGGTCCAGGTCACCACCGCTGACTCCCCTGCTTCTGAGATCAACATTATCAACCTCCTCATGCATGAATAAAAATCTTTTTTAAATTATATTTTTAATAGCTTATCAAGTAGAAGATCCATGCGCCTTTCTTCAGATGTTGTTAGTTTTGGTTCATCCTTTCCCTGTCCTCCATCTTCCCAGCCACCCCTGTTGGAAGCTTGCCACTCTCGTATCCCTTCCATTTTTGGGTCCCATGTGTCCTACCATCCCCACCTCCTTAAAGCCTCCCACCCCCCATGGCCCATTTGTCAATTCCAGGTCTCTACAGACATTCCAAGTTAGACAAACAAACCTAAAGTCAAAGCCATGAGCCACATCTGAGAGAGAACATGGGACATTGAACTCTGAGCCCGGGTTACTTCACTCAGTATAGTGTTTTTCAGTTCCAGCCATTTTCCAGCAAATTTTAGAAATTAATTTTTCATTACAACTAAATAAAATTCCAGTGTCTATGTAGCACGTCGTCATTATCCGTTGATCAGTTGGTAGACATCTAGGCCTAGCAGCGATGACCATGGGTGAGCAGGTATCCGTGTGTTAGCCTAGAGTCCCTTGAATATGTGTGACAATAATGGACTAAACCTCTGAACTGTAAGCCAGCCTCAGTGAAATGTTTTCCTTTGTAAGAATTGCCGTGGTCGTGGTGTCTCTTCACAGCAATAGAAACCCTCACTAAGATAAAGACCATACCTCCTAATCCTTCCTAAACAGTTCCCCCAATTGGTAATGAGGCATTCAAATATATAAGTTTATGGGGGCCATTCTCATTCAAACCACGACAGTACTGTATCCCTATTAATTTTTCTGTCCTTTTAATCTGCAAGTGGAGCATTGGAATCTTTGGCTCTGATTGTTAAGTTTTTTGTTTGTTTGTTTGTTTTGTTTTGAGACAGGTTCTCACTATGAGAACTGAGAGATCTGCCTGCCTTTGCCTCCCTGATGCTGGGATTAAAGGTATGCACCAGGGGCTGGAGAGAGAGCTCATTAAGAGCACTTGTTGCTCTTCCAGAGGACCCAGGTTTCGTTTCTAGCACCTACATGGTATCTTACAACCACCCAAAACTCCAATTCCAGGGGATCTGATGCCATCTTCTGACTTATACAGGCACCAGACACGCATGTGGTGTACACACATACATATGTGCAGGCAAAAACATACACACATATAAAATAAGAATAAATAAATCTTTAAAGGTATATACGTCCACACCTGGCATGCTAACTCTGATATCTGCAACAGTTCTGAGTTGGGTTCAGTTCTTTGATGTTTCTCTTTAGTATGGCTTATATTCACTGTCCACATGCTAGGTCATTTTTATTGTGTCCCAAACATTGCTAATTTCACATCATT
The DNA here is from genome assembly GCF_949786415.1 of Peromyscus eremicus. NCBI lineage: Eukaryota > Metazoa > Chordata > Mammalia > Rodentia > Cricetidae > Peromyscus > Peromyscus eremicus. Next base: position 118,714,802 of record NC_081416.1, on the reverse strand, counting down.
GGATGCTGGGTTTTTCAATCTATCCATTAGCATATATTAAAGATGCTGGATTTTTTTATTTAATTTTAATTCATAATCATAAACTCACCTCTGCAATCCAGCTAGGGCATGGAGGAGAATAAAGATAATATGGAGCCAGGCAGTGGTGGCACATGCCTTTGATTCCAGCACTCGGGAGGCAGAGGCAAACAGATCTCTGTGAGTTCGGGGCCAGCCTGCTCTACAGAGCTAGTTCCAGGACGGCCAGGGCTTCACAGAGAAACCCTGTCTAGGGGGAAAAAAAAAGTAATATGGAACTCAAAGACCTGCAGTGAGGTGTAACTGGAGCCTTTTCTCTGTCCCACTTGGTCCCACAGCAGCTTATAAAATAATCACTCAGAGGCTTAATGTTAATTGCAAACTGTTTGGCCTATGGCTCAGGTTTATTACTAGCTAGCTCTTACATCTGAAATTAACCCGTTTCTATTAATCTACGTATCGCCGCGTGGCCAGTAGCATTACCAGTACTTTCACATCTTGCTTCTTGGGCGGCTCAATGGAGACTCTCCGACTCCGACCTCTTCTCCCTGTATCTCTGCTTGGATTTCCTGCCTGGGTATATGCTGCCAATGCAGCTTCTTTATTAACCAATGGTAATAACACATATTCACAGCGTACAGAAAGATATCCCACAGCAGTGAGGGTACAAAACTCATGGGATTTTGTGAGCAAATGGGGTGCTGGGGCTGGTTAAGATGCACAGGTCAAAAGTATCAGAGTTCCTTCAATCCCAACACTCAGGAGACAGAGGCAGGTGGATCTCTGTGATTTTAAGGCCAACCTGATCTAACTAGAAACATCAAGGGCTACATAGTGTGACCCTGTCTCAAAAACAACAACGACAACAGACAGTATCAGAGCTTTCCACAATCAGCAGTGGAGATCCTGCTGATCCTGCCTTTCCTGGACCCAGAGTGCCCCATGGCTTCCATCCTTCACCTTTCCAAAGACCACAGTGTGCCATCCAAACGCTCAGTCTTTACAGTGCAGAAGAAAAACTGAAAACTATTTGTGGTCCAGCATCCACCATGGACAAGATGCCGAGACTGTATGCTTCAGGATGATCTCACCCTCAGATTTCTCCTTGTAGATGGACTTTCCTCCAGTGTCATTATGGTGTGTGAAGTCGCCACTGTGGCCTATCAGTCCTGGACTGTGCAAAGAGGAGCCCATATAAATCCATCTTTTCTCCCTCGTGCTCAGAGCATAAAGATCCCCTGATGTTTTGGAACTCTGTCTGCAAACAGCTTGAAGAAGACACAGTCCAAGGGCTGGCCATCATCCTGGATGTGAAGGACAGGGTGGGGTTTGCCCATGGGGGACAGCAGGTAGCAACAGGGGGCAGAGGCGTTTGCAAAGGGATGCTGGAGTGTTTGGTTTGCTTTGGTTTTTTGTATTCTTGTAAAAGTTCTTAATTTTTTGTTCTAAGACAAAAGTAATTTACATAAAGGCAGTTTGGTCTTCTGCATTCTAATATATCATGTGAGTGATTCTGGTGCAACAATTCATTCTTGGGCTTATTCTTCCCACTACCAAGACTAGATCCTTCTGAATGCTCTACCCACTGGTATGACTTAAGAGATTGTCTAGTCTAGTCTAGCTAGTTAAAGAAAGCACATTATGCCAGGCGGTGGTGCCGCACGCCTTTAATCCCAGCACTCGGGAGGCAGAGCCAGGTGGATCTCTGTGAGTTTGAGGCCAGCCTGGGCTACCAAGTGAGTTCCAGGAAAAGGAGCAAAGCTACACAGAGAAACCCTGTCTCGAAAAACCAAAAAAAAAGAAAGCACATTATTCCTAGCTCTGCATGAGCTCAGCTTACTGTCCTCACTAATGCCCTCAAGTGGTCCTTGCTCCAGTATCAGCTAGCCTCATCTGTCACGTACTAGAAGCATCACATACGTACTCCACTATGCAGTACAGATGGCAGCCAGATCTTTATAGGACTTACAGAGACCACAGCCACTCTATCAGTACAAGACCATACTGCCCTGAGTTAAGCATCTTAAAATGCCTCCTAGTTTTCTCACTAAATGCTTTTGTTGTTGTTGTTTGGTTTTTCGAGACAGGGTTTCTCTGTGTAGCTTTGGAGCTTGTCCTGGAACTTGCTCTGTAAACCAGGCTGGCCTCAAACTCACGGAGATCCACCTGCCTCTGCCTCCCGAGTGCTGGAATTAAAGGCTTGCGCTACCACCGCCCAGCTTCATTAAATCCTTTTTAAAGCTGTGACAGCAGCTGGTGAGATGGCTCAGTGGGTAAAGGCACTTGCCTCCAAGCCTAATGACCTGAGTTCAGTTTCTAGGACTCACATGATGGAAGGAGAGAACCAACTCCTGAAGGTTGTCCCCTGAACCCCACATATCTTAGTTTGGGTTTCTGTTGCTGTGAAGAGACACCGTAACCACAGCAACTCTTTTTTTTTTCAAGACAGGGTTTCTCTGTATAGCTTTGGAGCCTGTCCTGGATTTCACTTTGTAGACCAGGCTGAACTCGAACTCACAGAGATCCACCTGGCTCTGCCTCCGGAGTGCTGGGATTAAAGGCGTGTGCCACCACCACCCGGCGAACGGCAATTCTTATAAAGGAAAACATTTAATTGGGCTTACGGTTTCAGAGATTTAGTCCATTATCATCATGGTGGGACATGGCAGACATGGTGCTGGAGAAGGAGCTGAGAGTTCTACATTTTGATCTGCAGGCAGCAGCAGAAGAGATTGAGTAAGGGCATAGCTTGAGCATCTATGAGACCTCAAAACCCATCTCCACAGTGACACACTTCCTCTAAGAAAGCCACGCCTACTCCAACAAGACCACACCTCCTAATAATGCCACTCCCTATGGGCCAAGCATTCAAACACACCAGTCTGTGGAGCTATACCTATTCAAACCACCACACCACACATGCACTATGGCACACGTGTGTATGTGCATGTGTGAGCACACACACACAAATAAATAGACAAATGTAATTAAAAGGATGATATTTGAAATCTCTTTTACACAGGATTGTATACAACTTTGAAGCTTTTGAAATACAGATTATTTATTCCCTTCCTGTAAGCTTGTACTTTATATAGACATATAGAGGAGAGCTGCTAAGTTGTAACTACTTTAGAAATATCTAATTCTGATTTTTCAGGCTTTTAGTCAGTAGTCTTTCAATGTCTCAGACATTTCTGTAGACTCTTAAAAAATCTCACAGATGCAGAATGCAGGGCACAGGGGTGGGGGGGTGGCAGGGGATGGGGGGAGGTGGCGGGCACCAATGAGATTGATAAGGGAATAGATTACACCACAAAGATTGGAAGTGCCGAGCTGCACCTGATTGGGCCTGAGGAAAGAGAAAGAGGGCTCTCTTTCTGGTGGCTTGACCAGAGCCATTCACAAAGGCACACAGCCGGGCAGAGGGATCAGCTGTAAGTGGGTTCCATTGGAACAAAAGATAGTTACTTATCCTGTCTGGAGGGGAAGAAAGACAACGCAATGCCAGATTTTTCCATCACAATGCACATCATCTTGGGTTAGCCTCGGGGTACCTGTCCCTTCCCGTACCCTTGTCAATATGAAGACCGTATCCCAGGAATGTGGTGGCAATCCTAGGATGCGTAAGGAAGTCCAGTCTGAGACAGAAGGTCCCACAGGATGCTAGAGAAGGCTAGCTTCTTGTTTACCTTTCCTTCAAAGTCTCTTTGCTCACTTTGCTTCTCAGCTTTGAGTGCCACCCGCTGTAATGCCATCCTTCAAAGGAAGTCGGGCTCGGAAGCCAAGGTTGTCTGTGATTAGCAAAGGACCCCTGGAGGTCCCATCTCCCACAGAGGCAGACTGGCCTAAGGACGATGAAAAGGGTTTTGCCTTCCGGGACCTGGGTCAAGACGTGGACGACCTGCCTCGGCCTTACCGAATGATCAACAAGCTGGTGAACCATCTGTTTGACTGCGCCTGGGAAGTCATTGAAGAGAGAGAGGCTTTACGGGAGATTGAGAAAAACCGGATTGTGCCCACCGTCTACCCTCCAGTTGCAGAAATCCAGGTGTGAACAAGAGTGCCTGTTTTTCACGTGAATGTGGATGAGAACGCCTGGTTCAGGGAAGGAAGGAATTCCTACTGAGCTCTCCATCAGACACGTAGGTGCATTTTTGAGAGTGGGCATGCTGCTGTTCGCAGTTGCCTGTGGGAAATGGGGGTTATGGTTAGCTGATGACTACACAAAGGCCCTTTCTGTTGTGTTATTGACACTGAGACGCTTCATTAATGTATTAGGCCCCCTCCGTGCTGGGCAATTGAGAACTGTCAGCGACTCGACTGTCCTTCTCACGGGACACTAGATTTAATAAAGCTCAGGACCTGCAGTCATGCTTATGTTCAGACTATACATCTAGTCTGTTTTTTCTGGCTACTTTCCCCCAAAGTAAAATGCTTAAGGCAAGCATTTTCAACGGGTCCCCAAGTTTGGCAATAACGTCTAGAAAGAGCCCTCTTTTAAAAGTTAGCTCAGATTGCTTGATGGCCTTGACAGCTGAAAAGAGTCAGTTTTGTCCTTTTGTGTCTGTGTTTCCCCAGCTCAACAAAATGCCTGGTGGTATGGCTGTCTCCCAGGAGTATCTGTTTATTGGAGGAGTCAAAGGATTCTCAATCTATAATCTGCACAGTTCCAAAAGAATGTATGTCTGGGAGAAGTTTAAGGTTGATGTTTCTTCCATCTGGGCCACAGATTTGGGGAATGAAGTCCTTATTATTCCCGTGGATGAACTAGGTATTTGTTTTTCTTCATTTTTAGATTTATTTATAAGTGTCTGTACACTGGCATTCAGTTTGATCTCTTTCCCAAGTGTGGGTGGAGTCAGGCACGGTGAGTTCTCTCTGCTCATGGAGCTGTAACTGCCTTCTATCTGCGTAAGGGGTTGCCAGGCGCAGTCCAGCCTTTCCCATGTGGTAGCCCATTTGGTTCTTCGCCTGCCCAAGGGAAGTACAGTTTGTCACCGTCCTGTTGGAGGAGACATCTTGAGGCATAGAGGTTAAATAATTGAGGTAAATGGAAGTAAGTGGCACACGGGCATTTCAAAGCAGGATCGCCCCAGTGTTCATACTCTCCCAACACAGAGCCCTGCTACCTAGCCGCCCCTGTTTCACCGACACAAGTACACTGGAGTACCCACAGGCATGCTGAAAAAGTCAAACCGGAGGGGCATGAGGGACACACAGAGAGAGAAAGTGGGGTGGTGTGTGTGTGTGTGTGTGTGTGTGTGTGTGTGTGTGCGCGCGCGCGCGCGCGCACGGACTGGGGCGTGGGGCTGTGCAGGAAGGACTGCTGTTTTCATTTAAGAGAGAAATTTCAAAGGTCTGAGCCAGGACAGGGGCTGATAAAAAGAGAATTGTACTGTGATGGCCCAAGATGTAAATTTAGCCAAAGTGAGGCAGAAGATGCAGGGAATTTTTGGTTCTGTTTTTGCCCCTTTCCTCTAAGTATAAAATGAGTTCCAAACAAGAAGCTTAAAAATGAAACGAGAGGCTGGGTGGTGGTGGTGCACCCTTTAATCCCAGCACTCGGGAGGCAGAGGCAGGCGGATCTGTGAGTTCGAGGCCAGCCTGGGCTACAGAGTGAGTTCCAGGAAAGGCGCAAAGCTACACAGAGAAACCCTGTCTGGGAAAAAAAAAATTGAAACGAGAGGACTGGCAGGATTGCCTAGTGGGGTTGAAAGGCTCGCTCGCTATCATGCTTTGGTTCGGTCCCCAGGACTCACTTGGTGGAAGGAGGGAACTGACTCCTGCAAGGTGTCCTCTGACTGCCACATGCCTGATGGCACAAGTGCCCCCCATAATAAATACATTGTAATAAAAACTTAAATTTCTTTAGATGAAAGGGGAATAATGTAGACACAATGGCGAGTCGTAGCTCACACATGCCACTCGGCACTTGCAAGGCAGAAGCAAGAAGATCTATCTCAGTTACCCTGTCTACTAAAAAGACTTAATGATAAAGCCTGTTTATGGTGAGGGAGGCATGCTGGGCAGCACAGGCAGTGATGCTTCCTCTGTGATGGATGCCTGGGTGGACGACAGTGCCATTCCTTGACGACCGTGATAGGAGAATAAAGAGTATCTGTGTAGGACACGGGGACTTTGGGCTAAAGAAAAAGCCATATTCATTACGATCCATTCTACAGGTGGTTCCGTGTCTGTGTTACCTTCTTTTGATGAATTTGAAGGCACACTGCCTTGCTGTCCCTTGTACAGTGTCATGGAATACTATCCCATGAATCTTTATTAGGATGGATTAGAGTTTCACCCACCGTGGGCCAAACCCCTTTATGTGATCTGTCTATATCATGAGTGCGAAGGCAGGTTATAAGGAACAGGGAGGCCCTAAAGAAAGGTGAGAAGTCATGGCAGGTGACAATTGCAACCTGAAGTCAGCAGAATTAATAGGACGAGGAGCCTGGGGGTTAAGGCACATGGAAAGTCGAGGGAGAATCCTTTCTCTCAAAGGAGCTTGTGAATCCAACACATTCACAGCAAACAGCTGGGTGCCCGTGTGAAGATGTGTGTGATGATGGCCAGAGTAGAGGCTGGGATTTCAGGATGGACTGCCGTGGCTGGTTTGCTTACAGCAGACTTCCAGGAAATGTGGGTAACACCAGCTAAGTACGAGGGGACTGGGAGGGAGAGCAAACTGAGTATTTGAAAGTCAGGTGGAGGAAGGCTGGGGGACCAAGAGCAGCAGAGGCCACGTGGGGCGGCAAAGCAGGGGTGGGAGGGTGAGTCTAGAGTTACCCTCCCCTCCTGGTGTCCCTTGTACAGTGTCACGGAATACTATCCCATGAGTACGTCCTGACCCTTCCCGGCTCCCTGGTCTCACGGTCTGTTATTTTTCTGTTTCAGGTATTGTTCGATTGTTTTACTTGTATAAAGACAGTCTTTTTCTCATCAAAGCCATCAATGAAACGGTGAGTTCCTCTTCTTACACCTTTACCTGGGGAACACCAAGTAGTAACGCAAAGCGCATTCCCGATGAAAGACTTGTACCCAGGATGTGTGGAGCAGCAGCTAATCAAAAGCACACTAAAAACAAGCGGGCCTGACATGGTCAGCAGGGAGGGTGCTTGCTGCAAAGCCTGGTACCCTGTGACCTCCGTTCATTTCCTAGGACCTACATGGTGGAAGGAGAGAACAGACTCCCAGTTCTCACACCGTGACACACACACACACACACACAATTATAAAACTGCTTTTTTCCAGCATCGACGTTTTCATTCATGTGAAATATTTAAAATGGGCATCTAGTTGTCAAGTGAGGTGGGAGAGGAAGGCAGGGCAGGGCAAGGGAAAGAAATTCCCCTCTTTTCGTAATAAAGCTCCGGTTCATCCCATCATGGATTTTGTAATCTCCAAAGACATGGTCCTTAAAGATTGTGTCCCACTTTTGAAGAGCGATCTTGCTCCAGTGGACGACAGTTTGGGCTGCTGCCGGTTTCTTCCAGGCCCAGAAGCTGTCACTGTCGTACATGACCTGTACTTCTTACCCAGGCATCGTTGGAAACCACCTCCATCACTGCGGCTAGAAAAATCTTCTCAAACCTACAGGTGCCACAGCCTCTAGTAATGTCTAAATTATTTTCATAATAAATGTCTGTCCTAGTTTTTAAAAAATGGCTTCCTTCTACCTGGCTTTCTGGTCCAGGCGGTAAGATGGGCACTGCCACAGAGCACAGTGCAGAAATGGCAGTGACTGACCCAGAACTGCTCGAGAACGAAGAAACAAAGAAGGAAGCAGAGTCTTTGGAGGGACAGGGAAATGAACCCCGTGCCAAGAAAGACTCCACGGAAGCTCTAACTGTTCTACAAGCACCGTAGATTCTTGCCTGGAAAACACCAGCTGCTGTGGCAACTGAGCAGTCAGCTGATGCTTGCAAGGCTCTGTGAGGCTCTTGGAGAGTCACAACAGTCAATGAGACTGGATGAAAATGTCTGTCTAGGGACATATAGGATAAGGCAGGATTTACCTCTCACTAAGGGATGCGATGGTATGTCATCAGCGTCCAGAGGGCCTTAGAACTGGGTCATAACAATGCCCAAGGCACAGCAGGAGTTGAAGAACGCAAATGCAGGGGCTGGAGAGACAGATGGCTTAGCCAGGAAGAGTGCCTCCTGCTCTTCCCAGGATCCACATCAGGCTGCTCATAGCTGCCCGGAACTCCAGCCCCAAGGTATATGACACCGTCTAGCCTCCTTGGGCACCCACAGCACACACGGCATATACTCTTAAAGATACACACATTAACAAATATATATGTCTATACACACATATACATATAGTCATGGAATGGAAAATAGCAGAAGTTGATTGTGTACGTGTGCGTGTGCGTGTAGGTGTGTGTGTGTGTGTGTGTGTGTGTGTGTGAGAGAGAGAGAGAGAGAGAGAGAGAGAGAGAGAGAGAGAGAGAGAGGAGGGTCTCTGCACACATGTGGAGGTCAGAGAATAACTTTTAGGAGTTGGTATCTCCACTGTGGGATTCAGAAAAGACTATATTTCTCAGGATTTTTTTAATTAATGAGTTCTCAAAACTATAGTAATGTAAGTTTTTAAGGTTTTTAATTATGCAGTTTGATGTGTGTGTGTTCATGTATGTACATGTATATGCAGATGGGCATGCATCTATGTGGAAGCCAGAGAACAACTTCTGGTGTCTTCCTCAATCATTCTCCACCTTAATTTGGCACAGGATCTCACTAAATCTGTGCATAGCTCATTGATTTGACCGGAGAAACAAGGTCAGGGTCTTCTTTTCTCCAACTCCCCAGCACATGGATTACAGGTACATCATGCTACAACCATTTTAACATCATCATCATCATCATCATCATCATCATCATCATCATCATCACCATTAAATGTATGTTTTGACAATTTATACCCAACTTTTTACATGAATGCTGGGGATCCAAACTCAGGTCCTCATGCTTGTGTGCCAAGGGCTTTGCCAACTAAGCCATCTTTCCAGCCCCACGGACTTTGGGGTTTTTGTTTGTTGTTGTTTTTGTCTTTTGAAACAGCGTCTCTCTGTGTTGCCCTGCCTGGACTGGAACGTGCCATATAGGCCAGGCCAGCTTTGAACCTGCAGAGGTCTGCTGGACTCTGGATTAAAGATGTGCACCATGATTCCTGGTGGGCTTCGTTTTGATTGTGATGTGAACATAGCAATTGTGAAAGATACTAATATCCTCTATGAGGCAATTGAGGGAACTGGAAAACAGCCTAGTTATTAGCTTTTATTTAGGTATTCTTAATGTGGGCTTAAATAAAAATTAGGCCGGTTGTGGTGGCACGCACCGGTAGGATTTGCTGAAGGAGGCAGAGGCAGGAGGATCATGAGTTCGAGGCCAGCCTGGACTACACATAAGCCGGGCGGTGGTGGCGCACGCCTTTAATCCCAGCACTTGGGAGGCAGAGCCAGGCAAATCTCTGTGAGTTCGAGGCCAGCCTGGGCTACCAAGTGAGTTCCAGGAAAGGCGCAAAGCTACACAGAGAAACCCTGTCTCGAAAAACCAAAACAAAACAAAACAAAAAATTAGCCATTTATTGGGTTTGGAAGGTAATAAATACAATAAAATTGTGGTGCCACAATGCAACATCGTGATGAAACATGGAACTTCTTGTTGTGACAGTGGAGCAGTGATGCTACACTGCATCATTACTTTGGCACAGTGTGGTTTGTAGACTCACTATGCAGTATTGTTACAGGGCAGTACAGTGGTGTCAGAATGCATTATTGTGATGTTACAGTGCACTATAGTGATGTAGTATAGTGATGTCCGAATGCATCACTGTGATGTTATAGTACAGTATAGTGATGTAGTATAGTGATGTCTGAATGTATCACTGTGATGTTACAGTGCTCTATAGTGATGTAGTACAGTGATGTCCAAATGTATCACTGTGATGTCATAGTACAGTATAGTGATATCAGAATGCATCACTGTGATGTTACAGTGCAGTATAGTGATATCAGAATGCATCACTGTGATGTTACAGTGCAGTATAGTGATGTCCCAATGCATCACTGTGATGTTACAGTGAGGTATAGTGATGTCCCAATGCATCACTGTGATCTTACAGTAAGGAATAGTGATGTCTGATTGCATCATTATAATGTTACAGTGAGGTATAGTGATGTCTGGTTGCATCATTATAATGTTACAGTGAGGTATAGTGATGTCTGGTTGCATCATTATAATGTTACAGTGCACTATAGTGATGTCCCAATGCATCATTGTAATGTTACAGTGCACTATAGTGATGTCCCAATGCATCATTGTAATGTTACAGTGCACTATAGTGATGTCCCAATGCATCATTGTAATGGTTCAGAGAAGCTTTTTATTGTACTTTACAATGACGGCACAATCACAAATTTTCCAATGTGACATTGTCACAGCGTGTTGTTAATCAATGTGACATCGTTTGCGGCCAATGTGATTTCACAGTGGAGTTATGACATCACAATGCAGCATTGTTGTGACAAAATCAAACATTGTAATGACACAATGTAGAATTATGACGTCTAAATGCAAAGTTGTGGTGGCACAGTAGACCATTATGATGACAAAAAGCAGTATTGTTGTCACAGAATGAAGCATTATGATGCCATGGTGTGGCGTTCTGATGACACAGTGTAGCACTGTGATGTCTCAGTGAACCATTCTGATGACACAACAGAACATTATCTTGTCACAGTCCAGCATTGTGGTGTCACAGCACAATGTATGACAACACAATGGAGCATTGTGACATCACAAACAGCATTAAGATTGTAGAATGGAGAACTGTGATGTCACAATGCAGCATTGTGATGTCACCATGAAGCATTGTGTTGGCACAGGTCGGCATTTTGAGGTAATAGTGCTGCACTGTGATGCCACAGTTGAGCGTTTTTATGTCACAGTGGAGCTATGCTGTAGCATGATGGAGCCTTGTGCTGGTACAGTGGAGCCTTATGATGGCCACATGGGGACTGATTATGCCACTTTTTTTTGTATGTTTGAAAATCTCTGTAGTACATTGATAGATATTGAGATATATAATTAAAATTGTTTGCTCTTTAAACGAATTAGGGAGCTCACCAATATAACTAGTCTAGCCACCTTATTTTGTTAGTAGCCCTCAAGCTTCTTCAAGGTAGCTTACCCATCCCCCAGCCTCTCTCAGTTGGCCCCAAATCGGAGGAGCTTTATTCCAAGGTTACACCCAGCTTCTGCTGTCGTCCAGGTAGAGGCTTTGACCGACAGGCACCAGGCTTCAGTGTCATATAGAACTTACTTTGACTCAGCTGAATAATCGACTTTAGGGTTTGCAAATCACATCTGATGGCATCCCGTGACCCATGAGGAACTACGTCTAAAGCAAGTTCCATTTCTTCACATGCTGTCTTGTCCAATTCCTGTCCAAAGATGGGAAATTCGAAGTGATGTGAGGCATCTTGCCATCGCAAGCTTCTGGGAGACCCCTGTCCTGGTGTGACTTACAGGAGCCCCTGCACATGCCCCTCCTCTTTAGCTCCCAGCACCCACTCTGTCGGCGTCTCTTCTTTACAGGACGACACCAGCAAGCAAAGCACCTGTGTGAAGATGGAACTCTCTCAGAGCGGGGACTACGCAGCGTTCCTCTTCCAAGGCAAGCTCACCCAAAAGCTGGGGGGGGGGGTGTTCTGATTTGTGTCTCTTCCAGACTGTCACTGTCGACATTTTATTTAGGAATAACTTTAGATTCAGATACATGTGGTGACAACACACCTATAATCTTAGCACCAGGGAGGCTCAGGTAGAAGGATCAGGAGTGTGAGGCTACATAGTGAGACCCTGTCTCAAAAACCAAAAACAAACAAAAGAAATAACTTTTTTTTTTTTTTTTTTTGGTTTTTCGAGACAGGGTTTCTCTGTGTAGCTTTGTGCCTTTCCTGGAACTCACTTGGTAGCCCAGGCTGGCCTCGAACTCACAGAGATCCACCTGCCTCTGCCTCCCGAGTGCTGGGATTAAAGGCGTGCGCCACCACCGCCCGGCAAGAAATAACTTTCAGTGTAAAAAACAGCAAGGGCTGGAGAGATGGCTCAACAGTTAAGAACACTGGCTGCTCTTCCAGAGGGCCAGGGTTTGATTCCCAGCAGCCCCAGGACAGCTCACAAGCGTCTGTAACTCCAGTTCTAGGAGATCCGACACCCTCTCCAGGGCACTGCACACAGGTGGTATGCAGACCTACATGGAGAGGAAACATTCATGCACAGAAAATAAATAAAAACCAGGAGAGGAGCAAAGTCGTTCCTCTGTGTTCTTGACTAGTGCCTACCTTTACCCTACGGTGCGGGTGTAGAAACAAGGCCAGTAACAGTGGACTGAACCAATCTTCCATCACTTCATCTGTTTTTTTCTTGCTATTTTTTCCTCCTTGCTTTAGGCAAGGATACAATATCGCGTTGAGTCACATGTCCCCCTAGTGCACCCCTGCGACAGCTTCTTGGTCATTGTATGGTTTCCATTGTCTTGACATTTTTCAGGAGAATCAACCAGATAGCTGCTGGTGGGGTGCCCTTCACTTCCGTGTGCCTGCCTTTTTTCTTGTGACTCAGCCTGAGTTAGGCTGAGGATTTTGGGGGAGCTAGTACAGGACCAGGCACTGTCTCGGGAGCTGTATGGCCCCAGGTTGACTCACTTTTGCTGGTGTTAGCCTAGATCACAGCTTCCTCCAGGCTGCCTCCAAAATCCTGTGCTCAAGCAATCCTCCTGCCTCAACCTCCAAAGTAGTTGTCACTCCAGGTCTACACTACCATGCCTAGCTTACTTTTTTCTTTTTTTATCCTCTGTAAGGAGCAAGTTATTAAGTCCAGATAGCACTCAGAGGAAGGTGATTCAGATGTCTCCCAGAGGCAGGAGAATCAAAGATTGTTTGGACATATGTTAAAGCCACTACTGTGATTATCAAACATTTAGGGGAGCTTCTCTGAGAAGAAAAACATCTTTTCTGTATTGTTTCTTTCTTTCTTTTTAAAAATTATTCTGTCATATGTTACACCCTGCCAGTTCCCTTCCTCACCACCTCCCCTCTCCCCCAGATCCTCTCCTCTTCCATTTCCCTTCAGAAAGGGACAGGCCTCCCAGGGATATCAACCAAATAAGTATATCAAGTTGCAGGAAGACTAGGCACCTCCACAGAGAATAGGTTCCAAAAAGCCAGTTCATGTACCAGGGACAGATCCTGGTCCAACGGCTAGGGTCCCCACAAACAGATCAAGCTACCCAACTGTCACCCACATGCAGAGAGCCTAGGTCGGTCCATGCAGGCTCCCTAGCTGTTGGTCTCAGAGTCAGTGAGCTCAGCCTTGATGCAGGGAGGAGGAGTCTTGCCTCAACTTGATATGCCATGAGCTGTTGACTCCCATAGGAGGCCTTACCCTTTCTGAGGAGTGAATGGGGGGGGGGGGTTAGAAGGGAGGTTGAGGGAAGGAACAGGAGGAAAGTAGGGAAGGGAAACTGTGGCTGGTATGTAAAATCATTCAAAAATTAATTAAAAAAAGATTGGGCACCTCTGCTCATATTAAGGTTGGATGAGGCAGCCCAGTAGGAGGAAAAGGGTCCCAGAAGCAGGCAAAAACGTCAGAGACAGCCCTGGTTCCCACTGTTAGGAGTCCCACAAGAACACTAACAACCACAACATGTATGCAGAGGGTGCTAAGATTGGTGGGTAAAACTTTTTTTAGTTTATTTTTGTATTCAAAGACAGGGTTTCTCTGTGTAGCCTTGGCTATCCTGGAATTCTCTCTGTAGACCAGGCTGGCCTCAGAGATCCGGCAGGTAAAACCTGAAGAGAATGAAGATACAGTTTTACCTGCCAATCTTAGCCCCTTATCCCGTCTAGCCAGGGACAGTTAGGCCTGTGTCAACAGAACATACTTTATTCAAATTTTTGGTAGTTTGATTTGCAGCTTTTAAATATTTAAACATAATATTATATGAGTCTGGATATATACTCCCCTCCTCCCAAAAGGCCCTCAAATGCTAAAGCCTTGAGGAAGATAGAGATTTTATAGTGCTTTTTGTATCAAAGGACATGTTAGTGGCTGGAGAGACAGCTGAGCAGTTAAAAGCACTGAGTACTCTTCTGGAGGATGCAGGTTGGCTCCCTGTATTGACATGGCAGCTAACAACCGTATGTGACTCTAGCTCCAAGGGATCTGACACCTCTTTCGGCCTCTGCAGGTACCAGGCACATACATGATGTACAGACATACATGCAGGCAAAACACTCATGTATTTGTGTTCTTGGGTTGTCATAACAAAGTACCACGAAGTGGGTAGCTTAGAATGATAGGCATTTATTCCCTCATAGTTCTGGAAACCAGAAGTGTGAAATTAAAGTGTCCAGACGATTATATTATATGGAACATTGAGGCAGGATCCCAGTCCATGGGAGAGCAACCTCTCCCAACTGGGTCAGTATTCAGACCAGGAGCCCAGCCTGTTCTTGTGATGGGAGAAGATCCAACCGCCTCCCATAGATTATCTCAAATGTTGGCTGGAAGAATTCTTTGGGGTCTGTCCCCATTCCAACTCTCCCTTTGCTCCAAGACTCTCTTACTATGCTTCCATGGGCCACCTTCCTTCCCTAGGTGGCAATGTCACCTCTAGGGCAGAATGTCAGTAGAACTGACTATGGGCACCGTAGAAAACGGGGCTTGGCAAAGAAGACAGTTTGATTAAAAATGCAGTTGCATCGGTGTTGTGGGAGAAGCCCCGATTCTGTCAGACAGCAGTGGCATAAGGGGTCAACTCTCCACACAAACGTTGCTTGGTGAGTGAGGGCTTGCCATAACCTCTGCCTCAGTTTATGCAAGCACCTCTTCCGTGGATGCCTACTGGTTCTGGGTCTCCGGGCCAGCACTTCTGAGAAAATAGACACTCATCAGCTGAAACTTGTCGCCTTCTAGCAGTTAATGCTTGCTTACGTGGTTTCCCAATGCAGGAGCTGGGGATGTTTGGCTGGAAGTGTACAAACTGCCCAAGGAGACTTGGCTTAAGGAAGTGGAGCACCCACCGTCTGCTGTAAATCCAAAGAAAAAAACCAAGCAGCTGCAGCTGGTAGGAAACATCTCTTTCAATCACTGTTTTTCTCTCCGCCCCGGCCCAAGTCTAGCCTAAATTCTCCATGGAACTAGCAAGGCCACTGAAGGTTTGACGGATGACAATAGGAACAGTGAACTCTCTCCAAACTTGATTTACTTTAGATAAAATATTTGTAAGTGGAGGAGCCCAAGGGTCAGGGTCTCTCCTGACTTGGACTTACTAACCCTGAGACTGCACACAGGCATTTCTTTTTGTGTGTGTGTGTGGGGGGGGGGGGGGCTTTGTTCTGATTCCTGCCCCACAGATAACTTTCCCTCTCCTGGTCTGAGTTGATTCTTGAAGGTTTCAAGTTCCGTTAAGTCTCCCAGAGTGTAGTAATGGTGGTTTTTGTTTGTTTGATTGGTTGGTTTGGTTTTTCCAGACAAGGTTTCTCTGTGTAGCCCTGGCTGTCCTGGAATTCACTCTGTAGACCAGAGATCCTCCTGCTTCTGCCTCCAAGTGCTGGGATTAGAGGTGTGCACCACCACCGCCTGGCTTTTGTTGTTGTTGTTTTTCAAGACAGGTTTTTGGTTTTTTCTGCATAGCCCCGGCTGTCCTGGAACTCTCTCTATAGACCAGGCTGGCCTAGAACTCAGAGATCCTGAGTGCTGGGATTAAAGGTGTGTGCTACCACCGCCTGGCTATTCATTCGTTTTTCCATACACTGAGAATCAACCAGCATGCAACAGTGTAGATCTTTCACTGTATATCCATGTGCAGGAACATCACATGGTGCTCTGTACACATGTCAATTTTAAAGAGAAAAGGGGACCCTGGAGATTGCTCAGTGGGTAAAAAAAAACACACTGCCAAGCTGGACAACCTGAGTTTGACCCCTGAGACCCACATGACAGGAGAGAACTGACTCCCACAGGCCATCCTCTGATTTCCACAAGCAAACCATGGCACACACAAGGCTCCCTCTCACAAATAAATAAAAGTAAATTAATTATTAAATTATTTAATTAAATATTAAATTTTAAATCCAACTGTTTAAATATTAAAATTTAATTTATTAAAATATAAAATAAAATAATTAAAAATATAGTAAAAAAATAAAAGAAATACTCATTTCAAGTTTCTCCAACATTGATTTTTTTTTTTCTTTTTTGAGACAGGGTTTCTCTGTGTAGCCCTGTCTGTCCTGGATCTCGCTCTATAGACCAGGCTGGCCTCGAACTCACGGAGATCCGCCTGCCTCTGCCTCCCGAGTGTTGGGATTGAAGGTGTGCGCCACCACCACCACGGGCTCCAGACGTTGATTTTTGTAATGGTGTCTTAACTGATCCACTTACCCCACACTCACAGTTGTTAACACTTCATCTTTCTCCAGCTTCAGTTGAAGGTCCTGAAGAACGAGGACTGTGTCTTAAAACCCTGCAGGCTAGAGGACTGCCCAGATGTTGGGCCTCCGTGTGTACTCCATGAATTCACTTCTTTTTGTTGTTGCTGTTTGTTGTTTTGTTTTGTTTTTCGAGACAGGGTTCCTCTGTGTAACAGTTCTGGAACTCACTTTGTAGACCAGGCTGGCCTTGAACTCACTGAGATCCGCCTGCCTCTGCCTCCTGAGTGCTAGGATCAAAAGGTGTCCGCCACCACACCCAGCCCATGAATTCTCTTCTTAAAAGAGGAAATGGGTCCAGGGGAGAAAGAACATCTCTGTAGACAGCAGGGGGTCAGGAACATACATTGTACCTACTGTGAATTCATTTCCGTCGCTTTTTTCCTTCCCCAGAGCACTCCTGACCCTGTTGTTCCAGAAGCTGTAGAACCGGTAAGAAACTTTAAAGACCATCTTTAGAGAGCCTTAAGTTACATTTCAAAGGGTCACACTTGTGAGTGAGAAGTACATCAACTGTCAAGTATACTGACTGGCACAATGTCATGCTGGGGCCCTGCTCCCAACTTCTCGGGATCTTAATCTTACAATCACTGAAGAGAGCCTCAAACCATGTGACCTGAGGCTAAGGGAACTTAACTCCAGCCCCACCACTTACAAAGCCCCTTCCAAGGCCATGGCAGCGGCCCTCATGCTGTAGCTACATCGTCTTTGATTTTTAGAAAATTTGCAAATATGTTGATGGACATCACTTGAGACCGATTTACCTCCGCTGTATTCTCCCTCATGTTGAGTGGTGTTAGAATGACTGTGGGCATTTGGGGTTCATAACTTCATGGGTATTTGTTTTTGAGGCAGGGGGTCCATGTAGCCCACACTGGCCTGGAACTAACAGTTTTTCACTGCCTTCCAGTGCTGAGATTCCAGACACACGCTGCCATGCCCTGATTTTGTTCTTTCCCTTAAAGAGGACCCCATAAACCTGGACTTGCCCCTGCCACTATAACAGTGCGATATACCAAGACAAGTGAACTGTGGAGTTCCTTTTCATCTTGGAATGCTCTGGGAGATGGTGCGGACTTCCTGTTCTGGGGTACATGGAGCACACCCTTTCTTAAGTTTCAGCAGAGGACCCACAAACATCTGAAATGGGGTCTCTTGCTGGAGCCGTTCCTTCTACTCTTTAAGTTATACTTTGTCTCAAGCTACATAAACAACACATGGCAACATTACTCTGGAAGAAGTTAGCTCACTCAGTGGACTGTGAGGCATATGGTCATCCAGCACTTGAGAGGCCCACCTAAGAGGGTCAGGTGTTCAGGGTCATCCTTGGCTATGGAGCAAGTGTGAGGCCAGCCTGCGGTATAAGAAATTCTGTCTCGTGCTGGGTGGTGGTGGCCCATGCTTTTACTCCCAGCACTCAGGAGGCAGAGCCAGGCAGATCTCTGTGAGTTTGAGGCCAGCCTGGTCTACAGAGCAAGATCCAGGACAGGCACCAAAAATACACAGAGAAACCCTGTCTCGGAAAAAACAAACAAACAAAAACAACAACAACAAAAAGAAATTCTGGCCGGGCGGTGGTGGCGCACGCCTTTAATCCCAGCACTCGGGAGGCAGAGCCAGGCGGATCTCTGTGAGTTCCAGGCCAGCCTGGGCTACCAAGTGAGTTCCAGGAAAGGCGCAAAACTACACAGAGAAACCCTGTCTCGAAAAAAAAAAAAACCAAAAAGAAATTCTGTCTCAAAGAAGAAACATTCTTCAAGACGTAAACAATGGTTGAGTCTCCTCCAGATAGAAGTGTTTAGGGCTGGGGAATAAAAAAAAAAAAATGACAAGAAGCCAGGCATGGTGGTGCACAACTTTCATCTCAACACTTAAGAAGCCGAGGCAGGCAGATCTCTGCAGGTTCAAGGTCAACCTAGTCTACACAGTGAGTTCCAGGGCAGGACCACCACATTGGTTCATATTTAACTTACTGATTTTTGTGTGTTCCTTAGAATGAAGGTACAGAATTTAAAGAGATAATCTCAGAAAGGGAAAGGGTGGCTGGAGAGATGGAGAGATGGAGAGATGGCTCAGTGATTAAGAGCACTTGTTGCTCTTAGAGAGTCTGGGTTTGGTTCTCAGAACCTACATCAGGAGACTCGCAGCTGTCTGTAACTCCAGCTCCTGGGAATTTGATGTCCTCTACTGACCTCCTCCTCAGGTACCTACACTAACATGCACACCCTCCACCCAAACACATGATTTCAAAAATTAATCTACTAAAGGGAGAGACTCTTGGGGTCATGCGCAGGTGCAGAGTTAACACACCGGAACGAGTGCCTCTGTGAGTCCCCCCACACTGTCCCATCCTGTGAGTCCCTTGTTTTCTACCCCCATCCTGGCACTGTGGACCTCTTTCCCGAACTTATTACTTCTCCTCATGGCTTGCTGTTTAGTGACTTTGTATCTCCTAGACAGATACCCGCAGCTATAAATTCCGAAAATCTCTTCTTTTTCCTGTTTTTGCTCTATTATATTTTCCAGGGCCTCTAATAAAAACGTTGAAGACTAGCAGTAAACAGCCTTTATCAAATTGAACATGTCCCTCTAGCCTCAGCTTGCTAGGTGTTGTTTTGTTTTATTTAAATCAAGAATGGAATTGACTTTTATCAAAGTTTTTCTCCTCATTAAAAGAAATGAACTCTGTGTATATTTAAGGTACATAACATGATGCTGTGGGATACGTATAGATTTTTTTTTTTGTTTGTTTGTTTTTTGTTTTTCGAGACAGGGTTTCTCTGTGTAGTTTTGCGCCTTTCCTGGAACTCACTTGGTAGCCCAGGCTGGCCTGGAACTCACAGAGATCCGCCTGGCTCTGCCTCCCGAGTGCTGGGATTAAAGGCGTGCGCCACCACCGCCCGGCACATATAGATTTTTAAAAGAGGTTTCCATAGTGAAGCAAATGAACACACCCATCTATGCACATGCGTCTGTTTGTTGCTGCTGTATGAGAAGAGCGGCTAAACTCCTTCAGCACGATCTCATATACAGCACTGTTTTGTTACTGCTGCCTGAGTACATTAGTCTTTAGAGTGCTCATGCTGCCCACCCGCTTCATAACCTCCCATCTCATTACCCTTTTCCACCCCGGTGCCATGGCAGTAACTGTTTGGTTTTCTATCTCTGTATGTTCCGTACTTTGTTGAGGTTCTACACTGAGATTGTAGTTTGTGTCCCGGGAGTCCACCACAACTGAAGACTCGGTCCCTAGGCCGGTAGAATTGGGAAATGCTGTCGAACCTTTAGGAGAGGGAGCCTAGTAGTCATTCTTGTGTTCTCTCTTGGATCCTCATAAGAGGGAGCAAGCCTGGCCCTTCCTTTTCTCTCCAATGCAGGCTATTACTTGGCTTGCGTCTGCACCCGCTCCCATCATCCCTATGCATGCCGTGAGGTGACGGAACTGAGAGATGGCTACTTGTATTAGTTTGTTCTTTGCTGCCGAAAGCAACTTGGGGAGGAAAGTGTTTATTCCGTCTTATGCTTCCATGTCACAGTCCACCATGAGGGGAAGCCAGGACACAAGCTCAAGTCAGGGACCTGGGACAAAGGCCGTGGAGAAAAGCTGCTTAGTGGCTTATTCCCCCTGGCTTGCTAAGCTACCTTTTTATGCAACCCAGAACCACCTGCCCAGGGGTGGCACCACCCACAGTGGCCTGGACCCTCTCACATCAATCATTAGTGAAGAAAATGCTCCACACGCTTGCATCCAGACCAGTCAGATGGAGGTATGTTCTCAGCTGAAGGTCTCTCTTCCTGGATGACTCCTAGCTTGTGTCAAATTGACAAAACCAAACCAAATAAACAAAAGCACCTAACCGGCACAGGCTGGCTACAGAGCCTGTGCTGTGCTGTTGGGTAGTGTTCTGTTTTGGGTGATCTTCTCCACAGACAAACATAGACACGTGCACACACATGATACACACATACACACGTGCACTCACACGATACACACATGCACTCACACGATACACACATGCACACGTGCACTCACACGATACACACGTGTACACACACACACATAGACACGTGCACACACATGATGCACACGTGCACACACTCACACGATAATCCTAGGTTCACAGGTATTTTCAAGTTTAGATATGAGATGTGAGTCTGGCTTATTGTCCTTGTGTGTGAATTTGTCTGGATGGTTTTCTGTTCAGCTTCTGGCGTCAGGATATGCTAGCCTTCCTTGTAAGGTAAGGTGTCTATCCTCCTCTTAGGTGAGAGTCTTGAGGTCTTACTTAGCAGCAAAAATTTTTATTATGTTTTTAACTTCTATGCTGTTCAGTCCATTATTTGTTTTAATGTTTTGAGTCAGTTTTAGTGATAATTCATTTTGTTTAGGCATTCTATTTTATAAAGATATGTGTGTGAGGGAGGAGGGGGGAATCTGTGGGTGGTATGTGGAGTGAGTAGAAAATTTTTTAATAAAGAAAAATGAAAAAAATAAAGATATGTGTATGAAGCTGAGTGTAGTCCATGCCTTTAATCCCAGCACTCAGGAGGCAGAGGCAGGTGGATCTCTATGAGTTTGAGGCCAGCGTGGTCTACAGAGTGAGTTCCAGGACAGCCAGGGCTGTTACACAGAGAAACCCTTATTCAAAACACACACACACACACACACACACAAGATATGTGTGTGAATGTTTCCTTTGTGATTTTTTCTTTTGTCTATTTTTCTTTCTTGATCATAACATTACTTATTTATTTGTGTTTTTTTTTTTTCCAGAGTTTGGGACCAACTCAAAGCCCTAATGCAATCCAGGTAAATACCTATCACTGAGCCCACTCCCTAGCCCCCGGGATACTCTGTTTTTAAGATCTTCTCTTCACAGATCTAGCTTGCTTGTTTCAGTTTGCTAATATTTTATTGAATTTTTTTTGCAATGTGACACCTTTCAAGTCTATTGAGATTTGTTTTATGCCAAAAATATGGTTTACATTGTTAAATACATTTGAAAAGATGGTAAATTCTGCTTGTTTTGGCCCAATTATTCAAGTCCTCTGCATCCTTCATTGCGTTTCTTCCTATATCCGTTCTGCATTTTATTCATATTTCAGTGTGCTTAATCCTACCATCCTTTGGAAGAGGAGTCCCGGAGACTATATTTGTTCTTTCACTTCTGTGAGGTTTTTGTTTGTGTATTGTGAAACCCCGTTATTAGATGCATAACAGTTTGGGAAGCTATGTTTTCTGATAAACTGACATTTTAACATTACTTGTGTACTCTTTGGTCCTGGTTACTACCTGGTCTTTGTTCTGATTGACTCTAAGTCAGACATTAGTATTAGCCACCCCAGCTTTCTTTCAATTATTTTGTGTTGATATATACCACCAGTTTTAATACTTTTATTTATTTTTTTTAAAGATTTATTTATTATTTTTACAGTGTTCTGCCTACATGCATGCTTGCAGGCCAGAAGAGGGCACCAGGTCTCATTATGGATGGTTGTGAGCCACCATGTGGTTGCTGGGAATTGAACTCAGGACCTCTGGAAGAACAGCCAGTGCTCTTAACCGCTGAGCCATCTCTCCAGCCCCGATACTTTTATTTTTAACATGTTTATTTATGTTTAAACAGAATTAAAGTAGGGTCTCTGTGTGTGTGTGTGTGTGTGTGTGTGTGTGCATGTGTGTATTTGATACACCATCTCTCTGTGTAGCTAAAGCTGATTTTAAACTTGCCCTTTAGCCCATGATGGCCTCAAACTCACAATCCTGCTGCCTCGGCCTTCCAAGCGCTGGCTTAAATGAAGTTTCTTTTTGACATCATATGGTTGAAATTTGTCTCTTTATTAGATGTGTCTTTCTTATTTTGTGCTGTGCATTATGCATATTCAGTAATATTGATAACACAGGGATATAAGAATGAATGAAATCCACCTAGCAATCAGAACTGATGTATCTGCCTTTTAAGTGTAGTGTTTAGGCCATTTACATTTAATGTTGTTAGTGGCGAATTTGAGTTTAAGTCTACCATCTTTCTATTCCATTTCACTTGCCTTGTTCATTCTTCTTCTTTTTCTTGACATCCTTAAGGACTGTTATTTTTAATGATTCCGTATAATCTCCTTTGTTAGCTTATTAGCTATGCCTTTCCCTTATTTCAGGACTTAAACATTTGTTTTAAAAGTGACCTTAAGTTGAGTCCTCCAGTTTTCGTAATGAAGATTAAACCCCCTAAGCCCATAGCAGGTAAGTAAGAGGTAGCACTTGTTTCTTTGATTTCCCCATTATATCTCTCAGTAGCCCTGCTCCACATTCCTGTTTTCCTACTTATTAGCAGTAATGTCTAATTAAATGCATAATTTTATCTCTGAGGCTCTAGGACTAATAACCAAAAGGAAACACAAATATTATTAAGAATTCAGGTAGTAGAATTAGGAGTTCAAAGAGAGACATCATTTATGATTGCGAGGCAGAATTAATTCATTCCCATATTTCTGTGTAAGTCATTATCACTCTTTTGCTTAGTGTCTGCAACCAAGCATGGAGATCATTCTAGAAGCTGAAGGTCTACCAATGGAGAGTGGAAGGAAACCACAGTATAGTATTTTAAGTACAGTAATTGGAAATATGTAGGACCATGAAAACAGAAAGGAATGTCTAGCTCTGCCTAGGGATAAACAAAGGCTTTATCAAGGGAAGGGATGTTGGAGCAAGGTTTAGAAGGCTAAGAGTTGGTCCGAAAGAGGAGAGCAGTTAGCTGTTATAAGCAGAGAATATAGAGTATCTTGGGACTCACGTAGTCTCAAAACATACCAATAAAAATGTTTACCCACACCCGTAGGCTACGTAGCATTATTTACAAGGGCAGCAGACTGGTTAGATAACATCTAGTATATTTTTTTATTTTTATTATTAAGAAATTCTCTATTCATTTTACATACCAACCACAGATTCCCCTCTCCTCCCTCTTCCCGCCACCCCCAGCCTTCCTCCCCAACCCAACCCCCATTCCCACCTCCTCCAAGACAAGGCCTCCCATGGGGAGTCAGCAGAGCCTGGTACATTCAGTTGAGGCAGATCCAGTCCCCTCCTCCTGCATCAAGTCTGCACAAGGTGTCCCACCATAGGCACTGGGTTCCAAAAAGCTGGCTCATGCACCAGGGACAGACCCGATCCCACTGCCTGGGGGCTCCCTAAACAGTTCAAGCTAAACAACTGTCTTGCCTATCCAGACAGCCTCACCTAGTATATTTATACGAAGGAATTCTTTGTAGCCATTAAAAATCAGAGAGAAGGGGCTGGAGAGATGATTCAGCGGTTTAAGAGCACTGACTGCTCTTCCAGAGGACCCAGGTTCAATTCCCAGCACCCACATGGTGGCTCACAACTGTCTGTAACTCCAGTCCAGGGAATCTGACACCCTCACACAGACATATATGCAGGCAAAACACCAATGTACATGAAATAAAAATAAATATTTTTTAAAAATCAGAGAGAAATGCAAAGGGCCAAGAATAGCCATTAACTTAACAAAGAATCTTAGCTGACGCTGGAGATGTGGCTCAGCAGTTAAGAACATTTGCTGTTCTCACAGAGGACCTGAGTTCAGTTCCTAGCACCCACATGGTAGCTCACAACCTCTGGAACTCTAGTTCTAGTGGGACTCAATACCTTCATCTAACCTGTGTGGTTACCAGGGGCATGTGCATGATGCACAGAAATACATGCAATCAAAACATACACACAAAATAAATAAATTAAAATTTGTAATGCTTTATTTAAAAAAGACAGAATAGCTGTGCAGTGGTGGCACACACCCTTAATCCCAGCACTTGGGAGGCAGAGGCAGGAGGATCTCTATAAGTTCGAGGCCAGCCTGGTCTATAGAGTGAGATCCAGGACAGGCACCAAAGCTGCACAGAGAAACTCTGTCTCAAAAAACCAAAAATAATTTTTTTATTTTAAAGATTTAGCTATTTATTATAAGCGCCAGAGA
Organism: Peromyscus eremicus; assembly: GCF_949786415.1. Taxonomy (NCBI): domain Eukaryota; kingdom Metazoa; phylum Chordata; class Mammalia; order Rodentia; family Cricetidae; genus Peromyscus; species Peromyscus eremicus. Next base: position 118,690,285 of record NC_081416.1, on the reverse strand, counting down.
TGGTTGAGAGCCACCATGTGGTTGCTGGGAGTTGAACTCAGGACCTCTGGAAGAACAGTCATTGCTCTTAACCACTGAGCCATCTCTCCAGCCCCCAAAATAAATTTTTTTTAAAAGGACAGAAGTGTATTAGTGGGGACTGACACATGCTGCACACACGTGCAGGCAAAACATCATATACAGAAAATGTAAATTAATTTAAAATGTTTTAAAGAATATTAGTGATAGGACTCCAAGGGCTGGAGAGATGGAGCAGTGGGTAAAAGCACTTGCTGCTCTCACAGGTGACCCACATTTGATTCCCTGCACTTACATGGTGGTTACAACCATCAATAACTCCAGTTCCAGGGAATCGGCCCCCTCTTCTGACCTCTGTGGGCACCAAGAATGCATGCGGTGCACATATACATACGTGCAGGCAACACACACATAAAATAAAATAAATAAATATAATTAAAAATTTTAAAGGTTTGTTGCAAAACTATAGTAATTAAGAAAAGATGAGCCAGGCGGTGGTGGCGCACGCCTTTAATCCCAGCACTCGGGAGGCAGAGCCAGGTGGATCTCTGTGAGTTCGAGGCCAGCCTGGACTACCAAGTGAGTTTCAGAAAAGGCGCAAAGCTACACAGAGAAACCCTGTCTCAAAAAACCGAAAAAAAAAAAAAAAAAAAAAAAACCGGAAAAAAAAAAAAAAAAAAAGATGAGCCGGGTGGTGGTGGTGGTGGTGGTGGTGGCGGCGGCGGCGGCGGCGGCGGGGCACGCCTTTAATCCCAGCACTCGGGGGAGGCAGAGGCAGGCGGATCTCTGTGAGTTCGAGGCCAGCCTGGGCTACAGAGTGAGTTCCAGGAAAGGCACAAAGCTACACAGAGAAACCCTGTCTTGAAAAACCAAAAAAAAAAAAAAAAAAAAAAAAAAAAAAGATGAATCAACCAGGCGGTGGTGGCACACACCTTTAATCCCAGCACTTGGAGGCAGAGGCAGGCAGTTCTCTGTGAGTTCAAGGCCAGTCTGGTCTACAGAGTGAGTTCCAGGACAGCCAGGGCTACACAGAGAAACCATGGCTCATGTCTCAAAACAAACAAAACAAGCAAAAAAAATATGAATCTGTAATCCTAGCATTTAGGGAGTCAGAGGCAGGAGGATTATGAGTCCAAGGTCATTGTCTGTCACATCTTGAGTTTAAGGACAACCTGAGCTACAAGAGATGCTGTCTCAAAAAACAAAAGATGAGTGAGTGAATAACAGAGACATCAATGAAATATAGAAACACAGGTAGATAGAAATAGTTATCAATCAGAAAAGTGGGCAAGTGAAACAGGATAAAATACCCGTATATAAATCAATGGCCCAGGCATAGTGGAGGTCGCATTATAAGAACTGTCATTTCAGTAAATTGTGCTGGTTGTCCATGGTGAGACAAAGCCTGAGCCCTGCCTCATACCGTATGTAGAACTAATTCCAGGTGAATTGCAGAAGTCAGTATGAAAGACAAAACAAACAGACCTTCTAGAAAATTTAATTTCTAGGTAGGGAAAGACTCTTTTAAAAGAAAGACTTACTTTAAATTAACTGTGTACGTGTGTGTCTGCATGTGGTTATGTGCATCGGTGGGTGCAGGCACCCGTGGAATCCAGAGGAGTTGAAGCCTCTGGAGCTGGAGTTACAGGCATGTGTGAGCTGCCGAGCAGGGATGTCCTCTACAAAAGCAGTGTGTGATCTTAACCTCTGAGCCATCTCTCTAGTCCTAGAAAAGACTTCTCTCTCTCTCTCTCTCTCTCTCTCTCTCTCTCTCTCTCTCTCTCTCTCCCTCACACACACACACACACACCACACACACATACACACCACACCACACACACCACACCCACACATACACACATACACATACCACACACACACACCACACACACACTTACACACCATACCACATACACACATACCACACCACACCCACACCATACACACATACACACACACACACACACACACACACACACACACACACACACACACCACATGACACACAACACTTTAAAAGGAAAACACACACACATACAGTAAAAGGAAAGTCTGGAAAGTTTAATTACATTAAAATTAAAAACTTCTAAGTTGAGCTGGTGGTTCTGTGACCCAGCCCTCATGATGCAACCTCTACTTTGAGGTCAGACTGTGCTACAAAGTGAATCCACTGACAGCCTGGGCTATGTACATCAAACAACACCAACAATAATAACAATAACAACAATAAAGCACAAAACCAAGCAAAAAGCCCAGAGAGCATCTGTATGTCTAGGTGTATCATAAAAATCATAGAAGAAGGGCTGGAGATGCGGCCTAGTTGGTAGAGGCCTGCCCAGTCTAGGATCCAGCATTTATACTCCTTTGTGGAGTGACCATCCATACCTGTTTGCCTAGCTAAAGACCTGAGCGATTTCCTGGGATGTGGAAATCTGTAAGGAAGCTTTAGAGAAAACTGGGATGGATGGATGGATATTTAGATAGATAGAGAGATAGATGGAGAGAGAGAGAGAGAGAGAGAGAGAGAGAGAGAGAGAGAGAGAGAGTTGTAAGCGAATGCATGCCGAGAAACGTGTAAGCATGGCAGTAGGTCTGGGATATAGCTCAGTAGGTAAAGTGTGCCTGCTGCTTAAGTCTGATGATCTGAGTTCAGATCCCCAGAACCCACATTAAAAAGTGAGGTATAGTGGTGTGTGCCTTATAACCCCAGTACTGGGAGGGAATGAGGGCAGATAGATGGATCCCTGGAGCTCCTTGTCCATTCAGCCTAGCTTAATCAATGAACTTCAAATTCAGTGAGAGACCCTGTCTCAAAAAATAAAGATAGAGAATGATCAAGGAAAGACCCCTGACATCTACCTCTGGCCTTCACACATACCTACAGTAACAAGTACATAGACAACACACACACACACACACACACACACACACACACACACACACACACTCACACACACACACACACTCACACACGTACAAAATGGCAGTGGTGGACTGGAGTGTACTTAATGGTAGGGTGAATGCCTACTGTGCATGAGATCCTGGGTTTTATTTCTAATTCTAGAGAGCAGAAGAGGGTGGGTTGGGGTCTGCAAGGTTACTAGGAAGAATAACAGGGAAGGTGACCAACAGGAGTCCTGTAGGAGAGGCGTGAGGGGAAGCCACAGAGACTGCATAGGAAGAGGGGTCTTCAGCAATAGCAGGAAGTCATTGCCAGGTTGGGGCCTTACTTTGGTGGAGAGACAGCAACACAGGCCTTGGCACACCATGGGCGTTTCCTTGACCTTTCTGCAGAAAACCTGGGATGCTGGGTTGCAGGGGTAGAGAGGGAGAACAGCTGCCCTCCGCCTGGGCTCTCTGAGTCTGTGCATTAAGGGAGAGGATGGCCAGGGCTGGATCCCTGGCTCACAGACCCACTGTGGACCAAAAGTGGGTTTCTGGGGTGAGTCTTCTGAAGGAAGCAGAGAGAACCAGCCAAGGGAAATGGGATTGCATTGAGTCCTGGGATCTCTTCAATCCAGGCACCACATTTAAAAGCCCCTTGGAGATTATTTCGAAGACAGAGGACTACTGTGGGCTAGGCTCTGGGCAGAATCACTTCATCAAGGATGTGCAGTGGCAACAACACAGGGAGATCTTCTATGCCTCCCACAAGAAGTACCTGGAAGGGGAGTGGGAGGAGGAGCCACTCAGGTGAGTCTGAGAAAGGAGGCCCACTCAGGTGAGTCTGAGGGAAGAGGCCCACTCAGGTGAGTCTGAGGGAAGAGGCCCACTCAGGTGAGTCTGAGGGAAGAGGCCCACTCAGGTGAGTCTGAGGGAAGAGGCCCACTCAGGTGAGTCTGAGGGAAGAGGCCCACTCAGGTGAGTCTGAGGGAAGAGGCCCACTCAGGTGAGCCTGAGGGAGGAGGCCCACTCAGGTGAGTCTGAGGGAAGAGACCCACTCAGGTGAGTCTGAGGGAGGAGGCCCACTCAGGTGAGTCTGAGGAAGAGGCCCACTCAGGTGAGTCTGAGGGAAGAGGCCCACTCAGGTGAGCCTGAGGGAGGAGGCCCACTCAGGTGAGTCTGAGGGAAGAGGCCCACTCAGGTGAGTCTGAGGGAGGAGGAGCCACTCAGGTGAGTCTGAGGGAAGAGGCCCACTCAGGTGAGTCTGAGGGAAGAGGCCCACTCAGGTGAGTCTGAGGGAGGAGGCTGCCAGGCCCTGCTTCCTGCATAGCCACAGAGCTGCTGCTGGCTCTGTACTCGCTGGACCAAAGCAAGGATCCCCTCTAAAACCTCTTTCTGGCTTGGGAGAACTTCAGCAGATTCTTTTTAAAAATGTATTTTAATTTACTTAATTAACTTTTAAATTTTTGCGTCTGAGTGTTTTGCCTACATGTGTGTATGTGTCCCGTGTGCATGCAGTGCCTGTGGAGATGAGAAGGCCCTCATCCCCTGGAACTGCAGTTATAGACAGTTGTAAGCCATCATGTGGGTGCTAAGAATCTAAGCGCTCTAGAAGAGCGGCCAGTGCTCGTAACCACCGAGCAATCTGTCCAGCCCCAGCAGACTCCGGCAAATGTTCTGTGGGACTGGTTTAAATACAACTAGAAAGAAGACTGGGAACTAGAATTTTAAAGAAGGATTGCTGTATGGTGCAGTTGAACACTGTCTAGTATGCCCAAAGCCTGGGTTCAAAGCCCGGCACCCCAGACGAGGGGAAAGAAGCAGGAGCATATACCTACGAAGATGAGAAACAGAGTTACTTTAGATTCATGTGTGACTCCTTTTCTAGTTCTCCCTGGTTTTCAAAAAGGAGAAAGCACACGGAGAGAAGGTAACAAAAAGGGAAATAAGTTATCACCACTGTGGACATTTCCTGCCATTTCCTCTTGCTGGTTTCACAGCGCTGGGATCTACAGGGTCTGTGTGGCAGGCAGGGTCTCTGCTGCTGAACGTCACCCAGCCTTCCCGTGTCTTTCTAAGTGCGATGTCATATAATCCAGTTATCACAATGTGGTGGCAGTGACGTGTGCTAACACCTCAGTCAGCAGGCAAGCCTCAGTGCCCACGTTCTGATGGTAAGAATAGCCCAGTGTCTGGAGCAGCCATGGTTTTAAGAACCGGCTTGCCTCACAGCTGTGTAGGACTTTGGAACATTCTTGTCTTCACATGACAAGTGAGACCTCTCATCTAGCTGGCAAGTGGACCTTGAATGTCTTTACATCAGGACATGGTTCTGAAGGCTGAGCCTTAATGGAAGCCCTTTATTGTGAACTGAGACCCTCACCTGGCTTGATGGTGCCCACTTAGTTCCTACTGCCCAGCAAGATATTTAGGGATCACATTAATTATCCACTGTGGGAATACCATGAGAATCTACAAACACTCCAAATAAGGGCCAGTTTATCAGTACACTTTGAGTTTTGAGACCCCCTGGTGAGAAAGTATTTATGGAATGTCACCCTTGTCTGGTCTTTATTTATTTGTTTTGTTTTGTTTTGTTTTGTTTTGTTTTTTGAGACAGGGTTTCTCTATGTAGTTTTGGAGCCTGTCCTGGATTTCGCTCTGTAGACCAGGCTGGCCTCAAACTCACAGAGATCCACCTGGCTCTGCCTCCCGAGTGCTGGGATTAAAGGCGTGCGCCACCACTGCCGGCCCCCTTGTCTGGTCTTTAAAGGATCTCCTCTGAGGATAGAAGTGGCCTTCTAAAAGTGGGGCAGGGGGCCTCCTTTGGCTGGAGCCCCATCCTGTACCCTGCTGGCTTAGGAGTGACCCACAACTTCGTTAGCATTGTCTTCATCTCTTTCCAAGGTCTGTGGCCCTCAGCCGCAGCATGGGGCTGTCACGGGGCTCTGGGAGGCTCATTCTCAGAAACTAAGCCACTTCTAGTCTTAGTTACATTTTGCGCCAGATTTCTTCTTGCCAAGGGGTCTACATGGTTCTGACTCTATCTGTCTTTCCTAGTAAGGCCACATTCCACTTCTTCACTAACGCCATAGCCCCAGCGCCAATGGAGATCAAGAGCTCTCCAGGTAAACGGGGGTAGGACAGAGGTTGTCTGGGCAAAGGGCCTCTCCTGGAGATGTGCCACATGGCAGACCTTGCATGGTGGGAAGGGGTGAAGGTGGAAACCAGGCTACCAGCTGGCTCTTGGTGGTGTCTGGATATGTGTCCCTGAGCCCAACTTCCCTAAAATGGAAGCCACGGGACTTCAGGGAGGGACCACCCTAGAAGGACATGTGAGCGTTGACTGTCATGCCTCTCTGGTCATCAACACACAACAATCGGACTGGACTCTGACCTGCAAATGGATGTCTTTCTAGAAGATGTAAAATAGCCTCCCTAGGAATAGCCTACCCTAGGAATGGCCTCCATGGAGGGACCAAACTGTTCTTCCTGGGAAGTCTACCTTTCTGCTGAGTGGAACCTACTAGAACAAATCGCTCCAGACTTCACAGGCAGTTACATGCCACACTAGCAGAGACTGCCTCTTGTCTAATAATGCCCTTTCTTCTCTCCCCATCTCCAGGGGCAGCCTCTATCCTCGGCATACACTGGACTGGAAGTCATAATTTCTTTCTCTATTCACTGAACAAAATTCTGAAGGATAAAACTGGTACTTTTTAATTAATTTATTTATTTGGTTGTTTGGTTTTTTGAGACAGGGTTTCTCTGTGTAGCTTTGGAGCCTTACCTGGAACTCATTCTGTAGATCAGGCTGGCCTCGAACTCACAGAGATCCGCCTGGCTCTGCCTCCTGAGTGCTGGGATTAAAGGCGTCCGCCGCCGCCGCCGCCGCCACCACCACCACCACCACCACCGCCCGGTTTAAAACTGGTGTTTTAACTGCTAAGACTGACACAGTGCCTTAGCCAGGGCTCTGAGAGCACGTGCTTCTCCGGCTGAGCTCTGAGAGTGTGGCCTGAGGGAAGCAGAGCTATGCAGGTGGAAATGGGTGCTCAAGGCCTGTCCCCGGCTGTCACGGTTCTCGTCCGCGGTGACAGTGTGCAGAGTCCAGTGCACAGGCCCCGCAGAATGTAATGTGAAAGGAGAATGGGCCTGGCTTCAGAAGGCCGGCGCGTGGCCCAGCCCAGTGTACGGGAAAGGTGCCGTTTCAGGGTGTTGCTTCAGGTCCCAATGTCTTTTTTCTTTGAAACACAACGAAGTCACGGTGTGCTGAGTGTATTGGCTGTAAATAGCAAACTCCAGAGGGTTTGATACAGGAAAACCTTTGCAGTTGTAACACAGGTAGTGATTGTTGCCGGGCACATCCATGGGCACAGCCCCACGTGCAGTCCACTCAGGACAAGGCCTTGAGTGGCACCTGCCTTTTACTGTCAGGCTGTGCTTTAGAAGTCACGTCGAGTGTGCATGCAGAAGGAGTTGCTTTCCTCTGACCCTCTCCCAAGCAGCCTGGCTTCTGACCCCACCCCTACCCCACTTCCCCGCCCCCCGCCCCGCTTGTCTACTGACTGGCCGTGGCCTTGGTCAAGCCACTTACCACTCAGTCTTACCTATGAAATGGGGTTCTAACAGGACCTGCTGTTAGAACTCTTCTGAAAATTCAACGAAATGCTACCTGCAACTTGTAACAAGCCTAACCGTGTCCTGTGAGTGCCCGCAAACGGCCACTGAACGTTAGCTGTGACTTAGTTCACTCTGGGAAGGCAGAGCACTGAAGAGAGATGTGGAGAGTCTAGACAAGGGGCCCCCAGTGCCCAGACCCTGGCTTGGGCAGACCAGTCTGGACCTCGGGTTCCCCAGGTGGAGGCACTGGGCAGGGCAGGGCCTGACAAGTGGCCTCTTCCCTCTAGACTGTGACAACGTGTGGCCCTGCGCTGCGCCCATTACAGTCTCTCAGACCAGCAGCTCCTCCTCCTACCTGGCCCTTGCCTGTGAGGATGGTGTGCTCATTCTGTGGGACCTGGCCCAAGGTGAGTTCCCCCCATCTCAGCCCTCGACTGAGCACCTGATGGGTCTCCTCGGTGAGACTCCAGGAGCTTGGGGATTCCTTCAGTCACTTTACGTTCCCAGTCCTCCTGGGGCAGCTGGGCCTGCTTTCCCCATCTTCGCTCCTGGAACACACTACTGAGCTTCTGTTGCCCAGGCCCTCGCTGAGAGCTTGCTCTGTGCCCAGCAGTGCACCAGGTCCTGAGGTGCACGTTCCCTGTTACACTGTAGAGAAGATATGTCTCCCAGCACAGCCCGAGAGGCCCTGCAGCCTCCGCCCCCACCCCCGCTCTCAGAGAAAGCAGGTCTTCTTCCACGCTCTTCCCGCCAGTCAGCAGGAACTCTGAGGGACCTAGAAACTGGTCAAAGCAAGACCAGCAGCGGTTCCGGTGGGCAGCACCATGGTGGGGGCCCAGGTTCCTGGCCCAGCTTCGCAGATGCAGAGATGGTGACATCTGAAAGGATCCGCTAGCCAGGCCTCAGCGGGGATTGCCGATTAACAGTGACTCACAGTCCCTTAGCCAGCAGCTCGTTTTCATTTCAAGGGGAGGATATTGGTTGATTCTTGTTTGGCTGCACACACATGCAGTTTCTAAAGCCCATCTGTATGCTGTGCATCGTCCCTGGGCAGCTGTAGGACAGCTGGGCTGCACCTACCTCCATCCCGCTGCTCTCCTCCCCTTCCTCCTTAGCCTTGGTTCCCCTTGGGCATGGGTTTCCCCTTGCAGAGGCTGCGCATTGCTTGACTTGGTCCTTACCCCAGACGTCCCTCACACGCTTCCTGGTCACAGAACTAGAACCCATGGCTGCTACCTCATCTTTTTCTGACCAGCTGGAGTCATCTTTTCTCTCCAGGATTCCTCTTTGGGGTCATTGCTCTGCCTGAGGGGTGTTTCTGCGAAAGCATTCACTTCCTAAGATTCTTCCTGGTGCATGAAGGACGGAACATGTATCCTGAAGGCCCGGTGAAGTCTGAAATGATGTGTGTGGTGCTGTGCACTAACGCTTCCCTCCACCTGGTGACAGCCAGCGGGACCAGTGGACCCACCAGCAAGGTGCTTCTTGAGAGGTCAGTGGCTTAGGGACAGGACAAGGTGATAGCCTGCCAGACAGATGACACTGTCCGCTGTCCCACAGGAAAGACTGGCAGCCTCTGAGAGAGGCCATGGCCATAGTCACCACTCTGCTGGCCGAGCACAGTGGTATGTGGGTAAGGTACAGTTCTCTAGAAAAACTATCCCTTTCCTATCATATGACCGCAGAGAGGCTCAGTTCTCCCAAAATTACTTTCCCCAGTTTCCCCAGAGATCTTTAAGAGAAAAATTGTTTAAATAAGGCCAGGCATAGTGGCAGACACCTTTAATCTTAGCACCCAGGAAGCAAAGGAGCTTGGGCTACATAGTGAGTCTCAGCACCTCAGGGCTTCATAGTGAGACCCTGTCTCAAAAACGTTTTTTTTTTTTTAATATTATATGCATGCAAATGAATCCATACAGTGTGTGTGTGTGTGTGTGTGTGTGTGTGTGTGTGTGTGTGTGTGTGTGTGTAAGGATGAGATAAACTCACTCTGTAGCCCAGGGCTTGCCTCAAACTCACAGAGATCTGCCTGCCTCTGCCTCCCAAGTGCTGGGATGAAAGGCGTGCGCCACCATTGCTGCTCGCTCTCTCTCTCTCTCTCTCTCTCTCTCTCTCTCTCTCTCTCTCTCTCTCTCTCTCTCTTTTGGTTTTTCGAGACAGGATTTCTCTGTGTAGTTTTGGTGCCTCTCCTGGATTTTGCTCTTTAGACCAGGCTGGCCTTGAACTCACAGAGATCCGCCTGGCTCTGCCTCCCCAGTGCTGGGATTAAAGGACTGTGCCACCACCTCCCGGCTTATCATTCCTTTGATTTAAGAATGTACCACCTATGTATGATTTTGCCTCTAAACAGTGCATTTATTAAGTAGTGTGTATTTAGGAAACTTACGCCTGGATCCGTAGTCTGTGAACCTCCAGTTGGCTGTTTCTGTTTACTCTGACTTGTTTTATGACATTGATCATGAGAGCTCTGCATGTTGGTACATGTAGCTCCAGTTTCCATTGCGTGTCATATTCTGCTGCTTAAGCCGTCTCCTGCTGGTGAGTCCCTCACTCTTCCTGCTTTTGTTTGTCTGTTTGTCTTGCTACTATGAACGATCTCTTCACATATCTACTGGTCTACATCAACAGTATCTCAGGAGGCGGGAGAGATGGCTCAGTCGTTAAGAGCACTGACTGCTTTTCCGGAGGTCCTGAGTTCAATTCCCAGCAGCTACATGGTGGCTCACAACCATCTGTAATGAGATCTGGTGCCCTCTTCTGGTGTGCATTTGTATATATGCAGACGGAGCACTCATATACAAAATAGACATAAATGAAACCCCAAAAGGAAATTAAAAAAAAAAAAAGCTTCCCTAGGATAAATACCGGAGAAGATGGTAAAAGTCTGAAACCTTTACAGCAAGAGAATGCCCCTTTTTGTGCCCCACAGGTCCATGACGCACCCGGAAGAAGACATCTGTACAGTGGCCCCGGTCCCAGCTTTGCCTGGCATGGTAGGTTCTCAGGTCCTTGATCCTCTCCTGTGAATGTGTTCATCATCCCTTCCAGCCCAGTGCGTGCTAGACTTTGGATTTGCTTTGGGGTATGTGGACATGAAAGAGAAACTCCAAGGCTGGGTGGCAGTCGTGCTCAGCAGTAGAGTAAATGTTAGCAGGCCCCAGATTCAATCCTAAGCACCAAATAAACACTAACACACCAAAGAGAAAGCCCCCTGATGCGGCTCACATTCCATCAGGACACAGATCACCAAAGAGCTGCCTTGGAACACAAGAAAGACTGACGTCATCTGTAATGTAACAGAGTAGGGACCACTTAAGGCAGACGTTGCCGAGGGGAGGGTAGTGTGGCAGGAGGGGACAGCAGGGCCGGAGAAGTTGAGACAGCATCAAAAGGTACTTACTACCCAAAGTCCAGGTTTGGAGGTGTGAAGAGGGAAGAGATTGGGTGTGGGGCAGAGGGACCAGCCTTCGTATGCTGGCAGAGGATACAGACATACCGCCTATCGATGAGACCCACAGCATGGAGAGGTGGGAACAGGGAACATCCTCTTCTAAGCGGGTCTAGAGCCCACATGCTGACCTGCCTCTGGATGCAGCTGAAGGAGAAAAAGTCATCATGGCTGGTCCTGGCACCTTCTGCTGATTCCCTGATCCTTTCAGGGTCTATGATGGAGACACAGGCTGGCAAGAAAGTCTGTGATTTCTGGTGTGGCTTGGCAGAGGATGAGGCCCTATAGGGCCCAGGGAGGCTCTTAGAACACAAGTCTACAAATGTCCGTTCTGTGTCCACCAGCCAGCAGTTAATCACTGTCAAAGCTAGTGTACTGTTGGGTCCCTATGGTCCCCAGGAGATGAGTGGACCTGACAAGACCAGGAGAATGGGTTCATAAGTGACAGAGAGGGACCCCAGGGGCACGCAGGAAGGGCCCTGAATAAGGGAATGAGAGCAGCACCCTAGACTGAGAACCAGCTTTTTCCTTGTGGCAGCGAGTGTCTGAAGTGGGACAGATGCCAGGAGGTAAGAAATGGAGTCCTGGAGCAGGGTCCCAAGGTGGCCCCGACCCTCTGCCTTTCTGTGAGAGCCAAGTCTGAGAGTCCTTTCCCTTGCTTTCCCAGGTGCTCATCTTTTCCAAGAACCACTCTATAAGCCTCCTGGATGTGGCCAAGGCCGAAATCATCTGTGCCTTTGCAGCCCCTCTGCACCACCAGCAGGAGATGCCCTGGAAGCCGTTGTTTGTTACATCTCCACACCATCCGTATTTTCTGCTTCATGGTAGGAAGGGACTGTGAGGGCAGCTACCCGGTGCTGGGGCCTCCTACACTCTTCCCGGACCTCCCACAAAAGCTTGGCCACAGTTACTCGGTTGCCTCCTCAGTCCCCTCTGCACCAGGCCAAACGAGGCTGCAGCCTGGTTCCCACAAGGGTCTTTGATAAAATGCTGGCAAGGTCTTTGTTCTACGTAATTAAGTAATTCCCTCCCAACCCCAGCCAGGTAAGCCGCTCCATACACAGGACCGTCGCACACCCTAAGACCCTAGCCCCGTGAGAAGGCAATTCCACTGAACACAGTGCTCTCCTTTCCTAACAGGACCTTGCCCAGATGGTAACACCACACCTACCGATGGTGCCAAGGACACCACAGATTCTGTTTTCTGCTTTAAATTTGAGGACTATCCCCTCCTGAAAGACAGCTCCAAAAACTGCACCATTTCTCAAAAGGACTTGGAAGATAACCAGGCCTTCTCTCAGGTGCTGCCACTGGAGAAAAGATGTGAGCAGTTCCTCCAGAAGAGGTAAGGCCCCGCCCAGCTGTGGGGTGTGTCTGGTGAGCTATCACTGAGTGTGGTTTGCGGTAAGAGCCTTTCCATACTTAATTACTGCTAACTGAAGGGTTCTCACCATGTGAGCCAACCTATCCTACTCTGTGAGCTCTAGGCCTGTTCTTTTTTTTTTTTTTTTTCTTTTTTCTTTCCTTTTTTTTTTTTTTTTTTTTTTTGGTTTTTCGAGACAGGGTTTCTCTGTGTAGTTTTGGAACCTGTCCTAGATCTCGCTCTGTAGACCAGGCTGGCCTCGAACTCACAGAGATCTGCCTGGCTCTGCCTCCCGAGCGCTGGGATTAAAGGCGTGCACCACCAGCCAGGAGGATCTCTGTGAGTTCGAGGCCAGCCTGGACTACCAAGTGAGTTCCAGGAAAGGCGCAAAGCTACACAGAGAAACCCTATCTCGAAAAACCAAAAAAAAAAAAAAAAAAAGGTGTGCGCTACCACCGCCTGGCTCTAGGCCTGTTCTTAAGAGAAGTAACTGCTCTTCCAGAGGACCCAGGTTCTATTCCCGTCACTTACATGGTAGCTTACAACCATCCTGGAACTGACCCCTTTTTCTGGCCTCCGCTGGTCCCAGGCATATACTGGTGCACAGACATGCAGGCAGAACACCTATATGTTGGGGGTAGAGACCCAAAGACCAATCAGCAGGACCAAAGTCTGAACTGAGAGTCTGTATTAAGCCGAGAGAACAACACTTCTCATAAAGCAGCCTGAAATGCAATCTACAGGGAGATTTTAAAGGCAGTGAACACAGAAAATCTACATCCTGATTGACAGTTGTAGGGAGAAGAAAAGCAAGCAAGCGGTTTAACAAAAGCCCCAAACATGCAGTTAGCTGGAGCATTTCAACCCCAAGTTTCTAGAACAGGGTTTGGTACTTTCCCATGGGGCTTTTAACAGCAAGGGGCCGGGGAGAGGGGGGTCTGCTTCCGGTTAAACCAAAGATGGCTCCCACTTTAGACAAGATGAAGAAACACTTGACCTGTCACACTACACACATAAAACAATTTTCTCTTTAAAATAAACAAGGTGAATGTCTCTTGAAGAGCATGCATCCATGCCCTGTAGGGACACACAGCCACACTTATATACCACATACAAAAAGGAAAGGAATAAAAAAGGAGGAAGGGAGGAGGGAGGGAGGGAGTGCTTTATTCAAGTTTCCTGCCGTGACTCTTCTTTTTCGTTCGTTCATTCATTATAACATTCATTATAACAGGTTCAGCCAACTACAGCCATTGGCTGCACCAGCACACTTACTCGTTTTGAAAATTACAGGTTTTGTTGGGTCCAGGGATGTGTGTGCTGGTCAAGTGCTCTAGCCCTGAGCCACACTCCCACCTCCTATTATATTATAAGAATTGGGTTTTTATTCTTTGAGAATTTCATAGATATACACAGTATATTTTCATCATTTCCATCCTCTCCTGCCTTTCTGCACCCCCTCTCAGCCCTCACTACACACCCCTTCCCAACTTTATGTACTTTGTTGTTGGTTTTTTTAACCTCTGAGTCTGGTTAGTGCTTCCCATGTGCACATTGGTGTAGAGCCATCCATTAGAGCATGGGCAACCAAACAGGGTCTCCACCCTGAAGAAAAATGGCTTCCCCTCCCACAGTACTCATCAACTGCCAGTAGCTTCTCTGATAAGGGTGGGACTTCCTGAACGCTTCCTCATCCACACTGTAGTGCTGACTGGCTTGCTCTGTGTAGTTCTTGTGTAGGCAACCACAGCTGGGTGAGTGCATGGGGCCATGGTTCCGTCATGCTCAGAAGACCTTCTTTACACTGACTTCTGGCTTTATTCTGTCATATGACCCTCTCTAAAAAAAACAGAGGTGGGGAAGTAGCAGGGTCTGCAGATGTAGCTTGCTTGATTAGTATTATTAGTATGCACTAAGTCCTAGGTTGACCCTCAGCACCACATAAACCTGGTAGGGCAACTCTTATAAAGGAAAACATTTAACTGGGGGCTCTTTTACAGTTTCAGAGGTTTAGTCCATTATCATCACGGGCGAGAACATGGAGGGGAGGCATAGTTGGAGAAGTAGCTGAGAGCTACAGCTTGATCCCCAAAGGAAGGGAGAAAAAGACTTTTGAAACCTCAAAGCCCACCCTCAGTGACACACTTCTTCCAACAAGGCCACAGCTCCTGATCCTTCTAATCCTTTCAAACAGTTCCACTCCCTGGTGACGAAGCATTCAGATACATGAGCCTATAGGGCCACTCTCATTTAAACCACCACAGGTTGTTTCCTCCAGAAATAGCAGGTATGATGTGCCTGTCCTTAGAACCAGCATGCCTCAGGAATGGAGAGATGAGTCAGAGGTTAAGAGAGCTTTGCTGCTCCTGCAAAGGACTGGAGTTTGATTCCCAGCATCCACAGGATAGCTCACAACTGCCTGTAACCCAAGTTCCAGAGGCTGTGACATCATCTTCTGGCCTCCGAGGGTACTGCATGCATGTAGTGCACACACATATATGCAGGCAAAACACTCACACGCATAAAACAAAACAAATCTAAAAGAATTTTTAAACAATCAGAATGCCTGGGGGAAATCCTGAATATGACCACTAGGTGGCAGCACAGCTCCCCTCTGCTTTCTCTCTCACTGGGCACATCGACACTTTCCTCCCACTTTTCTAGAAAGGAAGAGCGGGTCTTTGCCTGCCGGGCTGGTTACCACCACTGAGCTGTGCTCCAGCCTCTTTCCTGCTTCGCCCTCCCTACGTTGTGCTGAGTGGTTTACGTGGCTCTCAGTATCTCCTGGGAGGAAGTGTGCCCCTTGATGAGGAAAGAAGCACGGTCTAGTCTCGTAGTTCTTGGAGGAGGAGGGGACTGTGGGAGAGGGGGCTGTTTGTCAACACCGCCGGGTTAAAGGTTTCACAGCCGTGCTCAGGAGCTCTCGTTCTGGACCCTGGGGACCTGCTCTTCAGATAAATTTAGGGGAAAGTATCATGCTGTCTACACCGCACTTCTAAACTACCCAGGGAAGTATTTATAGAGACAGAAAGGGAGAGTGATGAGCGATGGTGAA
Organism: Peromyscus eremicus; assembly: GCF_949786415.1. Classification (NCBI taxonomy): domain Eukaryota; kingdom Metazoa; phylum Chordata; class Mammalia; order Rodentia; family Cricetidae; genus Peromyscus; species Peromyscus eremicus. Next base: position 118,674,895 of record NC_081416.1, on the reverse strand, counting down.
ATCGGGGGAAATGTTTAAAGTGCCAGGGAGCTAGCGCTAAGGACGGCGAGTGTGGGTGAAGTTCACTGTGCTGTTTGCCCCCTTTGCACGGGCTTGACGGTTTTCCAAAGGAAAGACAGGGTGACGGTGTCACTGCGGTTGACAGTGCCGTCCTGGTGTGGGGTCGGGAAGATGGGGAGCGTGCACCTGAACGAGCACTGGTGACAGTGGGTGATGAGCAGGTGTGCTGGTTTTCTTTGCGTTTTCCCTCTCTGCAACTTTCCTACCAAAGGCCTCCGCTGCTTTGGCCAACAGACCGAAACAGTCGGGAAGGGGTGTCTCCAGCATGAGAACAGGCTGTGGCTGTGGGCTGGTGCTTGCCCGGGGCGTGGCCTGGAGCTGCTGGTGCTCCCGGGCTGATAGGGTGCTCTGTGAACTCCCAGCGTAATGAGCTTGCTTCCCTCCATTTCTGCCTATTCTTAACCAGCCCCCTCCCTTTAGTGATTAGAAAGGGTGACATTTCCACTTTACCCAAAGGTCAGTAGACACCCACCTGTGGGTCACAGCTGGAGTCTGGATAACTCACTTCCCTCTGGCCACAGACTGACATTTCTAACCGAGTGACCCTTAGCCAAGTGATCTTGTCACAGATATCTGCTGAGGCCAACTTCAGCCTAGGAAAATTGCCTTAAGAGTAGAACTCTGGCTTAGTAGAATCAACTCCCACTGTTACAAAATGGACTTGGAAGCCAGGCATAAGCAGCACGTGTCTGTAACCTCAGCGCTTGGGGTGCTGAGGCAGAAAGATGGGAATCTGAGCCACCCTGGGCTACTTAGGGAAACCCTGTCCTAAAATCAGAAAGAAAATAAGAAGTGTGTGTGTGTGTATGTGTGTGTACACATTCTTGTAGAAATTTGAAAGACATGAATATGCAAAAAGAAACTTACATAACCCATAACCTACCACCCCAAATCATCAGCACTACACTAACATCTCCTTCCTCGTCACTCCACTCGGCATGCTCACCAAGTGAAGATCATGTTGCATGCTCACTCTTTTGTCTGGGTTTCTGTTGCTCCAGAATATAACTTTCTGTGAATGTGTGCATGTATGTGGGTGTTCATCTGAATATATGCATGCACATGTGTGGGGTGCCTATAGAAGCTAGTGACACAGGTGTTCTCCTCCTTATTCTATAGACACCATTCACCTTGAGTATCTATCTCTGATTGGTTGTTGTGGTTTTTCAGGTTCTTTGTTTTTATTGTACCGGTGTGTGTCTGTGTGGGGGTGTGTGTACACAAGAGTTCAGGTGCCCTAGGAGAACAGAGGTATTGGATCCCTTGGAGCTGGAGTTACAGGCAGTTGCTAGCTATCTGTTGTGAGTGCTGGGTATGAAACTCTGCCCAGAGGAGTACTTGCTCCTAACCACTGAGCCATCTCTCCAACACCGTTCCTTTGTTTGTTTGTTTTTTGAGACAGAGCCTTTCACTGGCGTGGGGCTTGCCCACTAGGCGAGGCTGGCTAACCTCTGAGCCCCAGGGGCCTGTTTCTCTCCCCTTCCCAGCACTGGGATTGCAAGTGTGCACCACCACTCCTGGGATCTAACTTGGGTCTCTCTGGCTGCACAGCAAGCTCTGTGCAGATGGACTGCTCTCCCCAGCCCCTCGTTTCCAGAGGTAACTTTATTGTGCTGGCAACTTCCTGGCACTGTAATAAGACACCTGAGACTGGCTTGCAGTTCTGCAGATTTCAGTCCACTCATTGGACGTTTGCTGGGAGTCTGTGGTGAGGCAGCGCAGTGGGGAGCATGGGCCGGGATGAGACTGCACCCCATGACACTCCAAGCAAAAGGAGGAGGAGGAAAGGGCTGGGGTCCCACAATCACCTTTGAGGCACACCCCTAATAACCAAACCCCCACTGAGCCCACCTCTTAATGTGTCCCCACTTCCCAGTAGCACCACACTGGAGACTAAACCTGTAACTCATGGACCTCTAGGGCGCTCAGCATCCAAGCCACAGCATTTGTGAATATGGTTCCCATGACCATTTTCCATGGGATGGATGTGTATGTCTTACTTCCTGCCTCTGTGATTCGGCTACTTGGATAAGGAGGAAGAACATTCTTTCTGCCCTGCCCTCTATCTCTGGAACACTGAGGCCATCCTGAACCCCAGCAGGAATGGAAGGGACTCTTGGTTCCTGCCTCCCTCCCTTTCAGCACAGTTAGCTCCTGGGTTCCAGCCCAGCCTCTCCCTGGAAAGGCCCCAGCAGCTGGCCGGAGTGCAGAGGGCCAAATGCCCAGGGACCTTTTACAGAGAAGAGGGCTGCCATCAGCAGGGCGGACCAGCATGGTACTGTGGGCCAGAGACTGGATTTGGGCCTCACGGCAGTGCGAATGCTGAAGAACCCATGGGAGCTGGAGGGGACACAGAGTGTGCTGGGGGCAGGCCAGCTCCCTGCTTACCTGAGGGTCCGACTTGCCGGAGCATTTACAGGGCTCTGAGCTCGGTATTTGAGGCACATGGTTTGGTCATGTCACAGCCTGTTTAGCTTGCTTTGAGACATAACATCTAGGGCTGCAGAGGGTAACCCCGCAATGCTGGGTGGAGAGAGTCCTCTGACATGCTGGGTGTTTGAGCACACACATGTTCACACCTTTATGCTGTCCCTAGCTGTGAGGTCACCTCACCTCTACACATACACACACACACACACACACACACACACACACACACACACACACACATACCCAGAGCTTTTGTTTCCCTTCTGTCTGTCTCTATTATCTTTTCTGCTTATTCCTTATATCTGAAGTTGATTGTCATTCAACCCAAAACTAGGTGAAGCAGGGCTGGAGGGTTAGCTCAGTGGTTAAGAGCACTCAGTGGTTAAGAGTTTGGTTCCCAGTACCCATATGCCTGTAACTCCAGTTCCAGGGGATCTGATGCCCTCTTCTGGCCTCTGTGGCACCAGGCACACATGTGGTGTACATACATGCATGGAGGCAGAACACACACACAAGTCTCTAACAACCACAACTGGGTGACACAGTGAGAGCCCACGTGGTGATGAATTCAGGTCTCACACTTGCAGTAGTTTGTCCAGATCGCTTTCACAGAGCTGCAGTGGGACTTCTGCAAACAGCCAGCATGAACTGAACCTGCCTCTAGAGCCCGGCAAGGAGGCCAGGTTACACTGATCGTGCTCCTCTCCTAGCAGGCCACTGTTCTCGACAGGCAGGCTCCCAAGTCACCATTTCCACAATCCTGGACTCCCTGTCTGTTTTGGTGTCCCCATCTCTAGCCAGGACAAACTTTTGGTTAGCTTGGAGGATGCCAGAAACCAGACAGGAGCAAAAACTTCCTCCTCTTTCCTGTCAAATACCAGTCCGGCAAGACCCAGGCTCTGCCCGCTGGCTGCCAGGGCTGGGCTTCTGGGTGGCCCAGGGTCTCCACCCCAATAACTCTTCATCTGTGCATTCACTGGTGGGCTAACCCACTGCTGAATTAGCTCCCAGGTGATCTGGTCACCCGTTAGTAGCACCACTAACTGGGGGCCAAGCTTTTGACACATGAGCCTTTGGGGGATGCTTTAATAATCTAAACGGCTTGCTACCACACACCTTGTGTCTTGCCCCAAAACAATGAGGAACTCTTGAAGTTCTCTACCATCGTGAAGAGAGGACCCCTGTGTGAGGGTGATGGAGAGGAAGGGTGTCACCCCCTGGAGAGCCTTGTGGGGTTCTCTTGCCAGGTAGTAGCAGCCTGTATGAACAAGGCTGCCTCCCCTCTTCTTCCTCATTGCCAAGTAGTCAAAGGAACCACACTGTAGGTAGCGGTGGCCGCTCTGGATGACCCAGCTGCCTCTACTCTGGGTGACGCCATCTCCCATAGTCTCTGCCTGAGCTCGTCCCTTGCTGCCTTCTCGGGGTCCCCAAAGTCACCCCCTCTGCTCTCCATGATTCCTGACTCAGACAGAAGCCTGCTCATGCCCCAGGCTGAGAGCTGCTCCTCAGCCTCAGGCCCCAGCACAGCTTCTTCCCGAAGCTTGCTCCCTCCACACCTCCCTTTCCGTCTGGTGGGAGCCCCCTGGATCCCCCTCTTCCTGGCACAGGCTAGCCCTTGTCAGGAGATAACGTCAGCCTGTCCCATATGGGCAAACAAAGCAGCTGTCCTCTTTGCTCCAGACCAGAGCCCAGCGGGCTCCTGGGAGGGCAGGCCTCACACCACAGAGTGGCCTGAAGCTGCTTGGCTAAGTGGGCCAGCCTTCTTGCAGGCCAGCTTCTCAGAGGTGAAACTTTAGGGTTTGGTGACAGACACATCTGAGTCCCCATTCGCCCCCCTGTCCTTCCCCTCTCCCACACAGACTACAGGAACAGAGTCAGAAATGCACAGAGTGTAGTCTGTGTGGCTTTAATCTGGAACTGAGGAATGAAACCCTACTGCCAGGATTGCGCTTCTCTCCTGTTGTGAAACTTGCCCTTTATCTTTTCAACTTTGTCTGTCGATTGGAAGAGTTCTTTGTCAGCCAGGCATGTCTGGCACATGCCTGTAATATCAGCACTCAGGGGACAGAGGCAAGTGAGGCCAGCCTGGTGTACATAGCAAGTGTCAGCCCAGCCGGGGCTACATTGTAAGATCCTTTCTGGGACACACACACACACACACACACACACACACACACACACACACACACACACACACACCTTTCCCTATTTTGTCTTTGGAGAAACCAGGAGCCTGGAAACACCTCACCAAGACCCTAAGCTCCCATACATGTCACAGAGCCAGCTCTGCCTCGTGTCTCCCTCGGGTGTGGTTTGTCCCCTGTCCTTAGTAAAGAGTTTCCACATCCAACTCGGTCTGAAATGCGGCTGTGGCCCGTGAGGGACAGTGTGGGAGTCTGACTCTAGCGCCTACTAGCGGTCACAATGGCAAACCTCAGAGACCTTTGAAAACGGGACTGAGGTGTGTAAAGAAAGCATGGGTGGCAGGGCCTTTAATCCCCGGCAGAGGCAGACAGGTCTGTGAGTTCAAGGCCAGCCTGGTTTATGGAGTGAGTTCCAGGACAGCCAGGGCTACACAGAGACCCTGTCTTGAAAAATGATTAAAAAACAAGAACAAAACAAAGAACAGTCTCTGTTTGTTGGCAGGTCCAGAGAGAAAGCCAATGAGGCATGCTGAGCATGCATTAATCTTATAAATCTTAACAGACTATTTTTAGAGCCAGGCATGGTGACACAAACCTTAATCCAAGCACTTTGGAGGTAGAGGCAGAGGCAGGTGGATCTCTATGAGTTCAAAGTCAGCCTGGTCTACATAGTGAGTTCCAGGACAGCCAACTGTATATATTGGTTTTTAAATTTTGTTGGTTTGTTTTGATGGGTATGGGAACAAGGGCCTTGGGAATGCTGGGCAGGAGCTCTGTTGCTGAGCCAAATCACCAGCTCTTGATAGTCCTTGGTGTTTCCTGTCAGCTCTCTTTAAAAAGGAAATTTTATAAATTGTGTGCATGTGTGTGCTCTTGTCTATGTATGTACCACAAGCATACATGTGTCTGTGAGGGTCACGTCCCCAGAACTGGCGTTATAAGTGATTGTGAGCTGTCTCATGTGGGTGCTGAGAGCCAGACCTGGGTCCTCTGTAAGAGCAGTGAGCACTCATAACCACTGAGCTATCTCTCAAGCCCCTGAATTCTCATTTCTAAAAGGCTGGCCTTAGACCTCAGACCTCTCCAGATGTGAGTCACAGTCTCTGTGCTTAGGTCTGGTTTCTGCCACTCAGTGTTCGCCTTGCTGTAGCACGCATGATCGCCTTCCTTTAGAAGGCTAGATGATTCCCGTGGGTGTCCCGCGTGTGCACCGGCCTCTGGGTGCCCATCTTAGAAGGCAGAGTGATTCCAGTGGGTGTCCCGCGTGTACACGGGCTTCTGGACGCCCATCTTAGAAGGCAGAGTGATTCCCGTGGGCGTCCCCCATGTACACCGGCTTCTGGGTGCCCATCTTAGAAGGCAGAGTGATTCCCGTGGGTGTCCCCCGTGTACACCGGCTTCTGGGTGCCCATCTTAGAAGACAGAGTGATTCCCGTGGGCGTCCCGCGTGTACACGGGCTTCTAGGTGCCCATCTTAGAAGGCAGAGTGATTCCCGTGGGCGTCCCGCGTGTGCACCGGCTTCTGGGCGCCCATCTTCATCGCCTGCGCCAGAGAGCAGCAGGCCTGACGTTCTCAGTAAAGGTCTTCCTGTGGCACGGTCAGGCGGAGGGGACAGAGGTGAAGCCAGTGTGTCACCTTCCAGAGTTTCCCGCCTGAATGCTCAGGGACAGCCAGGGGACCAGGGGACCGGGTGGCTGGGCGGCAGCTCTCATTGCTGGTTGTGTGGCCCTCAGCTTCCAAAAGCTGTCGAGGACCCAGGCGAGAGGGAATGAGCAGTGGACGCGGCTGCGGAGGTACTCCATTATTCTCCAGAAAGAAAACTTAAAGAAGTGACCACACTGGGACTCCAAGGGAGTCTCCACCTCGACAGCCACTCCCCAGTACACCCGGAAGGCAAAAAGACGGCGACAAAGAGCCACACTCAAAGCTTGGTACTTCCAGGAGCCAGTGGGGCCAACGGACTTTGAGGACCTTCGAATACTGAACGCCTCATGGAGGGTAAGCTGTATCACTCAAATAAACAGTCTGTCAACTGCTGTGCATGTGGCTTATCACTGCCCCCCAGCCCTGACTCCAGCCGGCCAGCTCCTGGATCCCCCAAGTCTGGTGAGGATCACTAGGTACCAGGCCTAGGAGAGCCAGTTCCCTGAAGCAAGCCAGCCAGCCGGCAGCTCCGGTGCGGCCCTTTTCTGTCCACACACCTGTCCCACTGGAAGCAGTTCTTCACAGGCTCTCTCTGAAGGGCCGGTGTGGAGCACTGTGGGAAAGTAGGCATTTAGCATGACCAAGGCCCCGGGTTAGGTGCCCCAGGAGAAAGAAAACGAAGGAGGGCCGGAAGAGTGGAGGTGAGTGGTGGGATAACCTTAGGTCACACAGATTTGGGAGGCAGGGTCAGAGAGTCGGGACCTGGTGGGAGATGGACCACCGGCTATCCTGGGGAACTGGGGACAGAGAGGCGGCTGGCTCTTCTTCAGAACTGCTCTTCCCAGGGCGGCTCAGGGAAATAAATGTCTGTCTCTCCGAGGACACCATGTGGTCATGTTGAGAACTGCAGGGCGCTACCTCCCAGCCTGGCCCACTTGACCGACCTTGCGGGTCTGTGCTGCTGCTTCGTGGTGCACACCCCCCCTCCCCCTCCCCCCACCCCCACCCCCCATCCCCCGCCTTCTGGCCACATGTCTTGCCCTGGTTGGCACTGATACCCACCGTCCAAATGTCCCCGGGTAACACTGCGCTCTGTCCTCTCTCTCAATAGAAATGAGAGCTCAGCGCACGGCCCCTGCCTTCCTCCCTCTTCCTTTCCCCTTCCCCTCCCTCCGTCTCCCCCCTACTCCTCTCTTTCTGAAAGATCAGAGAAGCAGAGCAAGCCACAGCCACCACCTCTCACCTCACCAACTCCTCAGCCTGAAAGAGCCCAAGTTCCTGTCTCCTCCTGCCTTCTATTCCTTTCTCTGTCCAGCATATCATTTCCTGTCTCAACCTTCCTAGTGCTGGGATTAAAGGTGTGTGCCACCACTGCCTGGCTCTGTTTCTCTTTTAGACTGGATTAATCTCGTGTAGCCCAGTGTGGCCTTGAACTCACAGAGATCCAGATGGACCTCTGCCTCTGCCTCTGCCTCCCCAGTGCTAGGATTAAAGATGTGTGCCACCACTGCCTGACTTCTATGACTAACTCTGTGGCTAGCTCTGTCCTCTGATCTTTAGGCAAGCTTTATTTTCTAGATTACAAACAATTTATCCCCACACTCCCCCCTCCCTTATTCCTCTTTCCCTTCTCCCTTCCCCCTTTCCCTCCTTCCCTCCCCCTCTCTCCCTCTCCATCACCTTCTCTTCTCTCCTTTCCTCTCCCTCCCTTTACCCTTTCCTCCCTCCCCTTCCCCTCTTCCCCTCCCTTCCCCCTTCTCTCTCTCTCTCTCTCTCTCTCTCTCCCTCTCCCTTCTCTTCCCTGACAGCACTTCCTTGAGATGAGGTGGAAGCCTTTGGGACTTTAGTCTTAACTTAGTACAGCACCCACATGCTCAGAGCCAGGCTTCAGGAGGGGCATGTGTGCCTCACACTTCAGCCCTTCATCACTGTCCCTGACTCACGGGGGGTGGGGGTGGGTGGGGGTGGGTGCAGACCCCAGTTACACTGGTTGGAACAACCTCCAACAGTCTGATCGACTTTCCTACAAGCCAGACGCCTCAGTCAAAGGGGCTGGGCTGGCTGAAGGAGCAACCAGTCAGGAGGTAGCAGGTGAGCTTCCCTAGTCTCCCCCAGCCCCACTCCCTTCCAGCCAGGCTCTCAGCTGGGGTGAGCACCCGTGGCACACACAGTACCCAGGCACAAACAGCATCCATGGCACCCAGGGCACAAAAATGGCCTGGGGAAGGATGCCCACAGCACACACTGCTCATGTCTCTTTTTGTGGCTCTAGCTGAGTCCCCAGCCTGCCTCCCCTTGGCCTGGTTGTGGTTATATGATGATGTAGGTGACACAGGTCTATGGTGCAAGTCTATCCCTGGAGGAACGATAAAGAAAGATCTGTGTCCCCCAGACTTCAAACTGCCCAGGGAGGGAGAGCTATGTGAGGAAGGGTAAATGGAAGGGATCCTGAGCAGAGTGTCCTGCTAGCTGTGACTACCGTCATGTCTGCCTGTGGCACATCCTCTTTACTTCCTGTGTGTAGAACGAAATAGGAAGCCTGAAATTCCAAGGACTTAGGTGTGGCTTCCATAATGAGGACCGGAGAAAAGGAACCAGATCCCGCAAAGCCCTATCCAGGCTCTGAGGGCTCAAGACACTATCTAGGGGTCAGGGTGCCATCCACTGAGGAGGAAGCCGGTGGTTCCAAGGGAGCTTCTTCCCCTGGATGACAGAGGCCCCAAGGAACATCAAGAGCAAAGCAGTGCTCAGGTGATGCACACAGCACACAGGTACAAAACTCAATATAGCATCCCCTCTCGGTGGGACCCGCACCAGAGGGAAGGTATGGACAAAGCCTTCAGGCCTGGCCCCAGAACAAACAGGGCTTTGTGGTTAGATGAGGCTAACCCTTAGCTCTCCAGTTCTCTGGGTTACACAAGCCCGCTGTGCCCTTACCCACGCAAGTGGGCTTTATTCACCGTGTGTGGCCAGAAAATCTGTGATCTCGCCCACATGCAGCCAGTCTCATTGGCCACTTTCTCATTCTCTCTGAGGACCCCATCAACCCCATTTCTCTTCTACCAGCCTGCTCAGGGGCCATCCATCCTGGGCTGATGAGGACACTGTTGACCGCCACCCCTCTGCCTCTGCCCCGCCTTCAGATGGCATCCTTATGTCCTCAGATGACAATGGCTTAAATACCAATGTTTATTCTTCGTGTGCATGGGTGTCACAGTGCCCCACAAGCATGCCTGGTGCCAGCAGAGGCCAGAAGAGGGTGTCAGGACTCTAGTTACAGGCTGAGGTCACAGACAGGTGTGAGCTCCCATGTGGGTACTGGGAATCGAACCTAGGTTCTCTGGAAGAGCAGCCAGTGCTCTTAACCAGATCAGATGGAGAAAGCAGCTCCCTCACTGGAAGGAAGGCGCTGGGGCCAGCAGGGTTCAGAGTGGGCTGCCCCGGGCTGGTAGCCATATGGTTGTCCTTGTGCCCAGCTTCCTGGCCTGACTCTTGACCTCTCCAGACCCTGCAAAGGACTGGAAGTTGAGGTGCTGTCTAGCACACAAGCTCCAGAGTCAATCCCCGTGCAGACTTTGGCATCTGTGGGGCCCGTGAGTCTCATCCTTCCTTATAACTGCCCATCATTAAGATGAGTCTTTAATTGGGATACCTCTTAGGTTGGCTGAGAACCGAGGGACAGGCTTCCCCACCATCTGGCTTGGGGGTGCCCGCCTGGGCTGTTGCCCTCATTATGGACTGGCACTTGGAGTCTGCTCTAGGTGCTGATTGGGTCAGGAAAGGGGGATGGGGTCTGGGGGCAGTGGGAGGTGACCCTTTTCTACCGACAATCCTGTGTCTCAGCCACTATTAGCAGGGACCTGTTAATGAAAATTCACACCCAGGTGCTAACAAACAGTGGGGCTGCTCCCAGGTCCCTCCCAGGTCCCTCAGAGGAGAGGCCCTCTGCAGGGAAGGGGGCTGGCCGATGAGCTCCACTTATCTGTGAAAAGACTTGCTAATAACTTTAATTCCCCATCCTAAAACACTGGGCCTTTGCCTCCTGAGTGCTGGGATCAAAGGTGTACCACCACATCTGGCCAGTAGCTTCTTTTTGGAGGTGATAAAAAATATTCCAAAATTAGTGAGACTAGTCCACAACTCTTATGAATATGCCAAAATCATCGAGTTGTGCTTTTTAAACAAACATGAGCCTCTTGTGGGGGCACGTATCTGTCACTACAGCACTCCTGGGGATCAGGAGTTGAAGCTGAATGACACTCCATCTCAAAGCAAACAAAACCAAGAAACAAAATCTGAGCTCTGTGATACAGCTCAATAAATGCTTATCTAAAAAAACAAACAAATACCAAGGCCCGACTTTCTGACAGTTGAGGGGAGGGAGAGCTGTTGCCCCTAAGAGTTGAGTGCCCCCACGGGGCTGTTCTCTGCAGCCCACGGGTCGGTTGATGCCAGTGTCTCTCTCTCAATGGGCTCCAAGTGCGTCTTCCCGGCCGCTTATTCCCGATCTGAATTCCACCAGCACAGGTCAGCAATCACCAAGTCCTTCACCTCACCCTAGCCAGGCCTCCAAGGGACCACGATCACATCAACTCAGCTCTCCTACAAATGTTCTCTCTCGGAGTTGGGGATTTAGCTCAGTGGTAGAGCACTTGCTAGGCAAGCGCAAGGCCCTGGGTTCGGTCCTCAGCTCCAGGGGTAGGAATGTTATCTCTTTCTCCAAGCCACATGGGAGAATCAGGTCCGGGGACGGTGTCCCTGGTGCTGCAGCCCAGCTGCCCAGAATGAAGACATGGCACTATCCTCCCGTGGCTGAGCACTCCAATGCCCAAGTCCTACATGGGTCCGAGACTTACTGACCTTTATGCTTCTGTAAAATATATGGAAAGGTCACCAAGGCACAATACACACTAATGGAGTTGGATTTTCTACAGAAGTATCCTGCGGTTATCCAGTTCCTCCCTAAGTTGGAAAAAGATGAACTACCTCCTGCCACCTTCCCTCAGGAAGCACCCTTCACTCCACCCTACCCTGCCCCTCTCAGACTGACCCACAGATAGCCGTGGACTAGGATAGGGGTAGGAGAAGACGGGGCTCCGTGCCTGTGTTTCCAGGCTGAAGACGAAAGACTCCCTCTCAGCAACCCCATGTTAGCTTTCCTGCCGCGTACTTCCAGCAAGATTATGTGGGCTCGTGCATATAATCCCAGCATGAGTTTGGGCCAGCCTGGGCCTTACAGTGTGAGTTCCTGGAGGAGTGACGGGAGGAAGGACACACAAACACCAAAAGACACCAGCACAAACGGTTTATTCACAAATAAATAAATACACACCAAGCAGCGTCGTGTGCCTGCTTCAGTTTCAGAGCGTTTACCCTATGGGTCCCTCCTTCCTAAGGAGGGTTGGGAAGGTACTAGATGAGGCTCCCACCCCGGGAATGCCCACGTTGGTATCGCTGGTGCCTCTTCCAGGAAATACTCGCTTCGAAGGGGCGGAGGCAAAAGGAAAAGTCTCTGTGCTCAGACAGGGTGCCGATCATCCATAGTCCCTTTGACGCTTCAGGCTGGCGGCCACTCCTGCGGCGTCCAGGTTTCCAGCAGAGCCAGCACGTCGCTGCTGAAGAGCTGCAGAAAGAGTGAACAGCGCCGCAGTCAACACCTGCCCTAGTGCCTGGTCCGCGCGCTCATCTGCTCCACGCTCCAGGTTCCTCGAGCGAGCAAAGCGACCTCAATCCCTGCCGGTTCCCCCGACCCCACCCGGTTTGGGCACACAGGGAACGAGGGGATGCTCGCTAGGGAGATCGGGTGAGGTCAGCTGCCCTCCGAGGTGCAGCAATAAGGATGGTGCGCGCCGTGAGGCTGTAGGTCGCCGCCCCGACAGCAGGGGGCGCCACCCAGACGGCGCGGGGAAGGGGCTACTAACCGGAGACGAGTGACTGGGCTCCATCTCCTGCCTTTCCAAGGACGCTGTCTCTGTCTCGGCGTACAGGAACGATGGGTCCCAGGACTCTGCGACGACTCGGGGTCCAGGGCAGGCGGGCGGGGACCCCCACGACACCCTGCTGCAGGCAGCGGGACTCAGATGCAGACCGAGCGACTGCGCCTGCGCGGGGCCGCCGTCGGGGCACAGCGGGCAACCACGAGGTGACGCGGCGCCTGCGTGCCGCTGTCGCCGGAGGCTGTCCTCGCTGAGGCCCAGCACGGCCGACAGGTGGCCGATGTAGCGGATGGCCAGGCGCAGCGTCTCGATCTTGGTCAGGCTCTGGCCGGCGGGCGCCACGGACGGCGGCAGAAAGCGGCGCAGCTCGTGCAGCGCGCGGGCCAGCGTGCGCATGCGCAGCTTCTCCCGCTCGCTGGCGCTCTGCCGCTGTCCGCTACCCAGGCGGCTGCTGTGCGTCCCGCGCCTGCCGGGGGTCCCAGCGCGCCGGGCCGGGCGGGCGCAGGGTGGCGTGGGGCTACCAGTCTGGGCACCGTCCCACGAGTCCGAGTGCCAGCCCGGGGAGCAGACGCTGTCCCGGTCGGAAGGCACCATCGGGGGACGACGAGCGGGACCCGGGATCCAGGACTGGGCGAGCGGCGCGCACAGAGGCTGGGCCATGGCAGCGGAGGCCGGTCCATTGGGCCCGCGTCAGCTTTATCCCGAGCCCAAGGTGTGAAGTGGCCCCTTCCAGGACTCATCAGCACATCAAAGCCGGCTCGAGCCAGGAGTGGGGGCAGGGCCTTACCCTTTGAACCAAGAGCCAGGGGCATCTAAGGTGCAGGACCCTTGGTTCAGCCGACCCTACTGGGTCATATTTGGGGCCTCACAAAGACAGGAACCTATGACCTGCGGTGAACCAGCCTTGCAAGTTGGAAGAACCATGCTCAAAGAACTGAAGTCCAACTCCTAGGTTTAGGGTATTCCTTCATATATTAGGGACCCTACGCCATTTCCCCCCATCATTTTAATTTACAAGTTGTATGATGAGATTCCTGGATTGCACTGGCCAGCTGTGGACTAGGGTAGGAACCTCTAGACACCCAGAGAACTGTAGCCCATTCCTCCTCAGAAGCTTGGTGGTAGTCTCTAGCCCTTCCCTGATGCCCAGGCTGGGGGAGGCACAATGAAGAAACTATCCCAACTGGTGAGGCTGCTGGGTTGTCTGGGCAGGGGGGAAGGGGAACCTGCCTCCCTACACTACAAGTCACTCTACTCTTGGGAACTTGGTCCATTTCTCCAGCTCTCCTGTGACTAGCGTTTGACAAAACTCAACATCCCTGAGCTGGGTGTGGTAGCACACTTGGGAGGCAGAGGCAGGGGGATCAGGGCCAGTCCTAGCTATATGTATGAGATCCTGTCTCAAACAAACAAAAAGCAGACATCTTCCCCTGTCCCATAGCAGTCTTGTAATCTCTCTATTTCATAGGGTGCTACCTGTTAGGTTCTTGTAGGTGCCTTTTATCTAAGATTTATTTTTTTAAATTTATTTATTTTTATGTTACGTGCATTGGTGTTTTGTCTTCATGTATGTCTCTGTGAGGGTGTCAGATCCCTTGGAACTGGAGTTAAAGACCGTTGTGAGCTGTCATGTGGGTGCTGGGAATTGAACCCAGGTCCTCTGGAAGAGCAGTCAGTTCTGTTAACTAACTACTAAGCTGTCTCTCCAGCCCCCTAAGATTTATTTATTTATTTATTTTTTTGGTTTTTCGAGACAGGGTTTCTCTGTGTAGCTTTGCGCCTCTCCTGGAACTCACTTGGTAGACCAGGCTGGCCTTGAACTCACAGAGATCCGCCTGGCTCTGCCTCCCAAGTGCTGGGATTAAAGGCGTGCGCCACCACCGCCCGGCTATTTTTATTGTGTATATGTGTGTATGTGTGCACCCATCTGTGCCAGTGCCCACACAGGCCAGAGGCGTCACATTCCTCAGGACCTGGAGTTAGTTACAGGCAGTGGCAAGCTGACTGAGGTGGCTTCTGGGAACTGAACCTTGAGTCATCGTTGTCAAGAGCAACATGTGTTCTTCTTAGCTGCTGCTGTGCTATCTCGTGCCCTGTTCCCCTGACCCCCTGCCCTCCCCCAGCCCTGCCTTGAAACAGGGTCTCATGTAGCCCAGGCTAGTCTTGAACTTACTGTAACTGTCCTTGAACTCCTGATCCTCCTGCCTTAGCTGAGTGCTGGCATTGCAGTTGTGAGCTGCCATGCCTGGCTAGTGAGGATGGCTGCTCTTACCACACCTGTTTAGTGTTGGGCTGGATGGAGAGTCTTGGTTGGAAAAAATAAAGAGAAATAAATACAAGTTGAAGATAAATAAAAAATTGTCCCCCCTTACATGCAGCATGTTTATTCACATAGTCTCAAGGAGTTGGGTGTATGACACATGCTTGTAATTCCAGCACTTAGGACATGAAGACAAGAGGATCTGGAGTTTGGGCCAGCCTTGGCTACAAAGTGAATTTGAAGCTATTCTGGGCTACACGACTGTCTCAAAAATACCTATTAGAGGGCTGGGGGTGTGGCTCAGCTGGTAGATGTTTGCCTGGCCTGTAGGAAGGCTTGGAGTAGCACTGGCTTGTGACTCCACTGGGGAGGTAAAGACAGAAAGACCAGACAGTCAGGATCAAGTCCATCTTCCACCTAGATACAAGGTTCAGTAGTCATGAGTACTGGCTGCTCAGCTGGCCAGTGGTGGCGCACACCTTTAATCCCTTTAATCCCGGCACTCGGGAGGCAGAGGCAGACAGATCTCTGTGAGCTGCAGGACAGCCAGGGCTACACAGAGAAAAACCTGTCTCAAAAAACCAAATGAATGAACAAATAAATAAATAAAAATAGCACTGGCTGCTCTTCTGGAAGACCCAGGTTTGATTCCCAGCCCCCACATGGTGGCTCACAGCTGTCTGTAACACAGTTCCAGGGGATTGCACTTTTCTGGCCTGTAGCTGGAGAATTTCTCTCCAGCTCCCACCAAGTCCCGCCAGTCCCAGAGCCCACTTATAAAATAAACACACAGACGCTTACATTATTTAAACTGCTTGGCCATTAGCTCAGGCCTATCCTGGTCTAGCTCTTACTCTTATATTTAGCCCATTTCTATTAATCTATACTTTGCCACGTGGCTCGTGGCTTACTGGTACCTTACATCTTCCTTGTCCTGGCGGCAGCTGCAGGCAGTCTCCTCCTTTCCTTTTTGTTTCCTTAATTCTCCTCTCTGTTAGTCCCTCCTATACTTCTTGTCTGGCTACGGGCCAATCAGTGTTTTATTTAGTAATATATTTGTCATACAGAACATCCCACAGCACTGGCCTCTGGACACTACACGTGCATCTAGTACATTATATACACACAGAAAACTGAAAAACACCCTGATCTGCGTAATGAGTTTGATGCATACCTCAGAACCACGCCCCTGAGCCTGATGGGCAGATCTGGGATCTGTCTGTCTGAGGGGCTGACGCAGGAGAACCACAAAGTCCGGCTAGGCTACAGAGTAAGTTGGAGGCCAGCATGGATGACTTAGTAACTCTCTGTCTCAAAATAACAATAGGGCTGGCAGAGTACTTGCTTAGCATGCACCAGGCAGAGTATCTGGTTTGCCTGTCCAGCCCCGCAGGCCTGAGTTTAAGCCATTGACCTGGTGCATACTTTATGGCTGCCTTTTCTTCAGTCTGGCCACGAGGTGCCTGGTGTCTGGCATCACATCTGTATCCCTTCTTCAGAGGAGTGGCACTTCATGTCTCCCAGGGGTCTGGAATTTTGTACCCCATATGTCTTCTAGATGGGTGAGGGTTTGTAGTAGTGAAGGCCCCATGGGTTGGTACCTAATTCTCTGGGCATCTCTACCTTCTCCCATCCCTTCATCTCTTGCCTCCTCAAACACTCCATCCTTCCCTCTGCCTTCTATCAGAAGGTACAAGCCCACAGTCCCACCCAGAGAAGCAGTACTCTCCTGCCCTGGGGAGTGGAGGAGTGGAGCCCATGCCGTGAACTTGCTTGTGTGCCTGGCCCAGAAGGTCCCTTCTCAGCCTGCAGCTGTCACAGGGTCTACCCCTCCTGAACTGTGGCAAATGGATGCCTTCCTCCAGCTCCCGATCTGAACAAGAACCTCGAGCTCCAGATTTGTGCTTCTTGGTTGACACCAGACAAGCAGCTGGGGATGTGCTGTATGCTGGGGCAAGGTGGGAGTGTACAGTGTATGCGGTAGGTAGGCCTCCACAGGCAGGAAGGGGTGAGATCTCAGCTCTGAGAACACCTGAGTGTCCCAAACACTCCAATTCCCATGTGGCCATGATTTCACAGTGTAGCCAGAAATTGAGAAAATTCACTGAGAGGCCTTCTGTCTTGAAAATGCAGTAAGTGCACATGGTTTAAAATGAAAAGGTGTCCGGGTCCCGAGGGCATAGCCAATCCTCTGATGAGTGTGCGTCTGGAGCTTCCTTCTGCCTGCCTGCTCCAGACCGGACTGGCACTGCTCATTGCTTGCTTCTCGTTAACGGTGCTTTGAAGTGCATTTCATTAAGTACAAAGTTAAGTCGGGATAAGATGGTGTCGGAGAAGAGGGAAAGTTTAAAAGGCCCAGCGTTAGTGAGGAGGTGAAAGCCTCACAAGGACTGCATGAGAGGCGGGGCGGATGGCAGGTCCTGTCTCCAACCCCATCGGAAGACTAAGTCACTGAAGTGCCTCGTGGAGTCCCTCCCTCCCCTGTCCCCCTGTTGTCCCCGTGGTCTCTGGGAAACCTCAGGGGCCCAGCTGGTGCAAGGGCAGTCCCAGCCTCGGCTTCCCTCCACCCGCCCCTTTGATCTTCTTATCTGGCCACTGTCTTCAGTGGGTTCTTCGGGACCTGCTTTGAGTTAATGAGTTCTCCAGGCTGCACTGGCCCATACAGCCTCCCCGCTGGGCCAAGGCCTTCACACTTTTGGGGCCTATGTTTTGACAAGTGCCAGAGCCAGCGGCTTCTGCTCCCCTGGCCCGAGCCTCCCCTGGTTGCCAATGTGTAAGGCTGGGAAATGAGGCCTTGCCACCACCCCACCAAAACAGAGGTGAAAGTTCAAGCCTCAGCCAGGTAGGGGGCAGGCAGGACGGGGGGGGGGGCGCGGGGGGGGGGCGCGGGGGGGGTGGGGAACGGGGTGACTTTCAGGCTCAGGATCCAACCTCAGCCTTCGGGCTGGAGCCTGAGCACCACACTCCCAGCCACTCTCCAGCCTCAGCGCCCTCACTTCCCAGCCAGCCCCTCTGACATAGCCTTGCTAATCAAGGGTGCTATGTAAAATGGCCTTGCAGCCTCTAATCCCTGGGGACCCTTAAATCCACAGCAGACCTTACTTCACATCTCAGAGCCCCAAGGAGACATAGGAAGAAAGAGGTTTCTAGGCCCCAGCCAGGACTGTGTGGGCCAGAAGTTCTGCAGGATGGAGCCTGAGAATCCAGGAACATAAAATCCAGGCCCATGAGATAGCTCACTGGGTAAGGCCACTTGCTTCGAAGCCAGGCAGCTGGAGTTCATTCCTCAATCCTCAGGACCCACAAGTTGTCCTTGACTGCCACCAGTGCACCTGCGTGTGTGTGTGTGTGTGTGTGTGTGTGTGTGTGTGTGTGTGCACAACACCCCATACATACAATAATGATAAATATTTTTAAAATCTCTCCAAAATAATGAAAGTACCACCCCCCAATCCAGAGACAGAAAGGGCAGGAGAGAGTAGCCAGCCCCTCCCTTCCCTGGGACCTTCATTCCTTGGGCCACAGATAGATGAGTCAGGACTCATCTACTTAGAAAGCCCAGCAACAGAGGCCCCCATTTCTCGCCCCCCATACCTCCTTCCTCCTTCCCCATCAACCACCCCACAGCCTGCCCGATAAGACTCTTCTAGGTTCCTGAGGCTCCCGGGCGGCCTTCCCCCAGACCCCCGCCGGCCTCCTCCTCCTCCTCACACCTTTAGCTCCGGAGCCACAGAGCTGGCACACCATCTGGAGTATATTATTCTGGACCCCGGATAATCTGATTATCTGGTCGTGGGCCAGTTGGATGCTCAGCCAGTGGCAGCCACAGGCAGCAGAGGGGTGATGAGGAGGGAGGGGGTGGGAAAAGAGGAAAGAGATTTGGCAGATCACCCCTCCCCACCCCCGGAAAGGCTCAAGAGGAAATGCCAGAAGCCCCGTGGGTCTGAGGCTGGTTGATAATACTGAGGGAGTAGGTATCACCTCTCTCTTTAGGGGTGTCATATTTATGATTCATGGCCTCAGCCAGGTAAGTTGGGGGTGGGTCTGAGCCTTAGAATGAAAACAGGAGAAATTGAGATATAAAAGGATTAAGGATCTGGGCTAGCTATCCCAAAGCAAAGACACAAACACATATGAATGCAGGAAGTGTGGCGTGCCCCTCAGGTCCTCAATCTAAACGGATCAGGGACTCTGCCTGTGGAGACCTCTGCTGGCTCCTGGGCACTCCTACGTTCTTGCATTCCCAATTGCTGCCAGCAGAGGGTGATGTACAGCCACTTGAAAGCTGTTTATTTATTTGTTTGTTTGTGGTTTTTTTTGACAAGGTCTCCCCCTCCCTAGGAAGCCAGAATGGCCTCAAACTATACAACCTAGACTGGTCTCAACTCTGGGAGGTTCATCCTGTTTCACACTCCTGGGTGCTGGGATTATAAACATGGAACATCGTGGAAGCTTTAAACCTGACCCGGCCAACTTTCCTCCAACCGCTAGGATTTTGCTGGAACCGTATCTGAGGTTATGTTTTAAGGTGGGATGAGATGTTGGGAACACGAGGAGATGTCTGTGCCTGTGGGATGGGCTGTGTGAACCTGTCTGTTCATCAACCCAGCAGGAAAAAAAAAAATGTATTTATATGCGGACAGCCAAGCAAGACAGGGACCCAGAGAAGTGAAAAGGGAGGCCAGGAACACACAGCCCCAGGTCCAACTAAAGCAGAGAAAGAGGTGGGCTTGGTGGTGTATGCCTGTGGTATCAGCACTTGGGAGATAGAGGCAGGAAGATCAGGAGATCAAGGGCAAGCTGGGCCGCATTGTCGATTTGAGACTCGCCTGGGCTCCTGTCTCCAGACAAACAAGCAACGTGAAAGGTCAGCCCCAAGGCTGAAGCTCTACTCATGGGCTGCCTGAGATTCTTTGTGCCAGCCCATCTGGGAGGCTCTGCAGACCCAGTTGGACTATGGGGCTCCTCAGATCCCCAGCACCCGCCCCGTTCTCCCCCCCCCCCCCCCCACCCCACAGCAGTGAAGCACCAGGTAAGTGGTCTACAGGCAGGGACAGGAGAGAGACTCCCACACCAAGTTCCAGGGGTAACCAAGGCCCTCAGCCAGCTCCAAGGCTCTGTCTCAATGGCACAGGAACCAGGCATTAGACCCAGGAAAGAGAGTCGGGCCATGCCAAAGGGGCTGCAGAACAAATAGGAGAAGCGGCTGGAGCTTAGGCTGGCCCCATGATCAAGAAAAAAGAGGAGAGCCTCATGGGTCAGCACTTTGCTCTTAGAACCAAGGATCTGGTGGAGTTGACCCTTGATTTCTCTCCAAGACAAGTCCAGAGCCAGCCCTGGGCCTGACCCAGGAGATTTCTTCACCCCTGAGATTATGTCTATCCCAGTCCCTGGGAGGGCATGGGCTGGCCCCAGGTTTTAAAACGGGTTCCCACGCACCTTGCCCAGCCATTCTGAATGGGAACCTGTCCTGACAGGAAAGAAGTGAAGGTGTGGGCATGTTGAGCGAGAACTCGGGTGCAGAAACGGCCATTCAGTATGAGACCGTGCGTCCCAGCAAAGCCGACACACTCCAAACTCGTGAAATAGCTCTGCACGAGAAGCAGCCTGTGGAGCTGGGTGCTCTGCCAGGGTTTACAGTGATATGTGTGTAGACGCACAGACAGAGTCCTCAAGGCTCGGTGGGTGCACTTGTGTGCTTCAGCTGTAGGGATATGGTCTCCAAACATGACACAGTTTGGTCGCCATGTAGAATACAGCGGCGCAAACGGAGGTAGCTACACCTTCACCGTGGGATCTTAGGGACCATGTTGTACATACTGTTGACTGTGTAATTACCATGTAGTACCTATGCTGGGGGGAGTGGGTGGGTCTGGGTTCAAATTTCAAGAGACTTATGAATCTTCACAGTGATGCTTAGTTTTCACAAGGAAACTCCATCTATAAATTACTAACACAATTTTGTAAGGTTTCTTTTCTTCTTTTTAATTTTTTTTTTACATGTGCAATCTATTGTTGTTCTTTTTTAAAACATTTCATGTGGGCTGGAGAGATGGCTCAGCGGTTAAGAGCACCCAAGTTCAATTCTTAGCACCCACATGACAGCTCACAACTGTCTCTAACTCCAGTTCCAGGAGATCTGACACCTTCATACCAATGCACATAAAATAAAGTTAAATAAATTATTTTAAAAAACCCAAACATGTCATGTGACCCAGGCTGGCCTCATCAACACTCCTGATCCTCCTAACTCTGCCTCCCAAATGCTGGGATTACAGACATGTGCCACCATGCCTGGCTCCTGTGTGCAATTTTAAAATCATTTTTCAGGGCTAGGGGAATAGCCAGTGACAGAGGACTTTACCCGGGATACATGGGGTTTCCTTCCCAATACCACGTAGACTGGGTATGGGGACTCACTAGGATCCCAGCACTCAGAGCCATCCTCCGCTACACAGAGAACTCAGAGCAAGCTTAGGATACTTAAGACTCTGTCTCAAAACAATCAAACAAAGCCCGCCCGGTGTGCTCCCTGTACACTCAAGGAACCGAGCGCAGGGGCTCAGGCAGCTTCCTGTAGGCCGATGTTCAGAGCGTCTCTGTCAAAAGGTAAATACTGGGACCAGCTCAAGTGGCCCCAGTAGATGAATGGATGAAAAGGTGGTAAACCTACCATGAATATTACTCGATCATAAAAAGGATGCCATGTAATACATGCCACAATTTGGATGAGCCTCAGAAACTCGATGCTGAGTGAACGGAGGCTGACACCGAGGACAAAGGTGGTGTGATTCCCGTGACAAGAGGTGTCCAGAGAGGGCAGGGCACAGGAAGGGAGCAGGTGAAAGGCTGTGGTGTGAGGAGGGGGCAGCAGGGTGCTCTTGGTGCTCAGGAGGGACCAGGCTCCTGTTGGAGTGATGAAAACAGTTTGGCGGCAGCAGCGTCGTGAGTATAATCTATGTCATGGAGATGCCACCAAAGACGGGTTCCGAAGGGCTGCTGCTCATTCTGCAAAGGCCTCCCTCACATGACTGAGGTCCGGGCAGCGATTCTCAACACTGGGGAGGAAAACAAACATCTAGGATGGGTGATGCGCCAAGTTCCACCCCTAACACAAGGACGGGGGGGGGGGGGGGGGGGGGGGGGGAGTACGTGAGTGTGGTGTGTGTGTGTGTGTGTGTGTGTGTGTGTGTGTGTGTGGTATGTATATATGTGTGTGTGTGTGTGTGGTATGTATATATATATGTGTGTGTGTGTGTGGTATACGTGTGTATGAGTATAGTATGTATACATATATATGTGTATGTGTGTGGTATGTATATATATGTGTGTGTGTGAGTGTGGTATGTATATATATGTGTGTGTGAGTGTGGTATGTATATATATGTGTGTGTGTGTGTGTGAGTGTGGTATATGTGTGTGAGTGTGAGTGTGGTATATGTGTGTGAGTGTGGTATATGTGTATGTGTGAGTGTGGTATGTATATATATATATGTGTGTGTGTGAGTGTGGTATATGTGTGTGTGTATGTGTGCGTGTGGTATATATATATGTGTGTGTGTGTGTGAGTGTGGTATGTATATATATATGTGTGTGTGTGTGTGTGAGTGTGGTATATATGTGTGTGTGTGTGGTATATGTGTGTGAGTGTGGTATATGTGTGTGTGTGTGTGTGTTTGTAGACAGAATGTCATACTGTAGCCCAGGATAGCCTCAAATTCATGGCAATCCTCCTGCCTCAGCCTCCTGAGTGACAGACTTGTAGCCCTGCATAACCACAAGGCTTGGAAATTTTTAGGTTATAGATTGACATTTTTTAAAAATTAAAAATGTGATATACAAAATCTTAAACTGTGACTTCTATCTCAACGTGCTTTTTACTTTTCTTTGTCTAGGGAAATATAGGGCCATAAAGATTACTCAGTGGGTGAAGGTGCTTGTCGCCAAGCCCGACTGCCCCAGGGCCACGTGGTAGATGAGAACCAACTGCTGCCACAAGCTGTCCTGTGACTTTCACATTCAAGGAGGGCACCCCCTTACACACACACACACACACACACACACACACACACACATACACACACACACACACACACACACACACACACACACACACACACACTGAGTGGGTAAAATTTGAAAAATCTTTTCATGAAAAATCTACTAGAACCTTACTAAAATCAAACAAACAAACCAAAAGCCAGGGCCTGCAGAGTGGCTCAGTCAGTACGGTACTGCTGTGTAGAAATGAGGACCCGTGTTTGGTCCCCCAGAGCTCACATCATCGCGCACCTGGAACCCGACACCGGGAAAGTGAAGGCAGGAGGACCCCCAGGACTCCATGGCCAGTCAGTCTAGCTGAATCCGGGAGTTCTGGATTCCCTGAGAAGTCCTGTCTCCAAACAGGATGGAGAAATGACTGGGGAAGACAGCATCAGTCTCTGGCCTACACACACATACATGACGTGTGTCTCTAAGTACCTGGGAGGTGGAGGCAGAAGAACTAGGAGCTCAAGGTCATCCTCAGGTATGTAGAGTGTTCGAGGCCAGCCTGGGCCACATGAGATCATATTTTAAAAGTATAAAATAGGGGGCTGGAGAGATGGCTCAGTGGTTAACAGCACTAACTTCTCTTCCAGAGGCCCAGGGTTCAATTTCCAGCACCTACATGGCAGCTAACAACTGTCTGTAACTCCAAGATCTGACACCCTCAAGAGAAAGGAAAAGAAAAGTATAAAATAAATAAAAACCAGCCAGGCGTGGTGGCACACACCTTTAACCCCAGTAGCTGAGATTAGAATCGAGAGGGGGTGTGCAAGGCCAGTATAGCCTACATGAGACGCTGTCTTAAACCAGCAGAAAGCAGCTGAGGAGGGCCCCAGGTCTCTCGGAGCCCTGTGGTCAGGCGCTGGTGCAGCTGTCCAGCAGAGGTGAACCTGCCGTTTGTTAGGATGTGGAGATGTGGTCACAGAGCTTCCCTCTGGGTGGGTAAAACTGGGGTGCTTATTTTCCCCAGTGTTTTCCTACTGCTCTGTAAGGTCTGGGTATCACTTTAGTGGAAGAAAGAAAAGAGGGAACGGAGGGAGAAGATGGGAGAGGAGGAAAGGGCAGACACTGTAGCCCCTGCCGTCCAGCTGGATGGACACCTCCCCTCCCCACGTCCCTCCTTCGCTACTGCAACCCCGGCAGGGGCCTAGTGCAGGCTCCATCTCCCATTTCACAGATGCTGCAGGTGAGACTCAAACCCAGACTCTGCTGGCCCTGGGTAGGAGTGCCTCCACTAGGCCTTGTTGTCCCGCCTGGCTTAGCCTTCCGGTCAGAGGAAAGCAGAGGGTGGGCTCTGAGCCCTGGCTGTGTTCCAGCTCCTTCATTGCCTGGGACCCCAGCCCCTCCCTGCTCCCCAGTCAGCCACACCCTTCAACACACGGTGCACTGGTCCTGGCCCAGACCCACTACCCTGCCCTGTCCTGCCCTGCCCTGGCTCCGGCCAGTCCTCACCTGCTGTAATCAGTGTCCTCTTTCCCTTCCAACTCCCCCCACAAACCCAAAAATCCTGTGGATCCCACTGCCTTCCTAAGATCAAGCTCCCCACCCAGCTTGACCACACCGTCTCCTACCTCTCCCACCCTGTCCCAGGGTTCGAGTACCCCGGCCCTACCCACCTAGCCCCAGACTGCCAGGTCTGTCTCCTATTTTTTATTCTGTCAGTAACCCCTCTACATGTAGAAAACCCACAATTTGCCGGGCGGTGGTACATGCCTTTAGTCTCAGCATTTGAAAGGCAAAGGTAGGTGGATGTCAGTGAGTTCAAGGCCAGCCTAGTCTACAAAGTGAGTTCCAGGACAGCCAGGAGTGTTACACAGAGAAACACTGTCTCAAAAAAAAAAAAAAAAAAAAAAAAAAAGAAAAGAAAAAGAAAAAAAAAAGAAAGAAAAAGAAAGAAAGTCCACAATTTCAGGCCCTCCTTTACCATGGAGCCCTGCCTTGACGGCCTTCCTGATTTCCAGGCACCTTGCACACCAGGTCACCCCCAGACTCAGAGCTGACCTATTGGTCCTTTCCCTCCTCCCGACACAAGAGCAGGCCGCTTGTCCCTTAGCCCTGGCCCAAGTGTAATAAATAGCCTGCAATTCAAAGCCAGGCGCCACGGGGTTAGAATCTAGTGGCCTTACGTGAGAGATGCCACCTCCACGGGCAAGAACAACACCGTGGGACGAGCCATGGGATTTGAACTCAGAAGTGCTCAAAACAGGCTCTTCTGAGGCCTGGCAGCGAGAAACCCAGATCCTGGGGCGTCTCTGTGGCTTTGCCCTGGTGGCTGTCAGTGTCTGGGGCTCCCTATGACACTGGGGGTGCTCTGCCAGACGAAGCCTTGTCAGGAGGCTCCTTTGGCCATGCCCAGCATCAGACATCAGTCCCAGGACCAGAAGAAGCGACTCAGAGCCCCTGGACACCTCCCATCTCTGGTCCAGGGACACAACCCTGCCTTTACTCTGGCTCCTGCCCCAAGTATTCTCTGGGGCTTTGAGGAGCCTCTGCTGGCTGTTTTGGAGGCCCGTGCACACTCCAGTTCCCAAGTTAACACCTTCTGCCCCGAGGGAGGCAGCCTTTCCTGTCAACAGGCAGCCAGAAGGTGTGAAGGCCGCCAGTGGCCTGGCCCAGGGGGAGCCCAGGCTGGCCCTCTCCACTGGCCAGTAATGAGAATACCACCCAGCCCTGCAGCCCCTGCCCACCTGCTCGTGCTGTGCCCTCCTGCCCTCCCTTTTCCCACAGCCTGACCCCCCGGGGCAGGGGACTCATGGGAGGAGGCAGAGAAGCCGGACCTGTGGTCGGGGGCCAGACCTTAATAATGGCTTCAGCTTCCTGAATCTGCTCCTAAATATGCACGGCCATCAAGGGCAGGTTGAATCAGACAACACACACACACACACACACACACACACACACACACACACACACACACCTCCAGAGGGCCAGAAATGGAAGCACAGCCAGGTGATTCAGGACACCTGGTGTCTGAGGCAGGGTTGAGAGGCTGACAGGATGGCGGGCTGGTGCCTGGTTCCCCTGCTGTCTGATGCAACTGTAGCACACAGCACACAGCAGCGTAGATGTCTGGAGGATTCCTGAAGGCAAGACTAGAGGGCAAGACTCAGGCCTAACTTGCTCATGGGCACCTGGGGCAGATTCCAGCCCCATGAATATCTGGTTTCGCATGTCTGTGTTCAGGGGAATGCTTGAGGGCCACGGGGCTTCAGGGAAGCAGCAGATTGTTCTGATATATGGGTCAGAACTCCACCTCCAGCAGGAAGTAGTTCTGAGTCTCCATTTCTAGTCTGGTCTGGTCTGTCTGTCTGTCCACCACCTTCAGCTCTGACTTAGGTCCCCTGCCTCGCGGCGCCAACCTCACCAAGCTGAAAGGGCAAAAGTGACAGTGGTCTTAGAGCCCCATCCCTGAGAGCAGACTCAGCTGGGCCACAAGCCCCAGGCAGGGTGGGGTAGTGTCAGGTGGAAGTGCAAAGAGACTTCTCTCTGCACACTCCTTCTCTCTGCACACTCCCACCTGGCACTCCCTGGTGTCCTCTCTCTAGCGATAGGCCTCTTCTCTGGAGGTATCTATAGGCTTCAGACCCACTCGCTACTCTGTGGACTTGTCAGGGGCCAAAACAATCATCTACCTAGCGCTTGCGGTCACCTCCAGGTTCAGGCCACTCAATCTTTCATAAGGCAGCTCTAGGCAAGCGGCGGGACTGAAGCATTGGTTCAGTGGAGAAGAGCACTTACTGCTCTTGCGGAGGACCTTGGTTCTGTTCCCAGCCCTCACACGGTGGCTTACAACCGTCAAAACTGAAGTTACACGTGGTTGTGAGCCACCGTGTGGGGGCTGGGAACCGAATGCCGGTCCTCTGGGAGAGCAGCACGTGCTCTTAACCACTGAGTCATCTCCGCAGCCCCCACTCTAAAGTTTGTTTGGTTCCTGAGATAGGCCTTTACTCTGTAGCCCAGGCTGGCCTACCACTCAGCACATAGCCTGGGCTGCCCTCAGAGCTCCCGCCTCCTCCACTCCAGTCTCCGGAGTGCTGAGGATACAGGTCTGAGTCACCATGCCTTTTCTTGTTGGGCTGAATACCCCCGAATCCTTCAGCTAGTTACCTGGTGACCCAGCTTAGAGCCCTCACCTAACCTCCCATCCCTGAGCAAGAGTTTGTCTGCAGGGCTCACCAGTTGTGGCCTCTGGCTTCACCCCTTCCTGCCTGGGCAGCAGGCGCTTCACCTTCTTGGGTGAAGGCCCTGGCTTCTTGCCAGTTCCAGCACAGCTTGGGGTTTGCTTCCGTGCCCTTGACACCTGGAAGGCAACTGCCCCAGCCTTCCACAAGTGCTGCTTGCCTCTCACCCGATGCCTCCTGAGCCTGAACTTTCACAAGGGTGCATGTGGGCCTATGCACCCCATCTTATTGCAGCTGATGGGGGGCAGGCCAGCCTGTCATGATGGCTTTGGGTTCTGGCTGGTAGCCATCATTTCCTGGGTACAGGTCTCACTCTAAATTAGATCAAGACATATCTTGGCTCAAGATCATAACCTTGTCGGTGCCTGGGCTGTAAAGACCCATTCCAGGTGAACATGCCTCCATCATCTTCCAGAATACTAATTCTGATGTGAATTCACTTGACCAAGCTGTACCCAGCTGACGTGGCCCCTTTGTCAATGAAGAAAACCAAACGCATACTCAATATGTCTGCTTAACATGGCGATTTGTTTTCTTTCCACATTAAAGAAATTCAGGGGTGGACAGTCCAGAGGCAGCACAGTACTCCATGCTGTAGTCAACGACGGGGTTTCTTTTGGCTCAGCCATCCTCAGTGTGTGGTTTCTGCCCTTGAGATTGACTTGAAATTATCTGGAGTTAGCTCAGGTTCCAGACATTGCATAATTTTCAAGTAGAAAAAAAAAAAAAAAAAGCCAGGAGTGTAAGGGGATAAGTACAGGATTGTACCTGAGTCTTGAGGCATTTTCCCAAGTCTGAAATGTACCTGCAATACAAGCTAGTTAGAAGGCTGAGGCAGGAGAATCACAGGTTTGAGTCCAGTCCAGGTAACATAATAAGACTCCTGTTTTTTGTTTGTTTGATTTTCAAGTTCTCCCAGAAGACCGAGCCAATGAAAACCACTGACATCTAGCTGGCCTTCCAATATGCAGGAGAAACCAGGCTGTAAGCAGATCTTACCACCACCTCACAGATCCCGTTGTTAAGGAAACAGGAAACAGGTTAGCGCAGAGGCAGTGTGGGTAATGAGCAGGGTCTCCTACACTCGTGAAGCCCGTGCACACTCTACTGATTCTGTTGGCCTGGTCTAGCCACTTCCTCCTCCCAGCACAGGAAGAGGGGAGCCTGTGCAGCCGGGACGCTGAGGCCTAGACCCCAGCCTTCTTAGCCTCAACACACGGAGGGGCAGATGACTAGAGGGACCGGTGAAGAGAAGATCAGAGGGCAAGACTCAGGCCTGGGGCAGATTCCAAAGTGTAAATACCTGGTTTAGGCACACCTGCGTGGAGGGGGGATGCTTGGCTCCAGGGCTTCAGGGACACAGCAGATAGTTCTGATACCCGAGTCAGAACCCCACCCCCAGCAGGAAGTAGTTCTGAGTCTCCATTTCTGGTCTAGTCTGGCTGGCCAGCACCTGCAGATCTGCGTGTAGCTCAGGTAACCACTGGACAAAGTGTGTACTGAGGATGGCCCCATGCTGGCTTCACAGAGGAAAAAGCTGGACATTGGAGGGGATGGGAGTGTGGAGCGAGGCCAATGGTAAGAGTTCCAGAGACCCAGAACACTTTCCCTCTGCCAGGGCTGATGCAGAAGATGCCCGTGTCCTCACGGTCCAATCTATCCCTTCCCCCACTCATTTGCTGTCCCTGAACTTACTATTAAGAGGAACATCAGCTATGTGCTAAATGGTATGATACTTCCCCCCAACAATTACCATGAGACCAGAGGCCTCACTTCATAGAAGGAAAAAAAACAAAAAAACAAAACTGAAGTCGAGCCAAGCATGGTAGTGAAAACCTTTATTCCCAGCACTTAGGAGGCAGAAAAATCCTGTCTCAAAAAAACAAAACAAAACAAAATTAAAAAAAAACAAAACCCAAAACCCAAAAACCAAAACAAACAAACAAAAACAAAAAAGAAAAAGCTAAAGTTGAATAAATTACCTAAGTCCTACCAGTTCGAAAGGGGTATTGCTGGGGCACTAAGCCAGGCCCAACACTATAGCCCTCAGCAGTAACCAGTGACCTATACAGCCTTTTTGTACCAAATAGAGACTGATGAAGGATTGACTTTCGTCTACCTCTGGACAAATAAGGCTGGCATTAAGTGCGCCCTGTGGTTCAAGAGTCTGGCTGATGGGGCTAGAGAGAAGATGGCTCAGAGGTTAAGAGCACTGACTGCTCTTCCAAAGGACCCAGGTTCAATTCCCAGCACCCACATGGCAGCTCACAACTGTAACTCCAGCTCCAGGGGACCCAACACCCCCTCACAGACATACATGCAGGTAAACACCAATGGACATTAAACAAAAATAAATAAAATATAAGAGTCTGGCTGAGGAGCTTCAAGAGCTCAGTGAAGAGCCAGGGTTCCTTACATCTTCTAGAAATAGACTCTGAAACCCGACCGTCAGCCTAGGACCTGGGCTCTGGAGCTAGCTCACATCACAGAAGTGGGCCAGATTAGCCCAGAAAGGAAAAAGTGCTACGCACCATGTTCAGGGCTCTGTCTGCTGGTAGATTCTCGGTGTTTACCAAATCCCTTCACAGGAAATCCCTTAGGCTGGCTCTACAGGTCGGGGAGGGGTAGAATAATGTCAGAAACTCAGAACTTTCCGGAGATTAGGAGGCCAGTTCACACACTGCGTTCCACAATTGCACGTTTAGCTGTCCACGCACCAGGCAGAACACTCACAAATAAATTAATAATAAATGACAGGATTTTTGTTTTGAGAGGCATGAATTAGAAACTCCAAGAGAGCCGGGCGGTGGTGGCGCACGCCTTTAATCCCAGCACTCGGGAGGCAGAGCCAGGTAGAGCTCTGTGAGTTCGAGGCCAGCCTGGGCTACCAAGTGAGTTCCAGGAAAGGTGCAAAGCTACACAGAGAAACCCTGTCTCGAAAAACCAAAAAAAAAAAAAGAAAGAAAGAAAGAAAAAAGAAAGAAAGAAAGAAAAAAGAAAGAAATAGAAAAAGAAAAGGAAAAAGAAAGAAAGAAACTCCAAGAGAAATGTTTATCTGAAATTTCGAGTGACTGTTTTTGTGGTTCTGGGAACTGACCCAGGGCCTTGGCCACGGTAGGCCAGCGCTTTACTGAGCCTATCAGTCTAAAATTTCAGATGCAAATGCAAATGAAGATAATCCATGTAGAGAGCCACATCTGGGTAGGTAGAATTAACATTTAATGTTCTATCATGGCAGGTAATTGTGGCTAATTGTATATTTTCAAATAGCTAAGGGGAAAGACTGATAGCTAATACTTGTAATCCTAGCACTCGGAAAGCTGAGGCAGGAGCATTTTCATGAGTTTGTAACCAGCTTGATATAAAAGACACTGTCTTGAAAAACTTAGACCTGGGCATGGTTTCATATGCTTGTAATTCCAGTGCTTGGGAGGTGAATATAGGAGAGTTGATAGTTCAAGGTCAGCCTCAGGTACATATGGAGTTGAAGGACAGCCAGATGGACTTGAGACCCTGTCTCCTAAAAAATGGTGTCAGAGTGGTATTAGTCTGGGAAGGGTAGTCAGTCATGAAGACTTTCAGGGCTGCCTATTGGATGTGGGTTGAGTATGTTCCTACAGGTTCCTGAGTTAGAATTTTGATTCTCGGTGTAGCAATGGTAAGAGGTGGTATGGAAACTGATCTGTTGGCATCTACTTACAGTGCCAACATTTGAGAGACAGAGGCAGGAGAATCAGTCCCAGGTCTAAGTACAACCTGGGCTCTATGCATGAAGACAGTGGGAACTTTTAAGATATGGCATCTCACAGGAGGTGTCTGGGCTGTCCTCAGAAGGATCAGTGTGTTCTCACAGGGCCCCAGGCAGTTCCTGCCAGAGACAGTTGTTATAGAAAGGGCAAAATTGTGTGGTAGCACAAATCTGTAATCACAGCACCTGGGAGGCAGAAGCAGAGGCAGAGACAGACTGACAGATCTCTATGTGTTCAAGGCCAGCCTGATCTACACACAGTAAGACCCTGTCTGGGGGTGGGGTAGAAGAATATTTAAGAGTTTTTTTTTAAATTAGATTTTAGGAAATTCAAAACATGACAGAGAAAGGAAGAGTTGGTTTTATTGTTTAGTTTGCAGTACTGGGGATGAAACCTGGGTTCTGGCACATCCAGACAAACGGTCAAACACTGAGTTCATCCTCAGACCCAAAAGATGGAAATTAAAATGCAGGGTATCTCCCAGGAAATGAAGCAACAAGATAAATCAAGAGATGAAAATAAAAGAGAAAATAGAACTCATCCAGGAGGTTCAACTGAACTACATAATGAGACCTTGTCTCAAAAAAAAAGGCCGGAGGTGGTGATACACACCTTCAGTCCTTTCTCAGGTAGGTGCGAGTTTGTGCCCAGCCTGGTCTGCACAATGAGTCCCAGGACAGCTAGAGCTTCATAATAGAGAGACCCTGTCTCAAAAAAGAAAAGAAATTTGTGTCGTTGGAGGCTGGGACATTCTGAACACAGTGCCAACATGCCGTGAGGGCCTATGGCAGAAGCCATGCCAAATCTAAACAGAGTGAGCATGGAAGAGAGCCTGCCTTTTTTACAAAGCCAAGTTCAGTCAGGTGGCCCCGGCACCTCCCAAAGGCCCTGCCCTCCTCACTGTTGGGCTGGGGAGTATTTTCAACACAGGAGTTCCAGAGGGCTGACCCAAAACCTAGTCAGTATTGTGTATTCCCTAAGGAGATCTATCTGAGTTCATGAGTTCACGTAGATGCTGTGAATGAGCCAGAAGACCGTGGATGTCAGTCTGGAAAGTCACAGGGCCTTTGGGGGTGTGGCTTCATCTGTCAGGTTCCATTTCTCACAGTGAAATATTTGAGTATGTAATAAAATGTTAACTTTTAAAATGATAACATTTACATAGCCATTATTTACTCCAGGTTGTACCAGTTAAATCAATTCTTGAAAAAAAATTTAAATTTATTTAAATAAACTAAAACTTTGAATTTATTTTCATGTATTTGTGTGTATGAATATTTTGTACACATGCATGTATGTACATCATGTGTGCCCGTTGGATCCTCTGGAATTGGAGTCATAGATTGGAGTCATAGATGGTTGTAAGTCATTATACAGGTGCTGGGAATCGAACCCAGGTCCTTTGTAAGTACAATAAGTGCTCTTAACCACTGAGCCATCTCTTCAGCCCTTCTCTCTCTCTCTCTCTCTTTTTTTTTTTAGAAATGATTTATTTATTTGCATTAGTGTATCTGTGTAAGGGTGTCAGATCCCTTGAACTGGAGTTACAGACAATTGTGAGCTGCCATGTAGGTGTTGGGAATTGAACCCTGGTCCTCTGGAAGAGCAGCCAGTGCTCTTAACCACTGAACTATCTCTCCAGCTCCTCTTGAGCACTCTAGTCACAGTGACCTTGACTTACTGATTACTGATATTTTAAATTATCCTTCTGCTCAAAACTCACAAAGGCGGGCTGGAGTGATGGCTCAGTGGTTAAGAGCACCAACTGCTCTACCAGAGGACCCGGGTTCAATTCCCAGCACCCACATGGCAGCTCACAACTGTCTGTAACTCCAAGATCTGACACCCTCACACAGGCATGCATGCATACACCAGTGCACATAAAATAAAGATAAATTATTTAAAAAAAAAAAAAAACTCACAAAGGCTCCCCATGGTCTTGAGACTAGAATCCAGCTCCTCGGCCTGGTTCCAGATGTGTCTGGCCCTCACACCACCACCCTAGCAGCACCCTGCCATCCCACCACCAGGCCCTCCCTTCTGGCATGCTCTCCATGTCCCCTCTAATCAAATGATGCTCTTGGTTCAAGGCCCAGCGGCAACTGCTCATGCCAAGGCCCTACCGTCCCAGGTACTCTCGTTTAACCCTTTCCTGGAGCTCATGCAGGGCACAGGTGCCTTGTTTAAACTGTAATTGTCCCTCAGGGGAACTTGTATGTCCTAAGTGGTATTACCTTAGTTATTTCTCACAGCAGGCCTGGGAGGAGACGCCCTACTTATTCCTGCTTTACCCACCAGAAGGACAAGCTCAGACAGGTGAAGGGCCCAGCATAAAGGCAAGTGAGTGCCCATAAATGCTTTGGTATGATAGGACATGGGTTTTATTTGTTTAGTTTTTTGAGACAGGGTCTCATGTAGTCCAGGCTGGCCTCAAACTTTCTATCTAAGGATGGACTTGAACTCCTGATCTTCCTGCCTCTACCTCCCAAGTGCTTAGATGATAGCCATGAGCCCCTTCCCTGGTGGAAGTAGCTGGGTTTTTTGCTTCGGTTTTCTTTTCTGGGACAAGGTCTTAGTAAGGAGTACAGGCTGACTTCCAACACTGCCCCACCCCCATCCTCCTGCCTCAGTCTCCCGAGTGCTAAATTACGGGTATACGCCACCACACCTGACTGTGTCGTCCCTTCTTTATACGTGGCAGGTGCAATTAAGGCCCACTGCCAGCACTTTCAGGTCATCCAGTGGGGGCCAGATGAGGACACTAAAGGCTCCGGGGAATTAGATGACTTCAAGGCGACACGAGGCATAATTGGCTTTGGCACCCACTTCCTCCCATTTCCTCTTCCCATTCCTTTCCTCCAGGCTGCTGGGTTCCATTTTTAGGGGAGGGTAGAGATAGCTGTGAGACATGAGACGATTTTCTCAGTGTCATTCAGCAAATTAGCTAATGTGGGGTCTGAGGACACACGGCCTGCCTCTGTGGACAGATTTCCTCCGGGCCTGTCACTGGGTCAGTCCCGTGCCGCACACCTGAAGGCACCGGGGAAAAGTTACTAGGAATAGCTCATCATAGGCTAATGACAAGGGGTGGCCACGATGAGGCACACGAGGGACAGCCGGGCACCCGGCAGCCGTGGAACTGCCATCCACAGTGGCAGCGGGTTCCTGTTGACTCCCCCTGCAGTAGCGGGGCGGAGTGCGGGTGGGGGCTCAGTGAGAAGCTTAGCAACTCCATCCAGATGCGAATTGTCCCTCCCACACTTCCCGGCAGCAGGGGCCTCAATTAGAGCCTTCGAGGGGTCAGAATCCACACCTCCGCAAATGGGCCCGCTTTCCCAGGGCCCCCCTGCCCAGACCTTCCCTGGGCTCTGTGGGTTTTGACACCTCTCTGCAACCTGGCAGGGGGGCCACCTCACACCTTTGGCCCAGATAAAAGCTAGGACCTGGAGGTGACCGGTGACCGGTCCAGCTTCCCAGCGTCACACCAGCCATGGCCCAGTCACCTCCTCCTCCTCCTCCTCAGGGCCTCCCGGGCCTCGACCACTGGGTCTTCTCCCACGGCTGGGGCTGGGCCCAGCACTCGGACTCTACGTCCCCGGCCTCATCCTCCGATTCATCCGGATCGTGTCCCTGCTACATCCCCCGCTGCCCCACGCAGTCCGCGGGCCTGGCCCGCAGCACCAGCAAAGCCCAGGCTGCCCCGACGGCGGCGCCCCGACGGGCACGGCCCGCGCCCGCGGGAGGCCAGCGGCAGAGCGCCAGCGAGCGGGAGAAGCTGCGCATGCGCACGCTGGCCCGCGCGCTGCACGAGCTGCGCCGCTTTCTGCCGCCGTCCGTGGCGCCCGCCGGCCAGAGCCTGACCAAGATCGAGACGCTGCGCCTGGCCATCCGCTACATCGGCCACCTGTCGGCCGTGCTGGGCCTCAGCGAGGACAGCCTGCAGAGCAGGCGCCGACGGAGCGCGGACACCGCGTCCTCTCACCGATGCCCTCTGTGCCCCGACGGTGGCCCCTCGCAGGCTCAGATGCTTGCCCCTGGCCTGGGATCAGCCATCAGTGGTGGGGTGCCCTGGGGGTCTCCTCCCGCTTGTCCTGGACCCCGAGTCTCACCTGAAAACCTTGGGAGCAGGATCTCCAACGTGGATCCTTGGGTGACACCTCCCTATTGTCCCCAAATACAGTCACCCTTGAACCCGTCCCTAGGGAGAGCCCCTGACACCTCTCACTGGACACCACCCCAAGCCTGTTCTGGCATGCAGACATCCCCAGAACCTAGGAACAAGACTGGACCCTGGTCACCATCCACTGCTCCTGCAGAGCTGACTGAAGTGTACCAGGTAGGTCCCAGGGCCCCTGCCGCTTTCCCCCAGGGAGAGGTCCCCAGGCTTCGGTTGGAAATAGAGTGGATGGGTGGTCTCTAGTCTGTACAGGGTCTCCTACTTTCCAGGTCCCAGGTTTTCCAATGAAGGGGAGGATGCACGGAGCCTTATTGGCAGCTGTAGGGGAAGAGATGAGGCCTTGGGAAGTTCAGACCACCGCCACGGTTACCATCAAGGCTGTACAACAGCCTCCACAGCCCGGGGAAGAGAGGATGGCCCTCGGGTTTACACACAGGCCAGGGTGGAAGGTGAGGCGCTGCACTTGCCAGGAAATTCTAAGTTCAGAGCAGGAGTGAGTGAAGCCCAGGGGGATTGGCAGCACTTCCTGAATAGATTCTCCTGGAGTTGGTGACCTGTGGGTCTGCTTTGAGGTTTACTCATTCATAGATGTCTTGTGGTCCACAAAAGATTATATGAATGACTAAGTTTTACTGAGCAATCACTGTTTGCCTATACCGTTCTTTGTACTTTACCTGTATCTGTTTATTCATCCCTGCTAATACAGCCCTATAAAGCATTAGCATCCCCATTTTACAGGTGGGAAAACTGAGATGGAGGGGCTTCTCATAGCTAGTGAGTAGCAGAGCTAGGATTTGAAGGTTGGCAGTGTGTCTCCAGAACCAGTGATCTTGACCTCTGCGCCCCACTGCACTGTTGGGGCCCTCCAGACACCACCCGCTACACTCTGGGGAAACAGCCAGGTTTGAAATCTGCCGTCAGTGGCCAGGGAGCAAGCCCTTCTTCTTTCTCTTGCAGAGTGTTTCCGTGTCTCCAGAACCCTGCCTGTCCCTGGGAAGCCCACCCCTCCTGCCCGGCCCTTCATGCCAGAGACGTCAGCCTCAACCTCAGTGGGGCTGCTGGGGCCACAATGCCGAGGTGCTGTCCAGCTCCGACGACCAGGGTTCCAGCCCTGCCTTCCAGCTCCCCGTGGCCAGCCCCATCCCAAGCTCAGGCCTGCAGCTCAGTGGCTGTCCTGAACTTTGGCAGGAAGACCTGGGGGGACCCCCACTGAATATCTTCTACTAATAATGGCCTTGCCCGCACCCTGTCAGTGTGGAGTCAGGGCTGACTGGGACTGCCTTCATCTCTTCTGTGACATTTTGAGCTTTCTTTAGTCACGGATCCCTTTTCCCAGGTGATGCCTTCCATGGAAGCTGTCTGGAACAGACAGATAGTAGGTACCTTCCCTGACTGGGGGGGCTGTGACAGTACCCTCTACTTCTAGGTATCCTCCTAGAGCAGTGGCTCTCAACCTTCCTAATCCTGGGACCCTTTGAAACAGTCCCTCATGGTGTGGTGACCCCCAACCATACAGTTATTTTCATCGCTACTTCATAACTGTACTTTTGCTACTGTTATGAATCATAATGTAAATATCCGTGTTCTCTCATGGTCTCAACCCCCAGGTTGAGACCCGCTGTTCTGAAGGCTCAGAGCTCTGTAGAGTCTAAGCTGCTGTGGGAATGGGGTGCCCTAGGTCTGGGAGAAGAACACATCCATGCCCTGCTTGCTGGTGACAGCTGGCCAGCATCTTATGCTTGTTTTAGAATTGCTTTATAATTAAAAAGAAAAGGAAAACCAACAAAAATGTGTTTGCTTCTGATTTTCTTTTATACATTTCCTTGCTCTTTTGAAAGGGAAAGTGTTGCTGTTGAGTGGGGAACAAGTCTGCCACTCCTCCCCTTCTGTGATCCAGGCCTGCCAAGGTTGCCGTGAGCTCACTGTTTGGGCTAGCCTGCACCTTCCTGCCTTGAGACAGGGTCTCTCACTAAACCAGAAGATCACTGTTTGGGCTAGCCTGCACCTTACTGCCTTGAGACAGGGTCTCTCACTAAACCAGAAGATCACTGTTTGGGCTAGCCTGCACCTTACTGCCTTGAGACAGGGTCTCTCACTAAACCAGAAGATCACTGTTTGGGCTAGCCTGCACCTTCCTGCCTTGAGACAGGGTCTCTCACTAAACCAGAAGATCACTGTTTGGGCTAGCCTGCACCTTACTGCCTTGAGACAGGGTCTCTCACTAAACCAGAAGATCACTCTTTTGGGCTAGCCTGCACCTTACTGCCTTGAGACAGGGTCTCTCACTAAACCAGAAGATCACTGTTTGGGCTAGCCTGCACCTTCCTGCCTTGAGACAGGGTCTCTCACTAAACCAGAAGATCCCTGTTTGGGCTAGCCTGCACCTAACTGCCTTGAGACAGGGTCTCTCACTAAACCAGAAGATCACTGTTTGGGCTAGCCTGCACCTTACTGCCTTGAGGTAGGGTCTCTCACTAAACCAGAAGATCACTGTTTGGGCTAGCCTGGCTGGCCACCTCAGGTTCAGTCTATCTCTGCTTCTCAATGCTGGGGCTGCAGACACACCCAGCCATACCTAGCTTTTTATAAGAATCCTGGGGATCCTCATGCTTGAAGAGCAAACACTTTTACTGCCAGCCATTTCCCCAATCCCTCTGCCCCATTTCATCTTAATTCCCTCTTAAAACAACTGTGTCCTAATTCAGTCCCCTTCTGAGGCACTAGATGGTAGGGATTACGTTTGCTTTCTGCCACTAACAAAATACCAAGGTAATTCAATTAAAAGGGGAACATTAATCTTGGTTCATAGTTCTGGAGGTTCTGGTCTAGATCAAGTTGCTTTTGACCTCACGAAGACAGAGGTCATCACAAGAAAGCATGACAGAGCAGAGCACACACTCCAGGAACCTAGAAGCAGAGAGAGGTAGCCTCAGGTCCTCTTGCAAGGTCTCACCTCCCATAGTACATCCTGGGCACCAAGCCTTCAACACACAGACCTGTGAGGACACATGCAAAATCTAAATCATAGTGAGGGGCTTCAATCTCAGTTCTAAGGAGACCCCGTTCAACCTGATGTTAAGTGCCAGAGAAAAGTTATTCCCTAACAAATCAGGTAAATTATAGGGAGACCCATAGTACCTAGATTTTAAATGCAAAATGTGAAGATGAGGATTGTACAGGGCATGGGGACCATTTCGTGCTTCAGTCACCAGTAAATCCTGTTACTTGGGTTTGGGCCATCTTCAGAAGCCTAGCTGGCTCTGGGGAAAGGATATGATGATCTACTAGCAGGTGGAGGCAGCTAATGTTTTGAGTTGACTTGGGGAGAGCAGAGAGTTGAGGAGGTAATCTCAGAGGAGGCAAGATTAAGGGGAACCCTGTGAGTTCGTAATGAGGAATCCATCCTCCCTGTGTTACAGATTATAGAGGCTGGGAACATCAGTGAAATGATGGGGGGTGTGGGGGGATCTCAGGCCCTTTCATCACTTCATTAAAAAAAAAAAAAGCCACTAGGGCTGAGGATGTAGCTGGTACAGTGTTTGCCTGACATGCAGAAGGTCCTGGGTTCAATCCCCAATACTATGTAAAACTGGGCATGATGGTACACACCTGTAATCTCAGCACTGGGGAGGTGGAGGCAGGAGGAGCATCCTCAGCCACATAGCAAGTTCAAGGCATCATGGGATACATCAGACTCTGGATCAAAAACAAGTCACCAAAACAGCCTTGGTGGAGAGAGGGAAGGGAGGAAGCTGTTGATTCCCTGGCCAGGATCTTGGCCACACATGCGGCCTCCCATGTGTGAGGACCCTGATCCTATATGGCAGCCCATGGTCTGTTGACGTACCCTTAGGCAAGTTACTTTCTTGTTGGCAGAAGTTTCTGTCCCACCAGTAGCTCCCAAATAAACACACTGATGCTTATATTAATTACAAATGTTCAGCTAATAGCTCAGGCTTGTTACTGGCTAATTCTAACATTTAAATTAACCCATATTTCTTATCTATGCTTTGTCACATGGCTTGATACCTTTTCTCAGTACAGCACGCCCATCTTGTTTCTTTCTTTGTCTGCTGGTGATTCTCTCAGATTCCGCCCTTTTTCCTCCCAGCATTCAGAGTTTAGTCTAGTTCCAACTTTGGGGCCCAATAGTCCTTAAGGACTGTCACTAATCCTGGAAAGATGAGAAAAGTTACAGCACACACACACATGCACACACACAAGCACACTCACACACAGGCCCCACTTCAGTGCACACTACACTCAGCTCTTCCCTGCTGAATAACTGTGGGTGAGCTATGAAACTCCTTTGAGTCTGTTCCTCCCAGTGTGCAGTGAAGATCATAATAGACCCCACCTGCCCCTCAGGGTTCCTATACTTGGCACAGGATAGCGGCTCAAGAAATGGAGTAGCTGAATAGGGTCACAGCACCTATGTGCCAGTCAGGTGACTCCCAAACTCAATTGAGTATTGAGCCACCTAGGCACAGTGTCCCACTTAGAGAGGGACTTTGAGGTCCAGACAGGATTCGACACAATAGTTCTTTCTTGCACCTTTATTTTCCAGTTGAGGAAAGAGATCTAGGGCGGAAAGCAACTTCCTATAGGTCCCAGCTTGGTGTGGGCATCACACCCCTGACTCCAGGATGCTGCTCTTTCCTTCCCAAGAGTACACAGGTCTGGGTGCCTGTTCCACTAGACTGGCCCCAGGGCAGAACCAGACAAGTGCCAAAGCTTCCTATGATTCACACTTGCCTAGGATGAGCTCCCAAAGGGACAGAGAGAGATAATCCCTGCCACAGTCCCCAGCACCAGGGCCCCACAGGGTGGGGGTGGGGGGAGGAGACCCACCTACCAGTTGCAACTGGAAAGGAGCATCCTCTGGAGTTTTACAGCCTGGGTCCCCAGGTCCCTTCCATGTGTTCCTTGATGGCCACCACCTATGGGGACCATCCCCTCAGTCAACCCAACCAATCACCTGGCTGGAGTTTCCTGGAAGGCTAGACAGCCTGATGCTCCTGGAATAGCAAAAGCCAGCTCAAGTAACTCCTGCCTCTTTGTGTCTCCTAGAAGCAGGTGGGCTCAGTCTTGCCTCTCAAAGCTGTCCCCTCTACCCATCCCTTGTCTTCGAGTCTCATGCAGACTGCCACGAGCAGTCTCTCTTAAAGCAGGGAGAATGATGACATTGGGATGACTGGGGACCCTTTTAACATCTTTAGGACACTAAACACTGCCTGAGTACTCACCTAGGACTTCTAATGGCCTTACGATACAGAGGCCATACCTGTTCTGCATGCAGGCAATTGAGGCTTGGATGAGTGGGCATGCTTGGCTCAGAATCAAGGCTGCAGTAAAGGTTAATCGAGCTAGGTTCATCCCTCATCTTCAGATGCTATTCTGAGACCACTGGGGCTGCTGCTGTCTACGGGAAGCATCCTCATCCCTGGTGGAAATGAGGGGTCCATCCCCTGGCAGACAGAGGCTGGATAGGCAGTTGGCAGCCTACAGTCTAGTTAGTTTCTGCTCTGGAGCCTTGACTGAGCTCCCGTGGGCAGGCTTTTGGCTCTGGGTATCTGGACTGCATCTCAGGGGACTGGCATCTTCCAGCCACACAGAGCCTTATGAATGCCAGCATTTTCAGGAGACAGGGAACAGGAGCTTGTAAATGTGGATGTCACAGACTCTAGCTCAGCTCCAAGTAAAGGATAGGTTACCACTAACTTGTGACGATAGAGTCAGAGGCCAGCTCCTATGCCAGCATCAGGACTTAAGCAGCTTCCTTATCTGTAAAGCTGAGATAGGTGTGGCTGTGTAGCTCCACAGTGCTTCATGTGCCTAGCATGCATTAGGTGTGATCCACAGCACTGAAAACATCAAAAACAAAACAAAACACCGAGATTAAGATAGTCTATGATCAGTTAGCATCAGCTGAGAAAGAGAGGGTGCTGGTAGATTTCTTCCTGGTAAGCCAATTCTCCCCTGTGATATCCACAGGGTCCCAAAATGGTGAGACTGAACCCCTCCCCCAGCTGAATGCCAGAAGGTCAAGTGCCAGCCATGGCTGCTGAGTACCGGCGACAGGAAGGGTTGGTGCAGAGTGGAGGAGCCCGGACATTTAATCTAGGGCAGCCCAGGGAGCCTCCGGCAGGGCCCCTCACCAAGGCTGGCCACAGCAGCTTGCCCCCCTCACCCTTTGATATGCAGATAGAAGCGGGGAAGTGGGGAGCGCCCCGCCCCAGTACCTGACCACCCCCTTCTCACTTGGGAAGGAGGGCTGCTTGGAGCCAGATGAGGCTAGGGACGGTGGTACTTGCTATGTAGCTAAGAATGGCCTTGAACGCCTGTTCCTCCTGCCCCTGTGTCCAGAAGTCAACCCAAAAGCCAGAGAGATTGTCTGCCGCTCAGACCGGAAGACTACTGACTTCAGATACCCACATCAGATGGAGAACACTCACTATGGACCTCCACACACACGTGGATACACATGTGCACACGTGTATACATGTACACACACCTGTTAATATTCTGACCCGCCCCTTGGAGCCGTCCTGCGTCCTAACATAGAAGCCTCTTCTTAAGGAAAAACTCCCCTGGGGTGTGTCTGATGCCACATGCATTTAATTCTAGCACTCAGGCAGCAAAGGCAGGCAGATTTCTGTGAGTTCAAGGCTAGCCTGGTCTACATATGGAGGCCATCCAGGGCTACAAAATAATTATTAATGTTTAAAAAAACGATTCCTGTTGGGAAGTAACGTTTGTGGGTAATAAGTGATGTCCCAAGGTCCCCTATCGCTGTCAGTCACCTTTTTTTCCCTTGAGACTATCCAGCAGGACCTGGTAGGGCTGAGGCTGCATGAGCTTCCTACAACCAGGCTCTGTCACTGTTTTTGCTGAAAAGAACCGACTCCTCACTTGGGCCCACAGTAACAAAAGAATAAAAACCTGATAGCCCTGCCTGCCTTCTCTGTCTGTCTCCTTTTTCTTAAGCTATGAGACCAGGGGCTCAGTCAGTAAAGGACTTGCCATGTAAACGTGAGGATCCAAGTTCAGCACGTGACTCGGCACCCATGTATAAAGCTGTGGTACAAACCAGTAACCCCAGCTCTGGGAGGGGGAGACAGGAGGGTTTGCTGGGCTCAGTAGACGAGCTCTGAGTTCAGTAAGAGACTCTGTCTCATTAAAAAAAAAAAAAAAAAAAAAGAGTAAGTAAGCTGGACGGAGGTGGTGGCACAAATTTGATCCTGGCGCTCAGGAGGCAGAGGCAGGTGGATCTCTGTGAGTTCTGGGCCAGCCTGGGCTACAGAGTGAGTTCCAGGACAGCTAGAGCGGTTATACAGATAAACCCTGTCTCGAAGTAAATGAATAAGTAAATAGGTGGATAGTGATAGAGGAAGACCACCTCTGGCCTTCACACACATCTGGGCACACACAAGGACGTGCACACACAGATGTGCACACCCAGATACAAATGAAAGAGCTGGAGGACAGTGAGATGCCTCAGTGGCCTTGTAAACCTGATGACTCAAGTTTGATTCCTGGAACCCAAGTAAAGGTGGAAGGAGAGAACCGAATCCACACAGTCGTCCTCTGACCTCCACAGGAGCGCCGTGGCGTGAGTGACTGACCTCTGCCCACAGGAATATTCATCACTGAAGCATCTGTGTAAGATTGGGAGATGTCTGAACTATCTCATCTCTCTTCAAGGCTGAAAGTACAGTGAGTATCAGGCATCTTACCCTCGGCCTTTTACAATGTCCATCCCATTCCCAACCCCTAAGAAGATACCACAAAGTATCCAGTCACTGCCCTAAACCTGCAGTCACAGGTGGAGGGAGCCTCAAAGACAATCAGCCCACGAGGGGATCAGTCCTTACACGGAACCAGCTCATTCCTCTCAAGCAAAAAGGACTTCTTGGGTCGTCTTGAACCAGAAGAGGCAGTGATCCCCAGACCATACCTAGACTAAGACTACTTAATATGAATGGCTT
This sequence comes from Peromyscus eremicus, assembly GCF_949786415.1. Taxonomy (NCBI): domain Eukaryota; kingdom Metazoa; phylum Chordata; class Mammalia; order Rodentia; family Cricetidae; genus Peromyscus; species Peromyscus eremicus. The sequence continues at coordinate 118,632,279 of NC_081416.1, read as the reverse complement.
CCTCCTGCCAGCTGCCCCCGATTCTGTTAATTCATTTATTCCTAAAGCTTGAGACAGAGATGGGCTTGGGAGGCACTGGCCCCCTTTATCTGTACTTCCCAGTGTGCCTATGTTTAACTCCCTCCCTCCCTCCCTCCTCCTCAAATAAGGTTTCCCTAGGCTGGTCTCCAACTCCTGGTCCTTCTGCCTCTGTCTGCCGGGAACAGGAGTGTGCCACTGTGCCTAGCTTGCTTGTCTTTTTAATTTGCAAATGGAGGCGGGCGGCCCAGCCAGGTGCAGGACAGACAGATCTGTGGGCTTTTGTGCTTCCTCTGCTGGTCAGTATCTATCTGGCACAAGAGGCTGGTCCTCAGCACTAACCACTCGCCACTCTTCAAGTCCTCCCAAGCTCTCCTTACCCAGTGGCCTGCTTGCCTCTAACCCTCAGCCCAACCATTCTGTCCCCTGGAAAATCCACCTTGGAGCCTGGAGAGGAGGTACATGCCCTAAGTCATAACTCAGCATTTAAGGTCGGGGTCTCTACAGTACTACCCTTCCCTCATTGTCCCAGGTGCCCAGTGTCTCTTTGATAGGATATGAGGGCCACAGCCAGCACTCTGCCCTTGAGATTTGGTAGGGTAGATCCCGTGGGAGCCACCATATCCACCCCCTACCCCCACATCCTCTGGGAGGTTCCTCAGCGCCCAACCCTGAAAACCTGTCCTTGGACTCAGGCTGCAGTGAACTTGCAGCCTGGGGCTGTAAGGGGCAAGGAAGCATACTCCTTCCTCCACGCCCCCCAGACCTCCAGCATGGCCCCCCAGCTCCCCTCTCCAGCCTCCACAAGCGTCGTATTAATCTCATGCTCCCACTGAGTGGCAAGTCTGGAAGCTCATTTTAGAAATTCTTTATTTACGTTTTCTCTTAAAAATATATATAGATCTCGTGCCCTGATGATTCTTTGGTTCTGGGTCTTGTGGGGGACAGTGGTAAAGTGTGCAGGGTGACTCTATCCGGGGTGCCTTTGTCCAATAAAATCTTCTTAATCTGGCCTCAGAGCTGGGCTTCCCTGAGATCAGCCCCAGAGGCCTGGGCCTGGGGCAGAGTTGGCATGAGGGGCAAGGGCTGCGGGGTGCCAGAGAAGCCTGGCAATTAGGAGCTAGGCTGGCTCACGGGGTCCTTGAGGGTAGGATGCCGGTGTCTGGAGCTCTGAGGACAGAGACCCTGCACAGGCTGCCGAGACAGTCATTGGTGTCACGTGGGGCCAAGTGGCTCTCAGGACCAGGGTCTACTAGCTGTTCTGTGTGAACCATTCGAGTACGGCCTCCTTGTTCTCCTTCACCCACTTAATGTTGGCTTTCGTCTTCTCCAGAGCTTGCTCCAGAGCCCGAGTGCCCGAGCCAAAGCCGGTCTCCAGGTTATCCGCCTTGAACTGCTCCAGCTGCCAGGAATACAAAGTGTCAGGGCTGGGCTGGCTCTCAAACTGAGCCCTGAGAAGAGGGGGGCTTCCAGCCCCCAGCCTCTCGCCCCACTCACAAGTCCCCAAGGATGGAGACCATATCTTCTTCCCTGCATAAGGGGATGAATCCCTCACCATGTCTTGGGGCTAAGTACTCATCTACCCAGAAGTTGTGAAATCACAGCCCCAGGTGGAATCTGCTCGGAAGGTATTGGGCTTGGTTGTGCAATTATTTCAATGAGTTAACCCTAAGTTTCAACTGAAGTATCTTGACCCAGTAATGAGCAAATGAAACAGATGCCACACCGGAGCAACGACTGTGGAAATTCCTGAACCTCAGAGGATCCAGTGGCTTCGATGCCTTAGTAGCTTTTTTAAAAGAAAGGGGTGGGGGTGGGGTGCGGCTTAGGAGGAGAGAGCTTGTTAAGCATGGATTAGAGGCCCTGGTTTCCAACCTCATCACTTCCAAACAATGAAATGGTGTAGAAGACTATTGCAATTCACACACAACATGATTTTGCACACTCAGAATCTTAAGGAATCTGTGAAAGAACCGTTAGAACTCAGGCTGAGCTACCTCTCGCTGGCAGTTTGCCCAGGATGTGTGAAGCCCTCGCTTCCATCCCCAGCACCAGAAAAGCAAAACTAGACAGAGCCTCTGGGGCTAGGAGAGATCTGGTTCTTACCTGCTGCAGCTCGAATTCAGAGGAGAAGCGCCTCGTCACCCCCTGGATGAGATTGGCAAAGGAGAAAGAGCCTCCTCCGAAACTGCGGGGTTGGGGGAAGGACGAGAGTGAGCAGCGGAGGGGGCAGAGAGCCGAGGGACATTCTCTGCAGGTGTCGGGGAACTATAGAATTCTAAAACCATTTTGAGGGAGACATGAGACCCTGCTAGGACATGCAGAAGGCAAGTCTTGTACACAGCTCAGGCTGTAGGTCCCTGACTCCTTGTCCTTGTGGGAGATTTTTCTTCCGGCTACAGATTTCTTTCAAAGTGGGAAAGGCCAGCCTGGGGATGGGGAGGTGTGTGGGTCGCCCTAGCACCCCCAGCCTCGTCGGCCTTTGATAGTCCAACATCCCAATAGGACTCACTCCTCAAAGAGTTTCTTCCAGTTGCTTCGGACAAAGTCCCAAACCAGAGGTTGCCCAGCCGCATTGCTAGCAATGCTGATGATGGTGGAGGTGGCATCCTGCCTCCGGATGTAGTCGGGATTCAGAGTGTAACTCAGGTACCTGTGGGCAGGAGGCAAGGGCAGGGACCACGTGAGGACTGTAGTCCCGTGACACAGGGTTGGGACCCTGATGTCTCTCAATCACTGCCTCTTGCATCGCTCAACATCCCTTTGACGTGTGAAGAGCTGTGGGGTCCCCAGGTACTACCTCCCCTCTGCAGGTGAGAAACCCAGTCACCTACACAGGGTCACAGGATCACTGACCATGCAAGTGTGTACCACCATGCAACTTTCTGAGAACAGATCAAGGAAGGAAAGAGTTCCAGCCATCTTTTTTTTTTTTTTTTTTTTTTGAGGGGGGTGGGTGTTTCAAGACAGGATTTCTCTGTGTAGTTTTGATGCCTGTCCTGGATCTCACTCTGTAGACCAGGCTGGCCTCGAACTCCCAGAGATCCACCTGGCTCTGCCTCCCGAGTGCTGGGATTAAAGGCGTGCGCCACCACCGCCCGGCTGAGTTCCAGCCATCTTAGCCCTCACACCAGGGAAGGTGGCTGTTCCTCACTTAGACTGTAAAGGAGACTCGGCTGAACTGTTTGTCACTAACACTGATGGAGCAAAGAATGTGATTCTCATGGTTTAGGGGTCATGGATGTCCTGTGGGGTCAGGAACAATCTCTAGCAGTAGTCTCTGGAACTTGGCAGGTCTGGCCTCTGAAAGGGCTACCAGAGTGGACGAGACCTCACCCAGGTGCAGGAGACCCTGCCCTGAGGCTCAAAGCAGAGCCGACAACAATTAATAGTTAAGGATCTGACCCTGACCCTGACCCCGTATTCCAGTCTTGGCTCAGTCACTAAGCCCCGCAGTCTTTTGGCAAGTATTTGTTTTGTCTCTGAGCTTCTCTGTCCTCACCAACCCAGCACAAGGCTGGAGGAAGAGGAGCGTGGAGGCTCGGCTGAGTCTGTGGGGTGGGGCCAGGTCCTCACCTGTTCAAAATCCACACTTCTTTGCTACAGGCCAGGGCCGCTCGGAGCTTGTCTGCCTCGTTTACCAGAGTAGCGTTCCGGAACTGTTGCCAGGCAAAGTTCCACTCCTCCTCACCGCCGAAAGAAATGGCGTTGCAGTAGACAGTAGACCGAAGGTTGGGGTGGATCCTGGTGTAGGGGAGTCAGGAGCAGAGGATCAGTGGAGAGCGGGGAGCTGCCAGTGACTGGCCTGGGGCTCTGCTTAGTCCAAGGGGCCGAAGAGGACAGGCAGGGGAGGAACAGGGGAGCACTCACGGGTTATTATTAGGGCTGCTCATCCACTGTCTATAAAGCTGAGAAACCAGGTCCTTACACTCGCTGATACCACTGGAACAGGCGGTGCTGATGGCATTAACTTCATTGTACCTGTCCCAGGGGCGACACGTGGTTAGCACATCCTGCCCAGACTCCCACCAAGACTGTCCCCTCAACACACGGCCAGAGACCTAAGGCTCTGCTGTCCACCTGACCCTTTGGGGCTTTTCTTGTTTTCTTCCTGCCTGTGATTTCTTGGTTCCCCAGACAGCCTCAGGCTGTCAGTTTGAGTCTTGGTTAATGACGCCAGGGCTGGGGATATAGCTCAGTTTGTAGATGTTTGTAGCATTCAGGAAGCCCTGGGTTTAACCCCCACACTGTATAAACTGAGTGTGATAGTGCATGCCTGTAATTCTACCACTTGAGAGGCTGAGGCACGAGGATCAAAAGTTCCAGGCCAGCCTGGGCTGCATTAGACCCTGTGTGGCAAAGAAACCCACAAGACCCAAAAGAAGCCAGGAGAGCGCACAGGCCAGGTGGATCCTCAAGGGAGCCCTCTGCTCCTAGGTGGGCTCTCTCCCCAGCTGGTGGTCAGACATGGAAGGTTCTAGAGGAGAAATCTTGCAGCTCTCAGGTCATGTGGGACCTCCAGACTCACAAAGGTCACACTTACTGTTCCATCAGTGTTGATGGGCGAACCGCCCAGTTGTTCGTTTGAGTTTTGAAGTGAGTGAAGAGGGGCTGGACTTGCTTCTTCAGGTAACTCTGGGAAAAAATGTAGGACTTGTGTCAAGGACCCAAGTCGACCTGCCCAAGGCCAGCACCTGGAGTCTAGGTTTCAGATGACTGAATGGTGTTCTTTCTCCTCAAAACCAGAGTCAACCCTAACCCTCTTGTCCACCCAGCATTGTTTCTGACTGTGACGCCAGGTCTCCCTCCCTGATCTCATTGTGAGAAATTTAGGAAACAAGCAAACACAGAGGATGGACCCAAACTATGATTTTCAAACTGGCAAGCTCATCCCCTCTTACTCTTGCCTTCCTTTCTTAGCTTGTGCTAATTCTGTGCGCTACTCTGTTTACTAACCTTATGTCAGCCCCACACTGTTATTAAATTAAACTGCAGATTCTGGACTGACGGACCTTTGTGACAAACTGAAGCCATTATCCAATGGAAAAAGGAATCGACTTTCCCCTCCCCAAGAGCCTCTTGGTCCTTGCAGGAGAGACAGTGGTGGCTGTGAGGTCACCATAGGGCAGCTGGGAAGTGAGGAGGGAGACAGGCCCAGCCTGGCAGAACAGGACTTGCTAGCCATATGGTGGTGGCGCACACCTTTAGTCCCAACACTCGGGAGGCAGAGGCAGGCGGATCTCTGTGAGTTCAAGGCCAGCCTGGTCTACAGAGCGAGTTATAGGACAGCCAGGGCTAGACAGAAAATCTCAAAATTCTCAAAAAAACAAAACAAAACAAAAAACAAAAAAGAAAGAAAGAAGAAGTGGAAGGAAGGAAGGAAGGAAGAAAAAAAGGACTTGCTGTAATGAGGCTCAAAATTAAAGGGCATGGGGGAAGGCTAGGGCTGTGAGCAGAGGCTGGGATCCACGTCTGTAGGTCAAACTCCAGCCTGGCCCCTGTATCCAGTGGCAGCTGGCCTCGTTCACAGGAGGTGCTAGACCAGAGAGGCTGGGGGTGCCGGGCTCTACACACAGTGAGAAGGGTTAGAAGGAGGTCAGAGGAGGAGGTTTCCATCAGTCCCCACCCTGACCCCCATCAGTGGGCACTGCCAGCTTCATTACACACAACAGAGGCCCATGCCAGAGACACCAGACCATCTTGAGAGGACGTCCAGGGCCTATGGATATTCATTTGATTTCCTTTTCTCTCCTCTGTCCTTCCTTCCTTTTTTGTTAACTTCTGTTCTTTGACAGTTTGATAGAAATATCTAATTACGTTTAGTCCTTTCTTTTGGTTTTTGTGTCAGACTCAAGGCTGTGTACACATACTGTGCACACACTCTGTCACTAAGCCACACCCCAGCCTCCCAAGCCCCTAATTTTTGACAGTCTCTAGTGAAGAATTATTTGGCCACCAGGTCTTCCCACAGTGAGATCTACAGGTGACAAACTCCACCTCCCCATGGAGTTTCCAATCCCTTTTTGTCGCCAACATCGTCATTGAGGTGCAGTCTCACTATGTAGCCCTGGCTAGCCAGAAACTCGCTATGTAGACTAGGCTGAGCCCACAACCAGATCCTCCTACCTCTGTCCTCTGAGTGCTGGGGTAAGGCGTGCACCACCACGCCCTTTCGTGGGCCTAGCTAATCTGTTCCATTCCGATTCTGGTATGGCTTCGGTCACTGTTTATTGCCTCACTCTCAAATCCAAAAAGGCCTCTCAGCCTCCACCTTGACAGGAGACCAAAACAAATAGAAACCTCGGAGGAAAAGTCAACAGAGGGAAAAAGGAGACTTCAAAAGCCCTGTAATAACTACCCTCAAGAGAGAAGACACCGCAGAGGATGCCAGGACCAGGGACCAGAGGGCAGAATAGAAGCATCCTGCAGGTGAGGGGCAAACACTGAGGGGACTCGGCCTGGGGGAGAACGGAGGGAGACTCACCAAGCTGGAAACTGGGAGGGACGTGAAAACCAGGCCCAAACAAGAGAAAGAAGTGGAGTCACTCAGACTTCCAGAAAGACATGAAAGACAGACGGGAGAATTTCAGAGGGACAATAAAATAACTCTGACAACACATTACGTCCACACTGAGAAAACCCGAGACTGGCCCACCAGGACTGCTACAAGAGCCCAGAAGTTTCCAGGAAGGGAAACTGGTCACGTCCCAAGAACTGGAAATGACAAAAGCTCTGGGCTTTCCAACTGCAACATGAGAATCCTGGTGTCAACAGATCAAGACCTGAGACATTCTGAGGAATGATTTCCAATTCAGAAACTTCCAAATCAGTTCAGTGTGAAAGCAAAATAAAAGACATTCCTGACAACTTGCCTGAGAAAACCCACCCCCACAGATCCTTCCTCCAAACTCTCAGAATATGGACTCCCTGAGAGAAAATAGGTAAGGGAGCCACGGGATTCGGGAAGCAGAGTGCAGCTCAAGCAGAAAGATCAGGACCTTGCGCATGGCCTGAGCCGTGACAGTCCTGGAAGCATCAGAAGACTCCAGGAAACACATGAGCCCTCCTGTGGGATCAGTCCACAAAGCCTTTCTAGACAGGGTAACCCAGGTGCCAACGCAGCACTCCAGCTGGCCCCGAAGGGAATATGGACACCAGGGGTATGCTGAATGCTGGTATTGTGATGTCACTACAATACCAGCCTGAGAGGATCCTAGGCAGGCAAGGATCCTGGGCAAGTCCATTTACCAAAATATGCATTTGCTATCCTAGGCTGATAGTGGGTTACTTTTAAATTTAATTAAAAAAAGAAAAGATGGCTCAGGGGTTAAGAGCACCTGCTGCTCTTCCACAGGACCCAGATAGGATTCTCAGCACCCACATGTTGGCTCGTAACCATCTGTAAATGTAGTTCCAGGGGACCCAAGGCCCCAAGACCTTCTTTTGGTCTCCTCCAGCACCAGGCACACACATGGTGTGCAAACATAGGCAAAACACCCACACACACACACACACAAAATGAAAATAAAAAAATTTCTAAAGAGTTCCAGGCCAACCTACAAAGACTATCTAAAAAAAGGAACAAATATAAAACAAAACAAGCACTCGGGAGGCAGAGGCAGGTGGATTTCTGTGAGTTTGAGGCCAGCCTGGTCTACAGAGTGAGTTCCAGGACAGGCTCCAAAGCTACACAGAGAAACCCTGTCTCCAAAAACATAAAATAAATAAATAAATAAATCACAACAACAAAACAAAAAACAACCAAAAATTGGACTAGGGAGATGGTTTCATGAATCAAGGGTTTGCCATGCAAACATGAGTTCATTTCCCAGAACACACACACACACACACACACACACACACCACACAAATGCACGAAGACACATCAACCAAACACATCAGCAGTACCTGCAATCCCAGTGCCAGGAGCTGGTGACATGGGGGTCCCCAGGGGTTCCTGACCAGCCTAGCTGAAATGGTGGGCTCCAGGGTCAGTGAGCTCAAAAAATAAGATAGAGGGGGTTGTAGCTAGAGTTTTCCTGCCTGGCCCACAGTCAGGACAAATCTCTCTCACCTGCCAGTCCCACGGCTGCTCAAACCCGACCAAGTAAACACAGAGACTTATATTGGTTACAAACTGTATGGCTGTGGCAGGCTTCTTGCTATCTACTTCTTCTATCATGAATTAACCCATTTCTATTAATCTATACCTTGCCACATGGCTCGTGGCTTACCGGCATCTTCACATGCTGTTTCTCATCGTGGTGGCTGGCAGTGTCTCTCTGACTCAGCCTTCCACTTCCCAGCTTTATTCTCCTCCTTGTCCCGCCTACACTTCCTGCCTAGCCAATGGCCAATCAGTGTTTTATTGACCAATCAGCAACACATTTGCCATACAGAACATCCCACAGCAGGGGGTGCTTGCTCCCTAAGCATGAAGACTTGAATTCAGATCCCCAAAACCCATATAAGCACACGCATGTAAGCACAGCTCTAGAGTGGCCAGACACAGCACAGATGCTGGCCAGTCAGGCTAGCCAAAATGGTATTGACCTCTGGCCTCTACACACACACATACACACACACACACACACACACACACACACACACACACACACACACACACACAAAATCAAATCTCAACAACAAAACTCTCTTAAATGTGGTCTACAGAGCTATGAACATTCCACCAAATGGGCATTGCAGTGTTAACTCAGCCAATCCCAGCTATCAGACACATAAGTATTTCTTTGTCTATGTTTGCCCTTTTATGAAGGATGCACGGGTGTGGCTTCATTCTGAGCCAGCTCCTACATCTCTGGTCTCTCCAGTGGGAGCTTCACATGTCTAAGCCATGCTATGAACATGTCAAAGCCTGTAAGACCAGTGCCTGCCTGCCAGCCTGGGAGGATGGGCTGTGGTGGCCAGCTCCACACCTCAGCAGAGAGCGGTGCTTCTGGGAACAGCTGCCTAAGGCACACGGCTGGTAAGCTAGGCCTTCAGCCTTCCAGCGCAATGTCCTCTCTGGGCCTCCCCACAGCATTGATTTCCCGTGTTTCCACTGGGCAGATTCTGCTAGGAATCTTGTCTTTATTTTGGGGGGGCAAGGGGAAGTATCCATTCTCCCAACCTTCTCTCTGCCTGCTCTTTCTAGATCCCTGTAGTAGAATATTATTTTAAGGTGTGTTACTTTTGTTTAAGTTGCATTTGTTTAAGTCTGTGAAGCTGTGTTACTGTGCCTGTGTAAAAGACCTGATGGGCTAATAAGAGCTGAACAGCCAATAGCAAGGCAGGAGAAAGGACAGGTGGGGCTGGCAAAGAGAGATGGAGGAGTGAGGAGATCTAGCAGCCAGAGGATCCAGGGGCCAGCCACCCGGCTACACAGTGAGCCACAGAGTAAGAGTAAGATTCACAGAAGTAAGAGAACGGGAAAAGCCCAGAGGCAAAGGGTAGACGGGATAATTTAAGATAAGAAAAGCTGGCTAGAAACAAGCCAAGCTAAGGCCGGGCATTCCTAATTAAGAGTAAGCCTCTGTGTGTGATTTATTTGGGAGCTGAGTGGCGGGCCCCCCAAAAGAGTAAAATACCAACAACAGATCCCTCTTACTCTGTCATCCTCCCCAAGAGTATTTTCTTGAAAGAGCTTGGACAGGCAGTGCACCTATTGACTTCCCAGTGGTGGGACTCAGACACTGGGAAGTCAGCAACTCATACCATCATGGGGCCATAGACCTCGGAGCGATCGAACATGAGCTTGAAGTAGTTAAGGCTGCTCAGGGCAGCCTCCCAGGGCATGTACTCCGTTTCGTGGTCCAGGAAGAGGGTGTTGTTCAGCGCCAGAGTGATGGGGATCTTTCGAGCACTAGAGACAAACAGAAGGGCTGAGGTTAGCACCCACCCAACCCAGCTACACCCTGGGGACCCCAGCCCAGGCTCTCAAGGACACACCCAAGCCTGGGTCCCCTGACGCCTTCATATTTTCCGTGGGAGAGTGACATGGGTGCTCTGTGCTGTCACCCATGGAGCCCCCCTCAACCTACTGCCAGTCATGTTTTCCTGCCTGTTATCCTCATTTTATTTAGTTTTTACCATTGATAATTTTCGTCTTTTTGTTTTTGTTTTTGTTTTGAGACAGGGTCTTTCCACTAGCCCCAGCTGTCTTGGAACTCATTATGTAGGCCATGCTGAGCTTGAACTCAGAGATCCACCTACTTCCCAAATACTGGGATTAAAGGTGTGCACCATCACACCTGGTGAGATATATACTGATTTCCCTCAAAGCTACACAATTCAAAAGAGACCCAGCTCAGAGCTCCATGCTCTCAAGTCTGCTGAACTTTTCTTTGTTTTGTCTTTATTTGTGTACATTACGTGTGTGTGTGTGTGTGTGTGTGTGTGTGTGTGTGTGATAGTATGTGTTCCTGTGGATGTGTGCACGTGTGCAGGTATATGTGAATGTTATCTATGAATGGGGAAGTTAGAGGCCAGCATTGGGTGTGTGTCTTTCTCGGTCACTCTCCATCTTATTTTTTGAGACACGGGTCTCTGACTGAACCTGGAACTCATGGAGTCCATGAGGCTGGCTGGCCAATGAGCTCAGGTACCTGCCTCTCCCCACCAGTGTTAGGGTTATAGTACACTGCTATAATACATGACTGCACCAGGCTTTTATGGCTCAGGTAATCTGAACTCGGTTGTCCTCATGCTGGGTGACAGGCACTTTACTGACTCCAGACTGAGCACCTCTAACTGGACCTTTCCTCCCTCTTCTGGCTTAGGCCATCTGTGGGCATTTGGTCCACAGATGTCTCTGGGGAATGTCACTCATGTCAAAGAGCTCAGCATCTCAACATGAACACAATAGGTGTTCAGTAAGCATCATTGTGCCCAAGCTCTGTCTCTTCTGTCCTTTTCATCCTAGATTTTTTTTTTAAAGCACCAAACATAGGCCTGATGTGCAAACACACTTGTGTACCCACAGCATTTGAGAAAGCTGGGACTGTGGGGGGAAAGGGAAAGAAGGTGGAGCAGGACAGGCCTGTGTGTGTGGCTGCTGTGACACTTGGATTTTTTTTTTTTTTTTTTGGTTTCTTCCAGACAGAGTTTTCCTCTGTGTAGCTTGGTGCTGTCCTGGATCTCGCTCTGTAGACCAGGCTGGCCTCGAACTCACAGAGATCCACCTGCCTCTGCCTCCCAAGTGCTGGGATTAAAGGCGTGCGCCATCACCGCCCGGCTCTGCCGTGACACTTGGAGTAAGGTATTCTTACACTGTCAGAGTCCTTCTCTGTGACATGGCCAGGGGAGGACCCCAGGAAGCTGCTCTGGGAACCCCTGGCACAGCACCTGGCGGGCATTTGGATGGCAGGAGAGACCCAGGGCGAGTCACCGTTAGTCACAGGCTTCTGTGTTCAGCCAGGAGGGCACTCACCTGGCCAGGTTGAAGGAGTCGTAGATAATCTGCGCACGATTAATGACAGGGATAGCCTAGAAAGGGAAACAGTGTGACTTTGGGCTCATAAGAGGGGACAGACCTTGCAGTCTGATGGCTCATCATACCATGGGGGACAGGGCAGGAGGGATACCCACAGAAAGGTCTTCCTGCAGCTGGTTCTGAATCTTCTTCCAGTTGTCTACATCGTAGTTGACCTGGTAATAGCCTGTCACATTAAGGTTCAGCAAGACCCACTCATCGGCCGCAGAGGTCTTGAAGTTGTCGTTCTGGGCTGTGGAGTAGGGCCGAGAGCAGGGCTGAGTCGAGTGTACTCAGAAGACCATGAAGGACGCCGAGCCTCCTCTCAGCATCTATGCTGCCTAGCCACCTTCCACTGGTGCCCTGTGTGTGACACAGTTCACTTTCTGGACCTTTGCATGGAACTGAGCCCCTGATCCCTAGCTCACCACCAGTCACCCCAGCCAGACTCTACGGTTAGACTGTTGGAGGGTTCCTGGATGTTTCTAATTGCATGCCTTCCTTCTCCCGCCTGTGAGTGACTGGCCTTCACCTTCGATTCCTCAGTGCCTGGTCATACGAGGCAGCTCACTGTACTTGCCGATCACTGTCCTAAGCATCTTACGGGAATTCTTGCCTGTAATTCTCACACAGCTCAACGGAGCAGATACAGTCAACTTAATAGAAAAGAAAACGAAGGCCAGAGAGGCATGGTAACTTGCCCAAGGCTACACAGAAGCAAGGTGAAAAGTGGAAACAAAGTCATCAGCACACAGAAGCAAGGTGAAAAGTGGAAACAACAGTCATCAGCTCCGTTTGTTGAGTGAAATAATGAAGGGGATCTTCACACAGCTCTCCCACCACCCCCAGAACATGGGCCAAGAGCCAGAAGATAAGAAGTGGATGGATTACCTTTCTGGGTTTCCAGCCAGTAGTCATACTGCTGTCCTCTTTTGAGATACGGAATGGGCACGATCCAGGAGTAGCTGCAGTGAGAGACCCGGAGGCCAGTAAGGGATGATGGGTAACTCTTGGACATACCATGGGTACCCCTCTCAGGTACCCAGTGATGGCCCGACACTGATACCAAGTGTCACCATGCTCCTGATCCTACATGATCCCCTTCCTTGTGGCCCGACCTTCCCCCTGGGACCCAAGCCTTGGTGACCCTATCTGCTCACTTAAATTCTGAGGGGCGGGTGACAATGGCGTCGGGGTCAAGAAGGAAGTGTTCCTGGGAGATGTCTCCTGTGCTGGTATCCACAGTGATAACAGGAAAGCCCATCTGTAGGGTCCAGCGGTCCATGATGTCACGCACCGATTTTGGGAGCTGGATTGCTGTCTGGTCGTTCACAGCCTGTCCGAGGGATACAGTGTGGCTGTGAATCCTCCCACCCAGGCAACCTCTGCAGACTGTGGCTAGCCTAGCCCTGCGGTGCCATCGATGCCGGAGGGGGGGGGGGGCAGAGGACAATCTCTGCCTCTCTTTGTCTGCCCAGTGCTAGGTGAGCTGGAGAACCTCTCTGCCTCTCTGCCTCTAGCTGACTCCACGTTGGTGGCACACCTGTGTGTGCCCCCAAGCTGTGGCCCATGGCCAGGGCACCTTCTGAATGTTTAGAGATGGGAAGAACAGAGAGAAAGCAGAGCCCAATGTCATGGGCGAGGAGCAGGACTGTGGGTTGTGGAGGAAAAGCACCCCAAGAGGAAATGGAGATGCCACCGCCCTTGTTACTGTCTTCTTGAGTCTCTCTCTTTCACCATTTATCAAATGTGTGGGCACCGCTTTTGAGTCACAGCAAAAAGCCAAAGGCATCTACTAGTAGCTGTGAACCCCCGAAAAGTGGGCAGAGGAGGGGCCATCAGAAGGGAAAGCTGAGGCGGGGGAGTCTGGGGCCGCAGAAGACAGGAGAGGGAAGGGGGGCAAACTTCTCTGGAGGGCAGGAGGGCGAGTGGTGGAGGAAGAAGCCGGTGGTAGTGCACCACCTGGTCAGCTGCCAGAAGGGGGCGGGGAGAAGTTAACAGACAGGCTGGGGGAGGGGGCGGGGCACTGGAACCTACCCAGCTGTGACTCTGTGACATCCCCTCCCCAGTGAGATGGCCTTGGGGCCCAGAAGGACACAACAGCAACCAGGGAGTGGTTGGGCAGGAAGACAGGGCCCTAGGTCTCTGGAGGGAACCCTGATGGGGAGGGGTGGGTGGGGCTGAGGAGGGGTGGGCAAAGTCTGCAGCAGAGCAGACTGGGAGGCAAGTGGTGGGGGGAGACAAAGGATGGGGACTCCTGGGCAGGGTGGACTCCAGTCCCAAGGAGAGGCGCCTCTGGGGAAGGCAGGAGGGCATGGTGGCTGGGGGCGGCATGGTGGCTGGGGGCGGAATGTGAAGCAGGGAGGGGTGGAGGGTCAGAGTTTGCATCCCAGATGCTGGTATGTGCAGGGATGTGCCAGGTAGGGAGGGGCACGGGGCCCAGGGCAGCTGGGAGTGCTGAGCCAGGTAAATGGCTGGATCCAAAGTTCTGGTGGAAGAAAGAGGAAAAGGAGGATAAGGAAGAGGAAGGGGCAGAGGTGTAGTAGTTTGGGCAGAGGTGCCTTAAAGTTGATGTTCTCAGCACTGGGACCCCACGAGGCCCACCATGGTGCGTCTCTCTGAGCAAGAACCTCAAGTGGGCCAGCTCTGGTGTGGTAGGCCAGTTGGCTATGCTGTAGAGGCAAATACCGGAGGATCTGAGTTCGAGGCCAGACTAGTCTACAGCGCAAGTTCCAGGACAGCCAACGCTAACAGAAACTCCAAGTGTGTTGGCATGCATCCGTAATCCCAGCACTCCTAAGGTGAGATGGGGAATTGACTGTTCATGAAGAAAAAAGATAGACCCTGCCTCAGAAACAAGATGAGAGAACCAACTGAAAAGAACCTACAAAAAAAAAAGAAAGAAAGAAAGAAAGAAAGAAAGAAAGAAAGAAAGAAAGAAAGAAAGAAAGAGAACCTGACTGAAGTGGGCAGTGAGCAGGGGTCTTAACCACCCTCTTTGAGGAGCCACATCTTTACAGCCATCTTATAGACGAACCACTGAGGCCCCCAACAGTTTGCCTGGACTGGTGAACAAGGAAGCTGGGCGCAGTCGCTCACACACTGTCCCCAGGGATTTTGAGCCTTAGAACCTTAATGGAGAAGGCAGGTTACTCACTATCTGCAGGTGCTCCCACAGGTCCAGATAAACGGTGTTCGAGTATTTGAAGGCGTTGAGATAAGACTGTGGGACGACAAATCTTGGTAAGGGCTGAGTGGTACCCAGAACTGTGGAGGGCTATGCCAGGGGAGAGCCAGCATGCAGAGGGACCTCCCGGTGCTGTACTCACTGCAAGGCCCTTCTTGAACAGGTCCTCGGTCAGGAAGCTGGAGAGCATCCTAATGACTGAGGCGCCCTGGGGGTGGGGTGAGAGGGAGCTCAGGAGGCCAAGCTGGTTACCAGGGACAAACGTCCCCAGAGCAGCAGCTGTGGTGAGGCTCTCTGCAGGATACATCCCTCCCCACACCCCGGGACTCTCGGGGCCTCCAGGAAGCCAGGGAGCTCACCTTACTGTAGCTGATGCTGTCGAACAGTTCATTGATCTGGGCCGGCGTGTTGACCTCATTGGCAGGGCTGGACAAGGGGTGGGAGGAGGCGAGTGCATCCACAGCCATCACACGATATAATTCATTCTGCACTATGAGGTCTTTCTGCAGAGTCCCCAAATGCCATTAGGAGACTGGCCCAGGAGGGGCAACAGAGGCACTCCACTCTCCTACCTCGGCCCAATTCCCAGAAGGTTGGCTCACCAGATTCCAGGTGGGCTCTGCAAAATCAGCACCCAGGTATTCCACATAGGAGGCAAAGCCTTCGTTCAGCCACAGGTCATTCCACCAGGCCACCGTCACCAGGTTGCCGAACCACTGCCGGGGACACAGATGAGCTTGCTGAGCCTCACGGGCCTTGTCATCATTAATAGCATCTAACCACGTGCTGACTGTCTACTAGGCGCAGGCCAGGTGAGGGCTGAACACTCCAAGGCCTCTGCTCCATCTTGCTCCTGCACAGCTATCTACCTGATGGGCCAGCTCGTGAGCAATCACAGTGACCACCCGCTCCTTGTTGCCGATGGAGGAGGAATCCGGATCAAAGAGCAGGGCACTCTCGCGGTAGGTCACGAGCCCCCAGTTCTCCATGGCTCCAGCGTTGAAGTCAGGCAGGGCAATCTGGTCTGTGGAATGGAGCCACATGTTAATGGGAGGGCGTGGATGGGGATCCTAGGACTACCACCCGAAGGAGGCCCCATGGTCACTCACCAGACTTCTCTAGAGGATAGGCTGTACTATAGTGTTGGGCAAAGAAGCTTAGGATGGGACCTGTCTTATTGAGGGCGTAATCACCATGGCCCTGAGCAATGGCACTGGGCCGAGCCCAGATTCGAATCTGCACAATGAGAGAGAAGAGATCAGGTTTGGGATCCTCTGGGATCCTACAGAGAGTGGGTAGGAGTCCCAGGATCCAGTGAGCTGGAGGTCCCTGGTAAGTCAGGATGGGGACCAACTAGATTAAACTGAGAAAACTGAGCATGGTATCATATGCCTATAAACTCAGCACTTAGTTGGAGCACTTAGGAGGCAGGAGGGTCACAAGTTCAAGACCAGCCTGGGCACTTTAGTGAACCCTGTCTCAATATTTAAAACAGAAGGGTGGGAGGATGGCTCAGTGGCTGTGCTGGCTAATTTTATGTCAATTTGACAGGCTAGAGTCATCTGAGAGAAGGGAATCCCAACTGAGAAAATGCCTCCATTTCTCACTGGGCTGTAGGCAAGCCTCTAAGTATGTTCCTAGTTAGTGATTGATATGGGAAGTTCCAGTCCATTGTGGTGGTCCTGGGTTCTATAAGAAAGCAGTGAGTTCTAGGACAGCCTGCTCTAACAGTGAGTTCTAAAACAGCCAGAAGACTGTCTCAAAGACTCTGTCTCAAAAAAAAAAAAAAAAAAAAAAAAGTTTAAGAGGCTGGAGAGTGGGTTTAGAAGTTAAGAGTGTTTGCTGCTCTTCCAGAGGACCCAGGTTTGATTCCTAATACCTATGTCTGGTGGTTCATAACCACTGTAACTCCAGCTCCAAGGGATCTGACACTTCCTTCTGGTCTCCACAGGCACCTGTACTCCTGTGCACATACACACACACACACACACACACACACACACACACACACACACTCACACACTCACACACACAATTAAAAATACATTTTAAAATGGGTTTTCAAAAAAGGGTTGGTGATATAAACCAGAGATAGAAGAACACTTGTATAGTATGCACAAAGCCCCAGGTTCAATACCCAGTAGCGGAGAAAAAACAAACAGAAACGAACAACCAGCAATGATCTGTCTCCTATGGTCAGGAGCCTCCTTAAGGAAGAGGAGTTGTGATTTCCACGTTCCAAACACAGACTGGGAAATGCTTGAGAGCATGTGGGATCACTCAGAGCTGAGACTGCACAGTCTAATAATTCAGAAGCTAGCACTGAGAAGATCTGAGAAGGTCCCTCAAGCCAGGGCCGGTGCTGTCCCAGGACATACAGGCCCAGTTCCATACCTGGACATTATTAGGTGAGACTGATTCTATGGATTGGAATTCGCTCACAATGTAGGCCAGCAGGTACGTGGACATCTTGGGGGTGGGATTGAACTCCGTGACAGTCCAGGAAGCGTCTTCAGGAAGGGGACTGGAAGCTGGGCATGGGGCATGTAAGCATGTGAGCTTCCTGCCCTGCACTCCAGTCCAGGGCAAACCCAGGGTAGCCAGACTCACCTTTGGGAAGCATGTTAGACAGAGCTGTGAGGTTGGCGGGGTAGATGAGGGTGATGTTGAATACGGCCTTCATGTCTGGCTCATCGAAGCAGGGGAAGGATTTCCGGGCATCAGCAGCCTGCATCTGCGTTGTGGCTACCACCCTGTCCAAATCAGAGTGTTAGAGAGGGTGCTACAGAAGAAGGGGTGCATGGAAAGCTGTCCCAACCTGCTTACTGCCCTTCACCCCACTCCACACAGCCGCAGGACCCTGTCAACAAACTGCCATGGGAGACCAAAGCTTCCAGACTCCATCCAAACCCTGGCAGGCTCCATGCCTGTGTGAGCTGAGGGGTCACCCCAGGCAATTTTCTCTCCTCTCAGTATTCCTGTCCATCCAAGGAACCCTTCCATCCCACATCCCTAGGGTACAAAAGACACTACCCCCAGTACTGTCCCACCCCACCCCCTGCTGCCGCCACCGCCACTACAGATGACCAACCGAGCTACTGAGGTCTCCTGAAGGTTCCAGCCCCTCCTTCCCATGGTCCTCAGATGCAGCCCCCCCACCATCACCAGCCTGTGCCCATGGCCCTGGAACTTACTTCTTGACGCCATCCTCCACGTACTCGCTACGGTAGAATCCAGCCAGGTCATCGGCCAGCTCCCCCCGGAACTGGCTTTCCATCTCATACTGCTGGCCCTTTACCAGGGACCCCTGCAGGTGCACCACCAGGTACTCGGTGCGCTCTACCAGCTCAGTGCTGACGATGCCAGGTGCCTGGGGGTCACCCAGAGCACGCAGCTCCACCCGGTGGTTTCCCTTTAGGGTGTAGTTGAGCTTTTTGCTGTGGATGATGATGACATCTGTGGTCTCGTTACAGGTAAAGCGAACAGTACTGTTACCTTCAAAGATGTACAAGCCCTGTTCATCGGGGGTGAGGTAGGGTCTCAGAGTCACCTGGTAGGAGTCGGGTATCAGAGTCCTGGGCAGACGGTACTGATTCCAAGGTTGGCTTTGATCTACAGTAGTGGCTGGGGTGGCCGAGGTGACAGCCGAGGTGGTAGTCGAGGTGGTGGCCGAGGTGGTAGTCGAGGTGGTGGCCGAGGTGGTAGTCGAGGTGGTGGCCGAGGTGGTGGCCGAGAGCGTGGGAGCTGTGGCAGAGTTCTCTGCATTCCTGTTCTTCTCCTGAGCATAGACCACGGACAGGGCTATGATGGTGCACACAGCTGCCACACCCAGCACAATGCCCAAGATGCCCAGGGTCTTGGAAATGTAGAAGCCCTTGGCCATGATGCCGGTGGGCAGGGAGCTCGGAGTGGCTCAGGCCAAGTGGGAAGCAGAGCAGCCCTGGGCCGGCTTATATCTTACAGGGGGCAGAGCCCCACTGCCTTTGGATTGGACAAATATTAACCAGGGCTCAGGCGAAGGTCACTAGCCTAGATAGGGGTATTCTCTGCCCAGGCTCTGGAGAGATCAGAAATGAAACTGTACAAAGCTGGCTGTTGGGGGGGGGGGGCCTTCTGGGAGCAAACAGTGTCTGATTACAGACTGCAGGTGGCCTGGAAGGTGCGGGATCAGGCGGGACTGCTGAAGGACAGGCTGCAGGCTGCAGGCTTGGCACCCAGAGGGCAGAGGGGAAGGCAGGTGGACACCGATCTACCTACAAGCACAAATGGAGGGGACAGAAACATGAGGATTGAGGTTAGACTCAGTGAAGGACACTCTAGGCCAAGAGGTGGGACAGGCAAGGCAGAATGAAGACAATTCCCAGCACGCCATCAAAAGCACACTGGGTCCACCTTCCGGCTGAGTTCCCTGAGGGATACCAGGGGCCCCTTGGGACACAGATTCTCTCCCTTTCTCTCCTGACCAACTTCTTTCCTCTCAGCTCCCCAAGAAAATCAAAATGAATCCCTTCCTTCCTTCCTTCCTTCCTTCCATTCTCTCTCTCCCTCTCTCCCCCTCCCTCCTTTCCTTCCATTCTCCTCTCTCTTCCTCTCTCTCTCTCTCTCTCTCTCTCTCTCTCTCTCTCTCTCTCTCTCTCTCTCTCTCTCTCTCTCTCTCTCGTAAAGAGTTATCGCTTCCCCTCATGAGTAATCTCCCCCTCAGTTTTGCCTAACAGACTTAAAGGGAAGCACATGAGGCATCCCACGGTAGAAACTTCCAGCTGTGACCTTCCTTCCCCTAGCACAGCACTACCCTAACTTTCTTAGGTAGACACCAACTTACCAACACTTCCATTACACAAGGCCTTACCATTCTCCTTCTCCAGTCCTGACTCCCAGACCACCACACTGGCTGATGCTCACGCCAACATCCAGCTCACCCCCATCTCCTCACAGCATTTAGCAGACACAGCTATGTTCTCTCGAATTCCCTGCTTCCTCCAGTGCCCCTCAAACCTACTCATCATACATCTGCCCATTGCATTCTACTGTTTCAAACCATCTTTTTGCTCCATAGACCTAGGCCCCACCTTCCTAAGGGATCCACACACTATGTGCAGAAGTCAGCCTACCCACTTCCCACGCTCATCCCAGGACCCCCCCCACACACACACACACGGTCACAGTACTTCAGCTTTTATCCAGCCCCTCTACCTCAGGACCTTTGCATATGCACTGCATACTGTCTGGATAGACTTCTCTTCACTCTCACCCTGATTAGCTTCTATTGATACTTCAAGTCTTAGAGAAGCTATACACACACACACCCCTCCACATACACACTAGCTCCAGCCCTGATGGATTGGATTTAACACCATGCATCTCCTCTCCAGATCCCTGTACCTCAGCATAGGTTTCTACTCCATTCAGTGATAACATGAGCTGTGAACTTCAGGCTTGTAAGAACAAAGCCTTGGCTATTTCTGCCCCCAGACTTGGCTCTGTGCCTGGCACCTAGTAGGTACTCTGCATGTATCTGTTGGGTAGATGCCCATGTATGTGATTGAGTGACTGAATAAGTCATTCCAGAAGAAAACCCTTTTTGAAGTCCTCCAGCTTTTTATCTCCACCCACCATTGCCAAAAAGGCATTTTAAGAGAATATTTACCCTTCCTCTGAGCCCTCTTTCAACCCATCTGACCCTCTAGGACCTCATCCACCTGCCACCCTGTCCCCTGGCCTTCAGGGAGGTGTGTTGAATGAATGTATGATGGAGGGGTGCAGGTGTGTGCAGGCAGGCACATGTAGCTGCCATCTGCTCTGGCTAGCAAGGCCAGGATCTGTGTTTGAGGTGGCTGCTTCTGATTGTCTACGTTTCAGGCCAAGGGTACACAGTATTCTCTGGTCTCCCCCACAATCTGCAGCCCATCCCCAGGTCCTCAATCTGGGGACTCCGCTGCAGTGAACAGCAGCTCTACCTATCAAGCCTGGGCTGATGGCCAAAGGGCATTTGTGGGAAACTTGGTGTTAGAAAGGCACATACTGATATCCCAGCTTGTAGAAATAAGGGTTGAGGCCTCAGAGGGTTTCACACGGGCCCCAGGCTTCCTCCAACAGAGCTACCTTGACAGCACCAGTGGGTTAAGACCCTGGGGGCTATGCCCCCACCTCATAGCCCTTCACCACATCCCCAGCTGGACCCCCTCCTACCTGAACAGCAGGCAGACCCATAAGTCCATTCGGCTAATCCCGTCTCCAAACAAAGAGCTAGGTTCTGCCTGGCCCTCTGCAGCCTCTTCCTGTTTGCTTTGGATGTGGACCATGGGCCAGCTGGCCAAAATCTGGGCTCCTCTGCAAAGGGGCCCTGGTGTCTAGATTTGGCACAGCTCCAGGAATGGCACCAACCCAAGCTAGGGGTGTGTGGGTGGGCTCTGCAGCCCCTCACCTTTGGGGGACTCTAAGAAAGGTCCCTCACCATAGCCTCTGCCTTGGCACAGGTCTCACCATACCCCGGCAGGCTGTGGGCTTCTCGTGACCCTGCCCCGCCAGCATCGGGGGGGGGGGGGGGGGTATCTTCCTGGGTGTGTGGATGAGATGTCCCTCACTGCCTTCAGAGGCCTCAAGACCATCCCTGAACTTGACCCCCTGGCTGCTCCTCTCTCAGGAGGCTTGGGTGACTGTGAAAACCTGGTTCTGGACTCTCTGCCTTTGTTCTTCTGGTCCCAGTGGCCAGGAAAACCTTTCCTCTCCTTATTTATACTTCAAAGCTGAGCTCAAACGTTACAACCTTGTCGTGCCCCTTAGCGACACACTTCTTCAGTCTGCAGTTCTCATCTTTATCACGTGGCTTACGAAAAGACCGTGGTTGTATCAGCCTCCACACCAAGTCAGCACCAGCGAAAAACCGGCAGACAGCCTGCACCTCACCACCACAGAAATGACGGACGATAGCTAAGGCGCTCTCGAAAGTCAGACCCTTGATTTGGGGGGATAGTTCCGCCCTCGACACAGCACACTCCATCCTGGACTCTGAGACTGCGCACAGAATCCACCTTTGCCATCATTCAGTAGCTCATTTGCTTAACATTTTTCTCAAAACCAATTCATGTTCTTTAGCCTGGTGAGCCGTAAGGAGCCTGACATCCTGTGTTGTTTTTTTTTTTCTTCTGAGCTACGGCTCACCTCATCTCTCAGATGAAAACTGAGGTATCAAGGCAGCCTGAGACCACCCCGCATAGCTGCTGCCACTGCTGGAGAAACTAGCGCTCTATCCTGCCTGATTTGGGGTGCCTCCGTGGAGGTTCTTTCTGCAGGGGAGCAAGGCTTTCGCCTTACTTTTACTGATTCCCCTTGCTGGGGTGGGAGCCCGGACCCCACCTGGCAGGTCTCAGCCACCGAACACTGTTTAGGATACACACACACACACACACACACACACACACACACACACACCCCACATACACACAGGCGCACCAGGTAGTCTGTGCTCCACACCACATCTCAGGCTCACGATTCCTCTCCAGAGCTCTCATCCTGAGTTCTGGCGTAGGCACCGTGAGGCTGGCCAAGGAGGGAGTTAGGGGACACTGTGTAGCTCCTCTGCCCACTCTGAAGTAGCAGCGAGTAGGACCAGGCCCTCAGAAGAGGGCCATCCTGGCTGACGGCCTATTCCCATGTCACAGCTGGATTGGGCGGGTCTGGGCCAGCCCCCAGGGTGCTTCCTCTGGGAGCCCTGGACACTGTCCATTCTGTGGGAACAGCATTAAACCCATGGCGAGTGGGCCTCTGTGGGCCGGGGAAGTGTCCCTGGAGGGCGGGAACAGAGGGGCCTTGTGAGATGAGGGAAGCGCACTCACACAGCCCCACGCTTGGTTTGGTGGACACGTGCCTCGAAAGACCACAAGAAGGACAGATTCCTTCATTCAGACCATGACCAGGAATTGGGGATTGTTCTGGGAAGTGATACTTGTAAGCTGGGAACCACCAGGGGGCTGCTACAACAAGACACAGTCCTGGAGGACTCTTGCCTCGCCCACACAGGTAGAAAGGAAGCCACCATAGGGTCCCTCAAGATAGAACTCAGGCTGAGGTGAGTGGCTACCAGCCCGTGGGGATTCTGGTAGCAAGGGGCTTCAGGATGAGCAACCTGCAGCTTCCCCTCAGGTACTCTGCAGAGCTACCATGCATGTGGCAGTAGGTTCAAATCCTGGGGGTGGAGGGAGAGCCCCACAATCAAATAGGGAGGTAGAGGTCGGCGGAGGATTACCTGGAGATCCAGGCCAACCTAGACTACCCAGCTCACTGCTGGGGGATTCCACATGCTCTAGAGTCACAGCCCTAGCCACTGTACCTGGGCCCCTCCCGTGTAGGAACAGCCCCCTTCCCCCTGGGGATTGTGGCCAGTCCTGTGCCAGAGGCCCACCTCCTTCTTACTGGCCACTCATGTTGATAGAGGTAGGAGGCCACCTGCTCCAAGCTCCACTTTCACAGCGAACGGGCCAAGGTCCTGAGAGAGTCCACCTGTCGCCCCTTACTCTCAGGGTCAGCCACAGGGGTGCATTAGTGCCCTGAAATCTCCGAACTGCACACCCCACTGGTATCCTCAGAGTAAGGAGGCGGTTAAGTCACAAAAGCCCTGAACCATCCTCCAGGACCGGCGGCCTGCCGGAGGTTTATCGAGGTATCCTGCTTGGAGAGAGACTCCTCCGCAGAACAAGTTCGGGTTGCCACCGGCGCTGCTCCCAGGAGGGCACCGCACAGCGCAGAATCAGCCACCTCTGACTTGGTGCACTTCCAGGAAGGATGCCAATGGATGGGGTAGGCTGGGTTCCAGGAGTCCAGGTAGCAAAACGAGGATAAAAGTCTAGTTCCCGCTGCCTCACAGAGGCTGGGGCCCGGCGCCCGGGGCTCGGGGCACCGCTCTAAACCGGGCTGGGCGGGACTGCGCAGCAGAAACTTGTAGCTTTGTTCTGTGACTCCCCCGGGCCAGCGCGTGCCCTCGGTTCCACTCGCACTGTCCCCAGTCCTCTGTGCCCCAGCCATCCAGTATCCCCTCGACCCCCGGCTCCGTCCACCATGTGTCCCTCGACCCCCCTCCTCCCCTATATCCTGGACTCTAGCCACCCTCTCTCCACCAGGACCCAGACACCACCCTGTGTCCCCGGGCTCCAGCCATCCCCTGTTCTCCTCCAGGCCTGGCCATCTTCTGTCATCAAGGCCGGGACCTCCCTCTGAGCCCGGCACACACATGGAGGCTGTTGGCACTCTCGGGGACCAACTCCAACAGCTCCAGGCCCTCAGTTTACCCATTCGAGTGGGGGCAGAAGCTGCAGATGTCTCCCGCACCCCGAATGCCAAGCTCCACGCCCGGTGTCCCCAAACCTCCGCAGCCCGCAGCCGCCACCCCGCACTTGCCTGGGGCCGCGTACTACTCCGAGCAGCTCCTGCCTAGCGGCCGCCCGCCTGGCCGGGCGAGTTAAAGGGAAGTAACCCGAGCCCACCGGCGCCCCGCCCGGATTACCCCCACCCCTCCGCGCACTCACTCACACCCCCGGCTCCGCCCGCGCTCCTCCCAGCCTGCCGGCGAACAGCCGTTCCCCCGACGGCGGGGCCCCTGGCCCCCAGCGCGCTAGACGTGGACCTCTCGCCCTCACCCACCCACACTTCGCGCCGCGGTCCCAGCGTCCCGCCCACCACATCTGGGAGACATCTGCAGCAGGAGGGAAGGGCTCCCAGCCTCCTTAGCCTTCAGGAGAATCCCCACAGCCCTGGTGGCTTTCCACACAATTTTATTATTATTATTATTATTATTATTATTATTATTATTATTATTATTATTGTATCTTTCTTCTTTCTTCTTCCTCCTCCTCCTCTCCATTCCTTTTCTCCCCCTCCCTCCTCCTCTCCCACGTTCATCAGGGTCTCACATGCGTGCAGCCCAAGCTGACTGGGAACTCATTATGTAGTCCCGGCTAATCTCAAACTAGCAACAATCCTACTTGACTTCTATGCTTTTCCATACACTGGGATTATCTACCAATTCCCAATTCCATCCAACTTTTTCATCCTCTCTCCTCTCTCTCCTTCCTCCTTCCCTCCCTCCCTCCCTCCCTCCCTCCCTTCTTCCCTTCCGTTCCTCTGGTACTGGGCATTGAGTTGAAAGTCTCATACATACTAAGTGCTCAGCCATGAGTTACACCCCCAGCCCTTTTCCTTAAAAAAAAAAAAAAAAGTGAGATAAAGTCTCACTAAATCTTTCAGGCTGACCTTGAACTCACTGTAGCCCAGACTGGCCTTGAAGTATTAATCCTTCTGCCTCAGTTTCTCCAGGTCAAACTCTGGCTAACTCTTGACACCTAGACTGTCTTTAAGAAGTCAAAGTTAAGCCCGGCGGTGGTGGTACATGCCTTTAATCCCAGCACTCCGGAGGCAGAGGCAGGGGGATCTCTGTGAGCTGGAGGCCAGCCTGTTCTGCAGAGCAAGATCCAGGATAGGCACCAAAACTACACAGAGAAACCCTGTCTGGAGGAAAAAAAAAAAAAAAAAGCTGCTCAGAGAGGGAGTGCCCTGGCAGACACAGACAGCATCCAGAAGCAGAAAGAGCGTGTACTCCAGAGTGCAATCCTTTATTCGCTAGACCCTTCTGATAACTTTGACTTTTTTGTTGTTGTTGTTGATCCCTCCACCTGGTTCTGCCTCCCAAGTGCTAGGATTAAAGATGTGTGCCACCACCGCCCAGCTTCTGAGCATCTTTTTATTGGCAATACAAGGTAGCATTTGTATTAGTTCCCTGTGGCTGCTGTAATAGGACAAACTCAAAAAGACACACACACTTATTCACTTACCGTTCTATAAATCAGACTCGCTGTACTGAAACTCAGGGCGTTGGTGGGAAGCGTTCCTTCTGGAAGCTGAGAGAGAGCACCTTTGTCTTTGGCAGTAGTTGGAAGCGCCCGCATTCCTTGGCTCCAGGCCACCTCTGTCTTTGAAGGCGGGAGTGACAGGTGCTGCCTCTCTCCAATTTGTCATTGGGACATTGACTGGCCTCTCCCATGGGATCCGCCCATATAATTCAAGATAATCTCCCTGTTCCAAGTGGGCTCCCGAGCCATTGAATCCAACCACAGCTCTAACTACCCTTAGATGCAGAGCGTTGCATTTTCCCAGGTTCTGGGTACCAGGAGGAATCAGGGTGTCTGTGCCTACCCCAACAGCCACATGACTTCCAGGATCTCAGATTTGGAGGGATTGTAAATTGCTAAATCAGCTCTTCCTTCCCATCCCTGGGAGGTGCTGGACAGTTTAGCCCACACTGATGGCCAGGGAGGCTGCATTGCAAGTGCTGTGCTACTGAACCACACCCTGTCCCAGCCTATCCAAGTTTTCCTCTCATACTTGTGATTCCTTTGGAAGCCAAAGGATGGGCCAGGGTGCCTCTAGGCAAAGCCTTGCTTCTTCAGATCTGCTGCTGTGATCTTAAAAACAAGGTCACAGATCTATTGGAATGTGAGTTGTCTGTGAAGTAAGAGTCAGTGGGCCCTGGAGAGCCTGAGAGTCGACTTCAGGTTTCCTTTCTCCTTCAGATGCATGCATGCCTGCCTACTTCCTCTATCGCATTTGGTGTGGCTGACAATCAAAGATTCTTGGCCTCCCTCTCCCGGGGTGGGGGTGGGGGATGGGGAGCTTCCGAGGAGCCTTGCTGTGGAAGAAGGGGCTACCCTGCTCTCTGGAGGGCAGGGTAGGGTTGGTTGAAGGCGGCTTTCGGGAATTCAGCCCAGGGAAGTTGAAAATTGATGTATAGGCTTCCCACTGCTGTATAATTCATAGTAGTGGAAAAGAAAACATGGCTTCAACATTCTGCGATAGGGGATTGGCTAAGTAAATTATAGTCCTCTCATACGGTGTCATATGGTGACATTACACCGTCATTAAAAACCCGTCGTGTTTTGGCTAGAGGCATGGCTAAATGGATAGAGAATGTTCAAGGCCCTGGGTTCAATGGATCCCCACCACCAAAATAAATAAATGTAAGTAATATTTCATATGTAGCAAAACATATATAGTTCAGTGAAACCATGGGAGGATTTTTTTAAAGGCAACTTGAGGAAAGATTATTTAAGTATTTCAGTAAACCTGAGACTTCTAAAGAAAAGATCAATAAATTTGATTACATAAAGAATTACAATTTATGTTGATCATGGTGGCACGCATCTTTAATCCTAGCACTTGGGAGGCAGAGGCACGTGGATCTCTGAGTTCGAAGTCAGGCTGGTCTACAGAGTGAGTTTTCAGGACAGCCAGGGCTACACAGAAATCTTTCCTTAAAAAAAAGAAAAAAGCCAGGCGGTGGTGGCGCATGCCTTTAATCCCAGCACTCAGGAGGCAGAGCCAGGCGGATCTCTGTGAGTTCGAGGCCAGCCTGGGCTACCAAGTGAGTTCCAGGAAAAGGCGCAAAGCTACACAGAGAAACCCTGTCTCGAAAAACCAAAAAGAAAAAAAAAAGAAAAGAAAAAAACCCTGGCAGTGGTGGCGCACGCCTTTAATCCCAGTACTTGGGAGTCAGAGCCAGGCAGATCTCTGAGTTCAAGGCCAACCTGGTCTACAGTGTGAGATCCAGGACAGGCACCAAAACTACACAGAGAAACCCTGTCTTGAAAAAACAAAACAAAACAAAACAAAAAGAAACAAACAAACAAAAAGTTGGGGTGTTCCAGATTCCAGGACGGACCATATCTCAAGGGGATAAGGTAGAGAGTGATAGAATAAGATATTTAATGCCCTTCTCTGACCTCTTCCAAGTAGGTCCTTGTGCCACACACACACACACACACACACACACACACACACACACACACACACACTTCTGCATTGTAAAAACCCACCCTAATCAAAGTAAAAAACAAAACAAAACTGTGGAATGGTAGAAGATTGAATCAGGCCGGGGAATCCTCTGATATATGAAAAGCTTCCATAGATCATTAAAAAAAGAACCAACGGGTTGGGGATTTAGCTCAGTGGTAGAGCGCTTGCCTAGCAAGCGCAAGGTTCTGGGTTCGATCCTCAGCTCCAGAAAAAAAAAAAAAAAAAAGAACCAACAACGATTCAGCTTGGAGGTGAAAGGGCAAAGGACACGAAGACTCAGTTAATGGAAAGAAAAATCCAGCTGGCCCACAGAGCTTTGACAAGAGGCTCAGTAACTCCCCCTGCCTTGTATACATTGTTTAGCATTTATTTATTTGTTGTATGTGGTGTGTGTATGATACATGTGGACAAATATTACATAGTGTAAGTGTGGAGGTCAGAGGGACAGGAAGTAGCGGCTCTTCTTCCACTTTCACGTGGGTCCCAAGACCCGAACTCAGATCACCGAGCGTGCATAGCAAGCACCTTTACCTACTCAGCCATCTTACCCTGTTTCTCGCTACAGTTTTGTTGTTCTGGTTTAGTTTGGTTTCGGTTTTAGGGGTTTGTTTGTTTGTTTGTTTCAGACATGGTCTCATATAGCCCAGGCTGGCCTGGAACTCACTATGTAGCCAAAGGCTGGCCTTGAATTCTTAATTTTCTTGCCTCCTCCTGCCTAGGACTGGGATTGTAGGCATATGTCAGCATGCCTGGCAAGAAAATCGATAACTCTAAATAAAGTAGTTGAAAATATTAACTACAAGTTTTGTTGGTTTTGTTTGTTTGTTTGTTTTTTCTCTTAGGGATGTAGTTCAGTGGTAAAATATTTGCCCAGCACACAGGGGTTCAAAACCCGGTGGAGAGAGGAAGCGAGGGATGGAGGGAAGCAGGGCCTGGGGCTGCTTTTGAACTAGGTTATGTGTCCTATGCCTGGAATCCTAGCTACGGCAGGAGGATCTCTACTTCAAGGTCAGCCTGGCTACATTGGAAAATATTGTCTCAAAACAAACAACAATATTATCATCAAAACAACAATAAAGCTGTGTGTGGTGGTGCACACCTTTAACCTCAGCACTCAGGAGGCAGAGACAGGCAGATCTCTTGAGTTCAAGGCTAGCTTGGTCTACAGATCAAGTTCCAGGACAGCCTGGGCTACACAGAGAAATCCTGTCTCAAAAAAAGAAAACAACAACAAAACCCCAGGATTTTGAGTGGGTAGGTGGACAGAGGCTGAGGCAGAGATGGGACAGGTCGGGAGAGGAGAGGAAGAAGGGAGGAAGAGAAAATACCACTATCTGGTAAGCAAAGATCAAAAACATTTAACAAGGCTGTTTAGCCGGAGCAAAGCAGGTCCTGCCTGCCTTGTTGGTAGACATACAACCAACTGAGCATCCATCCGCAGAGGTGGTTTGGTTTGGCAATGTTTATCATGAATACCACATCTCCCTTCTACCCCGCACTTCCAGAAAGGTATCCTTTGGAACACACATAAGTGAGGAACTTAGAAGTTTTTCCATGCAAAATTATTTACAGCTGGAGAGTGCCTAAATGTCCATTGGAGAGGTAAGATAAGTGAATGTACTGTCTGCTGCTCTGAATACAGCATCAACACGCAGGCGCTACACTCTTTATAGAACAATCCCAGAGAGACAGGAAGGAAGAAGTCACATACAGAGCAGGCTGAAGGTGGCTTATCTATTTACTGTGCTGTAGTGTGTGTGTGTGTGTGTGTGTGTGTGTGTGTGTGTGTGTGTGTGTGTGTGTCAGTGTGTGTGTGTGTCTGTGTGTGTGTATTCTTGTGCATGTGTGCATGTGTATTTGGGGGCATAATCTCATTCTATAGCTCAGGTTGGCTTGCAACTCACTATGTAGCTCAAGATGGCCTTGAACTCATAGTGATCTTCCTGCCTCAGCATCAAGAGTGGTAGGATCACAGATTTGTGCCACCACACCCAGTCATATATTTTTAAAGGGGAAAAAACACATAGAGCCATATTTTGCTTTCATATACATACACAACAGCTGGAAAGATGCTCAAGAAACTGATAACGTGGGTTATTTCCCAGGGAAAACAGTGAAGGAGACGAGATTTTTCCACTTATCCTTTCGTTTTATCTGTCTGTCTGTCTGTCTGTCTATAATACATTGATTTATTTGTGTGTGGGGCGCACATGCCATGCTAGGGGGAAGTCAGAAGACAGCTTTCATGAGTCTGTTCTCTCCTTCCATCATGTGGGTACCACGGATTGAACTCGGGGAGCTGGCCGTAGCAGCAGGTGCTTTCTCCATCTCACCGGCCCCATCATCGTTAGGCCACCTGAGTGAGCACAGTATCTATTCAAATAGAAATTAATTAAATCAAGTGTCAAGATAGATAAGAAGACCAGAAAAGCAACAATATGAAAGGTCAAGGCGTCAAGGCTTCCTTCTTCTTCCTCTTCTTCTTCGTCTGCTTCTTCTTCTTCAGACAGGATCTCCTGTAGTCCAGGTTCATCTCAAACTTGCTAAATAATCAAGGATGATCTTGAATTCCTGATCCTCCTGCCTCTACCTCCCAATTGCTGGGATTACAGGTATGTGCCCATGCTTAGCTTATAGGGTTCTGGGGATGGAACTTAGGGCCCTGTGCATTCTAGGAAAGCATTCTGCCAACTGAACTACATCCCCAGCCCATGAAGTAACTTGGTGTCTGGGGTTTCCTCTGACATAAATCCAAATGAGATTGAGAAACCAGGATGCACAACATGACAGGGTTTAACCCAGGGGAACCTGAACCAACTGACTGTTCAGTAATTAAGGGTTTGGTCAAATAAATTATGGGTCTCACTCTGAGAATGAACTATCATGCCATCTTTTAAAGTAATAGATCATGTACTAAAGTCACCAGAAGGACATTTTTTGCTTTGTTTTGCTATTAATTATGGAGTGGAATGACCTTTTTAAGGTTTATTTTAAAAATCCAGAAGCCACAAAAAGGAACATCTAAGTAGCTAAAAGCAAAAATTTCTTGATTGCAAAAGGCATCGAAAAGGCTGAGCATGGCAATGTGTCATGGGGAACCCTTGTTATCCTGACACTCTAGAGGTTGAGGCGGGAGGATTGCCTTAAACTCAAGGTCTAACTGAGCTACACCACACAGCAAGGCCCTGTGTCCAATGGGAGGGGCAGGAGATCTTGCTTAGCTGGTAGAATGTTTGCCTGGCATACGGGCAGCCCTGGGCTCCGTCCCCACCAGGTGTGATAGCACACACTTACCAAACTCAGAACTCGAGAGGTAGAGGCAGAATCAGAATTTCAAGGTCATCTTTGTCCTTACAACAAGTTTGGGGCCAGTCTAAGATCTATCAGACCCAACCTTAAAAAAATAGAGAGAGGGAACAGGAGAGATAGTTTAGCACTGGTTGTTCCTCCAGGGGACCTGGGTTCTGTTTCCAGCACCCACATAGCAGAAGAAATCCAATGCCTCCTTCTGGCCTGTGTAGGTACTGCACACATGAAGTGCACAGACATACGTACAAGCAAAATAGCCATACAGTAAAATAGATAAGAAATAGGTAAATAAATGAAATCTCAAAAAAAGAAAGGAAAAAGAACAAACAACAAAAAACATCACAAGTAAAGTCAAAAGGAATAGTTTGTTGGTGTGAGGGAGAGCTAGCCTTAGGGTGACTCTGGAAGCTCAGAGATGGGTGTCCTTGACCGTTGTCATAACTCTTCTTTAAAAAAAAAAGACCATGGTGGCACAGGCCTTTAGTCCCAGCACTTGGGAGGCAGAGGCAGGCAGATATCTGAGTTTGAGGCCAGCCTGGTCTACAAAGTGAGTTCCAGGACAGCCGAGCTACACAGAAAAACTCTGTCTCAAAAAACTGAAAAAAACCAAAAAATATTATTTTATTTTTAATTATGTAAATGAGTGTTTGTCTGTGGGTGGGTTTGTGCATGTGAGTGCAGGTGCCTTCAGTGACCAGAAGAGGGCGTTGGGCCTCCTGGAGATAGAGTTAAAAGTGGTTCTGATTCAGACTCAGATTCTCTCCAAGAGCTATATACACTCTTAACCACTATGCCCCTGCTCCAACCCAGCTGTGCTGTTCTTATCCATATGTTTTGAAGTCATATGTCACATATACAAATCACATGTAACTGATGTCACACTGGATAATATTTGCAGCTGAGCTGGAGGTGAGCATAAAGCAGAAGCTTAGTTTTCTGAGGCTCTGGGTTCAATTCCTAGCATCCTTCCCCTCCCCCCAATAATTGACACACATAAACAATAAGATTGATATCAACCATGTCCAAAAGGCCTTCCAAGGTGTTTGAAAAACACACACAATTAAACACTGGACAAAGTGTTTGAGCCTAAGGTTCTCAGAAGAGGAAATGAAAAGGCCAGTGGACACAAGCTAAGACGCCAAGCCTTGATTACATTCAGGAAACTGCAATGAAAACAATGAGGTTCCACCTGTGATCTTGGCATCTGTTTAGACTTGATGTTCCCAACATCTAGAGTTGGCCAGGGTGTGGTCCATTCACACACTCCTAAGGGACTGGTCACTGTTCTATCGAGACAGAAAAACTGCAAGGTACATAAAAATTAAATGCATATGCTTTGTGACCCAGTGACCCTGTTTGGAGAATTTATGCTAAAAACATGGGGTGGGAGGAGCCAAGACTAACAGAGAGGCAGGATAAGGCTTATTACCAGTGTTCCTTCTCACAAATGTTTGTGTGACCTGCTTGTTCCTACTGCTGTGACTAAAACCCTTGACAAAAACATCTCAAGGGAGGAGGGTTTGTTTTAGCTCTGAATTCGAGGGAGGGCGGATCCAGCGCTTCATGGTGGGAAGGCTTGGCAGCAGGAAGGTGAGGCAGCTGACCACGTTGACTCCGTTGACTCCCAGGAGTTATGTTACAAAGACACCTAGTGCCCAGCTTGCTTTCTCTTTCTTCATTCTTATTCATTCTAGGACCCCAGCCCACACTTCCGGGAGGAGTTTCTCTCCTGGGAACTAAACCACACAGGGATGGACACACCTCTAGCCTTCTGAGGGTGTTTCCTTTCTATAAAGTTCCAGGTCTTGTCAGGTTAACAATGAGTGTTAACCGCCGTGGTATCCAATCAGCCCACTGAAGTTATAACAGTCCACAGGAACTATACAATGGCTGGGCTTCAATTTTCTTTGTAACCTCACCTGGCCTTCAACCCCTTAGCCTCCTGTTCCACCTCCAGGACTGGGATTGTAGGCATGTGACATTGGGCCCAATAACCATGGCATATTTCTAAGTCACAAAAAGCAAGTTCCAAAGGCTGGAGATATGGCTCAGCAGTGAAAATCACTTCTTGCTCTTGTAGGGAACCTGAGTTTAGATCCCAGCACCCACATGACCATTCACAAGTAACTCTAGCTCCAGGGTCAGAGGATCTAATGCCCTTTTCTGACCTCTGTGGATACCAGGCTCATGCATGTGATGCACAGACATGCCTGCAGGCAAAACACTCACGCACATATTTAAAAGTTAGCAAGTTCCAGTGTAACATTCACGCGACACATCTTCATACACAAAGCTAACACTTCCTAACCTAGCATGGTGACGCAAGCCTTTAATCCCAGCACTTGAGCTGGAGGCAGAGGCAGGCGAATCTCTGAATTCAAGGCCAGCCTGGTCTATACAGTGAATTCCAGAACATCCAGGGCTACATAGAGAAACCCTTTCTCAAAAAAAAAAACCAGCAAAACAAAATAACTGCTTCCTGGGGACACTAACTTGTGCCTAGCCACGAATGCCAAGAAAACGGAAATGAAGCTTGGCAAGCTGTCAGTCCACTTCACCTCCGCAGGTCGGCTTGATGCAGGAGGGCCATCAGAGGATCCGCATACTCAGATGAAGTCCTTGAAATGTAAGAACAGACATGCTAGCTTTGAAGCAAACTTCCACCACGACCCAAACCACCAAGAAATTACTTTAAAAAGGAAGGGCTGAGGTATGGCTCAGGGTGGAGCTTGGGTTCAGTAGATGCAACACCTTGAGTTACACCAAGAGAGAGGGAAGAAAGCATTGGGGGAAGGAGATGGTTAGGTCCAGGGCAGGGCAGCGCCAGTCTGAAAGGATGCTTTATGTGAGGCCCCTTAGTGCCACTTTGATCCTGGGTATCATGGCCCTATGCCATGCTGGGTAGAGCGCTGGGGGAAATCCTGGGTCCCTTCCGGGTTTCCAGGGCAACAACTGCAGGGATAACATCTTAAGGTGACAGGAAAGACCCTGTCAGGTAAAAGGACCAAGTTTCATACAGTTGTCACAACAGCAGATAAAGCCCCTCACTGCAGATGGTCCACAGGTCAGCAGATAGGGGGGACCTGATTGCGTGGAGTCTTGGATAAGTTCCTACAACCAGATGGTCAGAGGAGAAGGGCGTCTGGATGGATACAGCTTGACCTCCGGCGTAACCATCTTAGGACTGTCCCATTTTGCAGAGGAGGAAGCCGGAGGCTGTGGAGTGGTAAGTAACCATGCAAAGCTAGTTGCCCAATTTATGAGTATCAGACACTGGTTACAGCCAACGTAACAATGGATACATCTTGACCTGTGGCGCAACATCTTGTCCACTGCATCACTTTCCCACCGCTGCAGCCAAAGCATCCGACCAAGGCATTGTAAGGAGAGAAGGGTTTATTTGGCTCCATTTTAAGGATGCAGTCCATTGAGGCAGCAGGTATGTGAGATAGCTGGGTACACAGTGTCCGGGATCAGGCAGCGGGGACAGGCAGCTCACCTTCTCCTTTTTATTCAGGCCAGGACCCCAGACCAAGGGATGCTGCTGCCCACATTTAAGGTGGGTCTTCCCGCTTGAGATAAACCTTTCTGGAAATACCCTACAGGCACACCCAGTCAAGCTGAGAATGAAGATTAGCCATCACATCCACCATGTGACCTGACCCTATGAGATAAATGGAGTCCTCAAGATAGGGTTTTGTGCCCAACACTGAACAATGGCGTCTTGACTGTCTGCATTAATGATGCAACTTGAGAAAGCTCAGGCAGAGTCCAGCTGGCAAGGTGCCCCCTTTGTCTCCCTAGACAAAGCATATGCACACTTCCTCCAGATTTGGGGTGCTGGAATCCTCCTGTTTTACCCCTACACAATACATATTTCTGTTTGAAGCCCTTGGTGGGTTGCTCTCTGGAACCTGGGCTTGTCTACTTCTTCTTCTTCTTCTTCTTCTTCTTCTTCTTCTTTTTTTTTTTTTTTTTTTTTTTTTGGTTTTTCGAGACAGGTTTCTCTCTGTAGCTTTGGAGCCTGTTCTGAAACTCTGTAGCCCAGGCTGGCCTCAAACTCACAGAGATCCGCCTGCCTCTGCCTCCCGAGTGCCGGGATTAAAGGCGTGCGCCACCCCCACCCCCACCCCGCGTTTGTCCACTTCTTTCCTCCATCTTGTCCTCCACTCTGAAATGCTGTCATTCTCAGAGAGTCCAGCATACACAAAGGCAGAATCAACAGCCTGATGGGCAGTGAGGCTCAGGAGTTCAGAGGGTGGGTGAGCTAGGCTTTATCCCCAGGGGATGCCAAATTCCTGATGACTATTGAACAAAAAAATAATCCGGACAGGTCAGCTCTGCCCTGTAGAGAAAGCGTCCCCAAGACAATGGAAGGCAGACTCGGTGACGGGAAGGGCAGGAGCTCTACAGACAGACAGCTGTGCACAGTGACGGGGGCCTTTGGAAGGGACAGTTGGGGGTAGTTTCAAGAGACCTGGTAAGAGGGACATGGAGGTAGCCTGGGAGGAAGATTAGAGGCGGGCACCAGGGCACTGCTAAACTGGGCAGGCAGAGCTGGGTAAGCTCCCCTGAGCTAGTTTTTAAAAATAATTTCTCAATGCTGTTGTTTTCAAGAATTTGGTATGGTTTTTATTATAAAAATTAATTGAAAACACAGTTTTGGAAGAAGAAAGCAAAACAGAAAGGCAGAGAGGAACATTTAAAGCGAACTTTCTCCAGAGACAGGAAGTGGAAAAGGGCTATTGCTAGCTGCAACTGTGGAGGGGACAGGTCTGACCTGGAGCCCAGTGGGAGATGAGGAGTCCCTGAGAGGTGGGGAGAGGCACCAGGACAGCCAGGCAGGAAGGCTGAGCCCTGCACCCCTTGGAAGGTCCCCTGAGCACCCGCCTTCTGCACTGGCTGAGGGCCTCACGCTGTGGGGCTCCTGAGGACCTGCTAGATCTCCATAGGGTATGAGCTTGGCAGGCAGACGTTGGCTGTAACCAGTGTCTGATACTCATAAATTGGGCAACTAGCTTTGCATGGTTACTTACCACTCCACAGCCTCCGGCTTCCTCCTCTGCAAAATGGGACAGTCCTAGCTGAACCCTCAGAGCACAACGCCTCTGTGGATCTTGTCCCAAATGAAAAGTCTGTGTGTCTTTGATCAGCCAGACAGGGCTTGTACATCCAAGACATCTGTCCCTTGTAGGGGTGAGGCTGGGCAAGGGGCACCAGATAGAAGCAGGTCAAGGTGTCATTGAAGTATCCCTACAGTGACTGCCCGGGATGAAATATTAGCCCTCCGTGGAAAGGCCACAAGGCCCTCCCACTGGCACCACAGTTTGCCAGTGGCCTCCAGATCTCTGGAGTGTCTCAAGTCTGTAGTTTGTACTTCTGTCTGCCTGTGTCTCCTACACAGAGGCCAAATCATTGCCCTAAGGCTGTGGAGCTTAGCAGCTCCATGTCATCTATCATATGCCAAGATCAAGTGACTTGCCTGAGGTCACTGGGGAGGGGCAGGATGCTGACCTCACACCACAATGATAAATCTAATAGTCACATTTCCTGGTCATGTTGCCATGGACCTCACAGGTATGATGTCGGTCCCTCTTGATGCTCTGGCAGGACCAGGCTGCCAAGCCCCTGGGCAGGGAAGAAGGGAACCCAGCCTCCACATTCCCACTCATCCCCAGAAAGCCGTGTGGATGGTTTAACAGTTTGTTGCACCCCATTTCAGATTCTTCGTGAATTCT
Source organism: Peromyscus eremicus (assembly GCF_949786415.1). NCBI lineage: Eukaryota > Metazoa > Chordata > Mammalia > Rodentia > Cricetidae > Peromyscus > Peromyscus eremicus. The sequence continues at coordinate 118,595,717 of NC_081416.1, read as the reverse complement.
TTTTCTCTTTTGACACAGCCTATAACCCAGGCTTGCTTGAACTCTATGTAGCCCAGGCCAGTCTTGAACTCACGATTTTCCTACTTCAGTCTGTCAAATGCAGAGGTCATAGACCTGAGCCACACATTCAGACCTTTATATTTTGGAACCAGAGGACTCATATTTTCATTTTGAATGGGGCTCTGCAATTCCTACAGTTGGTCTGAAACGAGGACGGCTCCCCTAAGCATTTAGTACACACATGAATAGCACCCAGGACACACAGAGGAAGGCTAAGTGCCATAGAAATGAAGATCCAGGGCAATATGGCTCTGGGTGTCACCCAGGGACCTGGAGAGAGTTTGGGGGGCAGCATTGGAACCCAGAAATCTTGGCTCCAGGATGAGGAAGTTAAGAATAGATGTCTAAGCCAGGCATGGTAGCACACACATCTAACCCCAGCACTCAGAAGCAGAGGCAGGCAGATCTCTGTGAGTTCAAGGCCAGCCTGGTCTACATAGTGAGTTCCAGGACAACCAGGGCTACACAGAGACCCTGTTTCAATAATAATAATAATAATAATAATAATAATAATAATAATAATATAGAAAGAAGAGAGAAGAACAGAGCTCTACTTGCCAGGTGCTATGCAAAGCCTGGCATCCCAAGGACTTCAAGGTGAAGGCAGGAGGATCAAGAATTCAAAATCATGCCGGCGGTGGTGGCACATGCCTTTAATCGCAGCACTCGGGAGGCAGAGGCAGGCAGATCTCTGAGTTCGAGGCCAGCCTGGTCTACAGAGTGAGTTCCAGGACAGCCAGGGCTGCACAAAGAAACCCTGTCTCAAAAAACAAAACAACAACAAACCAAATTCAAGATCATCCTTGACTACACAATGAGATCAAGGCCAGCCTGGGCTACGTGAGGCCCAGTGTCAGACAAAACAACAGGAATTCAGCAACCTACTTCTGAGGTAAGGAAATAGGCTCAGAGAGGGCCTGAGGCATTTTCTTTCTTTCTTTCTTTCTTTTTTTTTTTTTTTTTTTTTTGGTTTTTCGAGACAGGGTTTCTCTGTGTAGCTTTGGCACCTTTCCTGGAACTCACTCTGTAGCCCAGGTGGGCCTCGAACTCACAGAGATCCACCTGGCTCTGCCTCCCGAGTACTGGGACTAAAGGCGTGCGCCACCACCGCCCGGCCTGAGGCATTCTTCAAATGACCCAGTGGGCAGGGGCCCCCAGAACATGAGTGACCCAAGAAGGCTGGCAGTGACCTTGACTCTTCAAACGTGTTTCTCCCTAGAAATGACAGACTCCCATCCCAGGCACCCACAGCTCAGGAGTTTCCCTGAGCACTTCCTTGGCACTCGGCCTCCTGCAGCCCAGGGCCTCCCTGGGACCTCGTCAGTCCTGAAACTGCCTCCCTAGAAGGTGTCTGTGTGTCGTTTACTGTTGCTGTGACAGATCCCTGAGAAAAATATCTTCGGGAGGAGAGATTTACGTTGTCCACCGTTTCAGAGGGCTCAGTCCCTGGTGGGGCGTGGGGGTGGGATGCTGGGCCGTTCACACTCTGTGGTTAGGAAACAGAGAGAGGGAATGCTTGAGGTGGTGGCTTTCTCTGTTTTCCTTTTGTTCCATCAGAGCCCCTGTCCTCACATTCAGTACAAGTCTCCCCTCTTCTGTTAATCCTCTCTAGAGAGCCCCTCACTCAGAAATGTGCTTTATGAATCCCCCAGGTGCTTCTTTTTTTTTTTTTTAAATATTTTTTAGAGTTTTTATTTATTATGTATACGGTGTTCTGTCTACATGTAGACTTGCAGGCTAGAAGAGGGCACCAGATCTCATTACAGATGGTTGTGAGCCACCATGTGGTTGCTGGGAATTGAACTCAGGACCTCTGGAAGAGCAGCCAGTGCTCTTAACCTCTGAGCCATCTCTCCAGCCCCGCCAGGTGCTTCTTAACCCGATCAAGCTGCCAATCAGGATTAACCAGGGCCCTTCCTGGAGGGTGATCCCCCCCATCACATCCCACCCGGTCTCCCCCCAGCTCTATAAGTCTTTGTTTTGGCCTGCTTGGCAGCTCGTGTCTGCCCTCCCCGGTTCACCTGCCCAAGCCAGTCTCGCCTCCCTGTCCTGGTGCTGCCCAGGGTTGGCAGAGGAATCCCTGCAATGTGCCCTTTTAACACTCCCAGGGACTGGGTTCCTTGGTCTTCAGTGACAGATCACCACACACAGGCAAAGCCTGTGACTCGGGGGTTAGCGGGGTGAGGTTCCTTGTGGGGGTGTCCGGGGAGCAGCTCGTCTTAAGGAAAGTTTCCGTTTCTGATCTCTCCCTTGGGGATTACATGACTTCCCTGTTTGTCCTGTGAGGACACTTGTCATTGGAGGTAAGGCTCTTTTTCCAAGTAAAATCAAGAGCAGGCAGTAGACACAGCCTTTCGGTGTTGCACGTTCGCTCACTGTTCTCAGCCTTGTCCTAGGACTCTCCTCAGCCCCATCAGCCTCCTCCCACTGGCACTGTGGCTCACCTGTGGAGGGCCCCGCCTTCCCTGAACCTGCGAGACTTGCTCCAACCTGTCTTCCCTGCATGCCTTTCCCACTCTACCTCAGTGGCCTGAGGCCTTTGTGGGAGCTCTCCCGACAGCCCACAAGGCTTTCACTCCACCTTTTCCCCTCAGCCACTCTCGGTCCATGCTGCTGCCCCTCCCAGATGCCGTGTGTTCGGCTCACTGACCCCCCACCCCACCCTTGAATTCCTTCCTACTCAGCTTTCATGGCCCCGCCTCTCCAACAACCCCCCACCTCCACCACACACACCAGAGCACCCTTTCCCATCTTGTCTGGATGTGGGGGCCCCCCTCTTGCTATCATGAGTATTCCACCCCTTCCTTGGGCTCAGCGGCTCCTGGGTACCATCCCCCATTTCCAATCATGGCCAGGAAAGTCCTGCCCAAACATCCCCTGAACTAGCGTCTCTGGGCCCCTTGGGACCTGCAAGGGTATATTCAGATGGACCTCACCGTCCTGCCTCTGAGCAGGCTGCCATTAATTCTCATCCTTGGCCAGGAACCCTGCCACTAGCTGCAAGCTCTGGGCCTCTCTGTTTTCCAATCTACCTCGGGTGTGCCCTGTGCTATTCCCACCACCCCATGGCCTATCTCTGTTCTCAAGGGGGGGCCTCAGTAGCCTCTCATGGCCCCTCAAGCTTCCCAGGGGTCCCCCTGCCCGGTAGCTTCTGTCCCACCTCCACAACTGTTTATCAACCTCCACCTCAGGGCTGTTCCCGGGCAAGCCACACCCCAAGCACAGCTTCTCCTGCCTCATTACCCGCTGTCAGTGTGGCTGCTTCCCTCTGAATCACAAACAGTCCTCTTCCCTGATAAGGGATGGCTGGCAGGCACCCTGGACTTCATCTAGCCCCTTCCAGGGCAGTAAAGAAGCCAGCCTGCTTGGCACAGAGCCTGGCACTTGACCAGCTGTCAGGACAGCAGGGTTGGGCCATGGATAGCTGTGCTTGGTGGGGCCTCACAAGGACGTCCTTTGGTTGCTGTGTTCCAGAGTGTCACGGTTTGCATGGGAAAAGTGCCTCACAAGCTCATGTTTGCACACTCAGTTCAGCTGGTGTTGCTCTTTGGGGAGGCTCTGGAACTTTGGGGATGGATGAGGGTCCTAGAAAGTGTTGGTGGGTTGTACCTGACTCCGGTTCCTCCAGTTCTCTGCTTCCCTAATATACCAAGATAGGGAGTTCCACCACACTCACCAATGGGACTCCACAAGGCTTCCCTGTTGGAATGCTCCTGTACCACCTCCACCATGCTCACCCCTGGGACTCCACCATGCTCACCCCTGGGACTCCACCATGCTCACCCCGGGACTCCACCGTGCTCACCCCTGGAATGCTCCTGTACCACCTCCACCGTGCTCACCCCGGGACTCCACGTGGCCTCCCCGCTAGGATGGACTCCACATGGCCTCCCCGCTGGGACGGACTGAAGCTTTGAGCGGTAATAGGTCTTCCCTCCCAACTTAAGTTGCTTCTTTTGGGAATTTTTGTCACAGAAATGAAACAGAAAAGGAACATGGAGTTCTCCTTTTCGGAACCTTTAGGAGACTACAGGGCTGGCCAAGCAGCCTGGCCCTGGAGACTGCCCCAGGTAACTTCAGGAAAAGGCCCGGATGCCCTTGGCCTGGGGGCTGGGGTTTCCCATGCAGCATATTGATCTGCGCAACACCTGGCCTCCAGGAGAAGCAGAGCCACAGGCCTGCTGGTGGATGAAGCTCACTCCAGGACAGCGTTGGGTCCTGGACATGACACCTACTGACTGGGTGGTACTGTGTAAATATCTCCATGCCTCTGGCGACTGATAATAGCACTTTACCTCACCGGGGTGTGGCGAGCAGTGCATGCTCAAAATCTACTTAATGCATTAAGACTCTGTGTGTGCTAGCCATTTCGGATGATGACAGACATCCTGGGCCAGACAGCCTCAGGCTCTGCTTGTCACCCTCAGCTCCAGACCTGAGCTTTCCACACTCACTCCCCACCCGGGTGACCCAAAGTCCCAAGGGTCAGTGAGGAGACAGCAACCATGGCAAGGGGTGGGAGTAGCTTTAACAGTTGCTGATTTCCATGGTGCAGGAGACCCCACCTGACCAGGTGTCCAGCTGCTGCAGAAGATGGAGCTGAGAAACAGGGCGACAGGCCCCACAGCCCCGAGCATTAGTAAGAGGCGAGTGTGGCACAGTGGTGATGACTGATGAGCTTTTAATATTCTCTTCCTCTTTTGGAAAAAAAAATCTACTTTTATTTTAATGACATGTATGTGTGGGGGTGGGGTGTGTGAGTGCGGATGTCATCAGATTCCCTGGAACTGGACATACAGTTGTGTCTGCTGGAGTGGATACCGGAGACTGAACTCAGGTCCTCAGCAAGAGCAGCATCCATTCTGAACCATGGAGCCATTTCTCCAGCCTTTATCTTTGCCTGTTTACAGGAGCTTCTAGGATTGGACCCAGGGCCTCAAGCAGGCTAATCATGTGCTCTGTGCTCTACCCCAGCTCACCTTTGTAACACGAAATCTAAATGGTCTTTTAATAAAAAAATAAAAATAAAAACCCAGAGCCCGCCGGGCGGTGGTGGCGCACGCCTTTAGTCCCAGCACTCGGGAGGCAGAGGCAGGTGGATCTCTGTGAGTTCAAGGCCAGCCTGGTCTACAGAGCAAGATCCAGGAAAGGTGCAAAGCTACACAGAGAAACCCTGTCTCGAAAAACAAAACAAAACAACAACAACAACAAAACCCAGAGCCCGATATTGGGGTAAATGCTGAAAGATCAGAGAGACAAAGGAACAGGCCAGTGCCACATCTTATCTCTAGGACTCTTCAGCTTCAGTTCCTGTCTCCTCATACCTTATATACCTTTCTCTGCCCAGCCATCACTTCCTTCCTAGTGCTGGGATTAAAGTGTGTGCTTCCCAAATACTGAGATTAAAGGTGTGAGATCTCAAGTGCTGGGATTAAAGGTGTGTGCCTACACTGTCTGGCTCTGTTTATCTCCTAGACTGAGTCAATCTCACATAGTCTAGGATGACTTTGAACTCACAGAGATCTGTGGATCTCTGCCTCCCAAGTGCTAGGATTAAAGGTGTGTGCCACCACTGCCTGACCTCTATGTTTAATCCAGTAGCTTGTTTTGTCCTCTGATCTTCAGGCAAATTTTATTAGGGTACACAATATATCACCACACACTTTTATTTACTTATTCATTTAAGATAGAATCTCTTTTATCCCAGGCTGGCTTTGAACTCCTTATGTAGCTAAGGATAACCTTGAACTTCTGATGCTCCTGCCTCCAACTTCTGAGTATGGGCATTACAGGCATGTATCGCCATACCCTGGGTTATGTGGTACTAGGATGAAACCCAGGGCCTTTTGCTTCTAGGAAAGTGTTCTACCAACTGAGCTGCGTTTCCAAGTTTCTCCCACCATTGTTTTTAGCAAACTTTAGCCAGCTTGTTTCTTTGAAGATGTATATTTTATTTTTAATTATGTGCATATGTATGAGCATGTGTTCCCTCAGGCGAGTTCAAAAGAGGTGTTAGGTCCCCTGGAGCTGGAATTACAGGTGACTTTGAGCCTTCCAGACCCTGCTTTCAATAAACTTTAATTGTAAGCATATCTAGTTTAATTTTTCACAATGGCTGTGCTGAACAACTGACCCATGAAATGGTGGAGTTTTAATAATTGGCTGTCCCAAGCACGTACATGCTGGCCCTAGCACCTCACCATGCTTTGCTGGGTCCTCCCTTCCCAAGAAGACCCTGGTTACTCTGGTAACGCTAGGGCCTGACCTCTGCCCACTCAACCCACACAGCAACACCCCCTGCTCATACACACACACACACACACACACACACACACACACACACACACACACTTCCCAGTCCACGCCACTCTTTTGGAATGCTAGGCAGATGCAGAGGCTGTCTCTGGAATGCCTCTGCCACCTGGGGACCCCTGGTCTGCCAGTCAAATCCCATTAGAAGCTGGAGTGGCAGCACGTCTTAATCCTGGTTAGAGGATGAGGCAGGGGGATTGTGAGTTCTAAGACAGCCTGGTCTAGCAATCAAACAACAACAACAAAGCCTGTTTTCATTCTGGGTGAAATATGCACAGGGTTTGGGTTCAGGCACACTTTGATATCTATCATGTTGGTATCTGCCATTTAATTGCCACATGACCCTTAGCAACTAATGTGATCCCCAAGCCAGTCATTTGCTGCATCTGTATAAAGGGATATGAATTCTAGCTAGGGGAGTGGCACATCCCTGCTACCCCAGGCCTTGGAAGCATGGAGATCCGGAGGGTAAGGTTACCCTCAGCCTGGGCTACATGGGTCAGCCTGATGAACTACATGAGACCCAATCTCACACAAAATCAAACCAAGTCTCGGGCTGGGGCCCTGACTCAGCAGGTAAGAGAGAGTGTTCACTCCACAAGCAACTCCTCACCTGAGTTCAGATCCCCAGGACCATGTAAAGAGCTGGCATAGTTGTGTGCCACATCTGTAAAACCCAATACTATGGAGGGCAGAAACAGAAGCATACTAAGGTTTGCTGGCCACAGGATCGGGGGCTGAACAGGAGGATCCCTGGACTTGTTGGCTGCCAGCCTGGCTCCAGGGAAAGACCCTGTCTCGAGGAAATAAGGTAGAAAGTGACAGAGTGGGACAGGGCTGTCCTTCTCCAGCTTCTGTATGGGCAGAGGTGTGTATACCCAGGCACACACATGTGCAGACATCACACCTATGCTACACACACACACACACACACACACACACACAGAGGGAACACTTCAAAAAACAAAACAGAACAAAAAATAGAGAATTCTGAAGGACCTGGTGAAAGGTAAACAGCGCTGGTTACTAGCGGAAAAGTCACAGGCCATGGCCACGACTACCAGAGTTACAAAGAGTTTTATTAGAAGGAAGGAGGGGATAGAAGGGAGGAGAGCCAGGCCTCGGGGGAGGGAGAGATGGCGGGAGCGGAGCAGGGAACAGAGAGAGAGGGTGGGGGTCCGAGTCTGGCTTTTTAAGGCAGGTATGTAGTCACCAGCACCCACTGATGACGTAAGACGCAAGACCCCGAGCTGTGCATGTGCGGGAGTGATGGCAGGATCCTAACACCTGGGCATAGAGGTCTTAGCCCTGGTTTCATCCTGGGCCCAAACCAGTTTTATCAACTTGTTTTTGGCATAAACTCACATTGGAAGTTTGCACGTCCAACATTCCACATTGGTGAGTTTCTATTCACATGATGATAGGTAACGTATGGAGCATATGGACTGTCTCCTCCTCTCATCCCCTCTTTCAACCAGGCAGACAGTCATCCCCTGTCACTAGGGAATAGTTAGCATTTTCTATAATGACATCTCACCATGTGTAACCTTTTGTGTCCGGCTGCCTCACCCATGAGTTAGTTCAGATTTGACCCAGACATAGAGAACTCCACGCAGTGCGTGGTGCCCTCAAGTCCCTTGTATCAGCTAGAGGAGGTCATCAGGATGCAGTTGTTCTGGGGTGTCCCCCGGAGAAGACTGCTTGGACATGGGTTCAAGGCAACAGAAAGTCTTTCTTGTCTGGCCAGTGACTACACTGGCGTTTGGGATCCCAGTGTAGCACTGACCCTTTCTCAGGGTGAGCTTGTAAGAACAAAAAACCATGTTCTGGGTTGACATGTTCAGTTAACAAGGACAGTTAGCCAAAAGTGGAACTACAGAAGCCAAAAAGCAAGGTTAGTACTTTTGAGACTTTCCCAGAGCTGTGGACTTTGGTGGATTAGGTCCTTGCTTTCATTTTTGGCAGGTGGTGCTGCTTAGGTGCTCAGTTTGACCGCCCGGATGGTACGTCCATCATGGCATCAGTTGTGCTAAGGTCTGGGGCCCTGTTACACAGTGACAAACAGCCCCAGTTCTTGGAGGTTCCTTTCTGGTTCACATTCCAGGCTGTCACAGATTGGCTACAGTTTTGTGCCAAGTCACCTGCACTCTAGGACCCAGGTTGAAGGAACAACCCTTATCTGGGGAACGGCCCATTGCCTGGCAGAAATAAAGCGATCCTTGATGCATTACGCTGTGATCCTGAGGTGTCTCCTGAGAACTGGCACACCTCTGAGAACTGTACACTTGTCACAAACAACAGCTGTCATGAAAGCAGTGGCCGATCACTGTCAAAAGGCTGGCTGGGGTAGGATCTGAAGAGCAACAGTGCTTACTCCAGCTGCCTCCCCATCCTCACTGTTACTCCTTAACCTTCCTTGAGTTGAGAGAGATCACACGCTGTCTGTTTCACACCAGGCTGAGCTACCTCTTCCCCAGGGGACAAAGTCTTCCGAAGCGCCTGGTCGGCTGGATTACCTACATCTGTCTTGGGCCATGGCCTACCCCATACACCCACTCCACAGCAATCTCCTCCCTCACACTTCCCAGAATCCTAGTGTTGTGTGGCTAGAAAGATATTAGCAGACCTGGGGGGCCATTGGAGATGGACTCCCTCTCTCCTGTTTCCCTGGTAATACTATGAGGGGAAGCCTTTTCCTAGGACTTAAATCGTATGGTAGGGTATCTGTTCTTTGCTGAGGCCCATTAAGGAACAGCTTCTTCTTCTCACTTCTTCCTCTTTCTTAGTCAGAAGAATCGCACCTGAGTTCTACCTAAAGCCTGGGTAGGGACGGACCTGACATTCTAAGCTATCCCAAATGACATGCTATTGTCTCCTTTAAGAATTAATCCAAGCCGGGTATTGGTGGCACATGCCTTTCATTCCAACACTCGGGAGGCAGAGGCAGGCGGATCTCTGTGAGTTCGAGGCCAGCCTGGGCTACAGAATGAGTTTCAGGAAAGGCTCCAAAGCTACACAGAGAAACTCTGTCTCAAAAAACAAAACAAAACAAAACAAACAAACAAACAAAAAAGAGTTAATCCAGCTGGGCCTGTGAATTCCCTGGCCAGGACTGCATCTGGGGAAGCTGGGAGAGGGGGAACTAGTAATCCCCTTCCCGAGATAATAATACACTTACCCTTCCAGAAGCCCCTCCCTGGGGACAGCGGGTGCAGGACTTCCTTGCCGTGTCCTCCACAGCACCGTGGAGTCCTAACTCAGAAAAGAGTAAGTGTCCCCCTGCACCCCGACTCCATTTTCTTTCTTTTCCAGCTCAGAAGCTGGAGCGTGCTTTCCCTGGCACTCCGGGCTCGTTCACCCTTTTCCAAAGCCCCACCCTGACTCCTTTTCCATCACATGAATGCTTGCTCACCACCATTGCAAAAGACGCGGCTTTCACCCTTCCTCTCCTCCTCCGGGCAGCTGCCAAGATTTGCAACCTGCCCGGTCCTGTCGTTTTCTTCCAGACTCTAAAGTTGTCCTCAAGCTTCCTTCCCAGACTGTACTTAAGTTCTTTTATGAACAAGACTAAGAACCCCAAAAGGAAAGGTCGGTTTCCTTGGCAACCTCTAGGCATTCCCGGTCCTTGGCCCCAGACTCTCCGAACCCGAGCCTGTCTGAGCGAGCTGCCCAGAGCAGCGGCCTCCCTTATGCCACGTTCTTCCTGGGCACTGCTGTCCCTGTGTCCTCGCCAGTCTTCTGTAGACGTCCTTTCCAGGACTCCCAGACCCCCCACAACTCTCTTAGCCTCATCTTACTCTGTGTCTGATCTCAGGGTGCACCCTTGTCTTGGCACACCCATACCGCCCGACTCTAAGCAGGCCCCTGGTACTCGCTGGTCACCAAGGTCTTTCCTTCCGCCTCCCTCCACACCATGACACTTTCCAAGTCCCGCCAGTTCGAGTCTTACATTGCGTTACAAGTCTGCTTCTTGATGTCTGCTCCACTGTCCCACTCAGACCTGACCTGGACCACCACAAACGCACTCCTAGTTGGGCTCTGAGACATTTCCTTCCTCTCTTTTCATCCCCTCTCCGCACAAGTCAAGGGTAAGAATGAAAACAGAATTGAATGTGGCGGCGCATGCCTATAATCCCAGCATTTGGGAGGCAGGAGGATTCCTGAGTTTGAGGCCAGCTGGGGCTGCAGGGTGAGTTCAAAGGCCCTCTGGGCGTCATCCAGGCTCAGCTCTCTTTTCCCTCCAGAGTTCCCTGGCAGCCCCAGGCCTGCTCTCCCTCCTTGGGGAACTTAGTCTGTGCTGAGTGCCTGCAAAGACCAGAAACGTCACCCCCTGGGGAGCAGTGTTGGGGCTGGGACCTGTGAGAGAGCACTGTGCACTCAGGAACGGACTAGTGTGGTTGTGGAGTGTCTCTGCTCTAAAGTCTGATTGTCCCTTCACCTTCGGCCACGGGGTCATGATCATGAAACACAAAGGACTTCCCAGACTCCAGAAAAGAAAAAAGAAACATTGTTTGTTTATTTGCATTAAATAAAGAGCGGTTTATTTTAGCACATGGTTCAGGACATACACTCCTTCATGGTGGAGAATTTTGGAAGAGGGCAAGGACCTGTCTGTGGGACAGCTCCCGTCGGTGGCAGCAGGCGGCTGCTTGCTCATATCCTGGTGGACCAGAAAGCCAAGAAAGGAGACTAACGGCGTCTGTACTCCTGTGCTTTATAAATGACCCAGTGCAATATTCCATTAGAGATGCACAAAGGGACTGGGGTGACCAATGAATTCTGTCCTGCCTCTGGCTCCAGGGCCTGGTTAAAGCCCTCAGGGGGCCATTGAGATGTGCTTCACCAGGAGGTCTCTCCTCATCTCCCAGAAGAGAACCCTCCACCCCCTGAGCACAGAGCCCTGTGTATTCAAGGTACCGAGAACCCAAGTGTCTCCTCCAGCCTTGTGAGGTGGGACAATGGCACCGAGACCCAAGGGCCAACATTTCCTCACAACCCCACCAGTCAGTTACTGTCCCAAATGCCTCCTAGTTTTCCACCCATGAAGCTGTGGATTTTGAGACAGGGTCTCACATAGGCCAGGCTGGCCTCAAGTTTGGAGCAATGCTCCTGCCCCAGACTTCTGAGTGCAGGGCAATACAGATGTGCACCACCACGCCTGATTGCTGCTCCCCTGCCCCCCACCTGAAGTACAGCATCCCTATAGCAAAAGGCAAATTCTAAGTGGAGAACCGAGTAAAGCTTCCGAACCTAAGTAAACAAGTGACCAGGATAGAGAGGCAGAGAGATCTCTACCCTGTAGGAGCCCCACTGGGCCTGGCTGACTCAGCCCAGGAGACACCCTTCCCCTGACTTCTGGTCCCAGAGATTCATCTCACCTGTCGTCAAGGTTGGAACAGATGAAACTTTCAGCCTCTCCCACGTATCTACGTGCCTGAGCATCTGCTTTCCGGGCTCCGTGAAGCAAGGTGCTGTGGTTAGCCGTGGCTTGCTCCTTTGGGATCGGGTAACATGCCTTCAGAGAGGTCCAGGGACTTGCTCCATTGGGGATGGATACTGTGGCGTCCTAGTTAGCTTTAACTGCCACAGTCACACAGTCTGGAGTCATCTGAGATGGGAGCCTCAGCTGAGAAACTGCCTGGGTATCTGTGACCATGGTTTTTGATGTGTGTGTGTGTGTGTGTGTGTGTGTGTGTGTGTGTGTGTGTGTGTGTTGGGGGTGTCCTAATTGCCAATGGACCCAGCCCACTGTTGATGATACCATCACTAGACAAGTGGTCGGTCCTGGGCTGTATAAGAAAGATAGCTAACCCAGGCGGTGGTGGCACACGCCTTTAATTCTAGCACGGGGGAGGCAAAAGCAGGCAGATCTCTGAGTTCGATGCCAGCCTGGTCTACAGATTGAGTTCTAGGACAGTCAGGGCTACACAGAGAAACCCTGTCTTGGGTGGGTGGGGAGAAAGCTAGCCAGGCATCAGTCTGAGAGTGAGCCAGCAAGCAGTGCCCCCCCATGGCTTCTGCTTCTGATTCTTGCCTTGGGCTCCTGCCTTGACCTCCCTCAGCAATGGTCTGTGACCTCGAAGTGTAAGTCAAATAAGTCCTTTCTTCTCCTGAGTTGCTTTTGGCTGAGGTATCTGTCACCGCAACCGAAAGGGAACCAGAGCACCATGCGGTGTCCCAGGCTCCGAAGAGCATGCCTGGGGCTCTTCTCATTTGCCCACATCTTCTGAACACCCATGGATCAGTTTGCCCTCCCTGAATCGTGGAGTCGGCACACACACACACACACACACACACACACACACACACACACACACACTCACACACACTCCAGTGGGCTCCATCAGCTGAGCCTGAGCACTCTGACTCAGCGTGGCGAATCCGATCTGCAGGCATGTGGCAGCCATCCTGGTTCCTCCACACTGGGCACACTCCCCACCACATGTGCTCAGGTCCAGACTCCCTCCGCTTCCGGGCCACCAGGCTTGGCCCCTCACCAATCAAAGATGCCTGCTTGGATTCTGCCCCTGTCTGTGGCCCCCAAGTCCAGTGTTGCCAACGCCAGCATTGCGTCTAAGAGTTCCAAAACAGCCAGGGCTACAGAGACAAACCCTACCTCAAGAGCAAAATTAAAACCCCCAATTCCCCAAACAAAAATGACTGTTTTTGAACGCTGCTCTTGGATTGGGTCTTCTGTTTGTGCTGAGGAAGCTGACTCATGCCAGGGAGCTGGGTTGTTTCCACTGCTCAGAGGAGGAAACAGGCACAGAGGTTAGGGACGTCGCCCAAGTCAGACATCGGGAAGCAGCAGAGCCCCTCAGACGTATCTCTGTTCCGTTTGGTTTGAAGATTTTGTTTGTTTGTTTGTTTGTTTGGAGACAGGGTTTCTCTTTATAACTGTCCTGGCTGTCCTGGAGCTTATGTCGTAGACCAGGCTGGCCTCGAACTCACAGAGATCCTCCTGACTCTGCCTCCCAAGTGCTGGGATTAAAGGCGTGCGCCACCACTGCCTGGCATTTTTAAGATTTTTTGTTTTGTTTTGTTTTGTTTTGTTTTGTTTTGTTTTGTTTTTTGAGACATGGTTTCTCTGTTTCTGCTTTGCGCCTTTCCTGGAACTCACTTGGTAGCCCAGGCTGGCCTCGAACTCACAGAGATCCACCTGGCTCTGCCTCCCGAGTGCTGGGATTAAAGGTGTGCGCCACCACCGCCCGGCTAAGATTTTTTAAATGTGGTTCTTGAATGAAAAAGAGAAATGCAAAGGAAAGGAAAGGGCATGGCTGCTCCTAGGTACAGTGGAGAAGGAGGCTTATTGTAGATATGAGGGAGAGCACAGCCAGAGAGAGATCTGGGGAGTCCAGAGTGGACATGACCAGCAGACTGAGCTGGGCCTTGTGAGGACAGAAGGGGAGGGGATAGCAGAGAGGACAGGAGGCAGAGGCCAAGGGACCAGCAATAAAAGGACCAGTGTAGCCCAAATGGCTGCCTTATATAGGCACCAGAGGATGGGGGGGGGGGGGGCTGAAGACGTCAGGGTAGGGGGGCGGGGTATGTCAGCCAGGATGATCTTGTAACAGGTAGGGACTGAGGGATGCTGGGAGAACCTGGCCAGCAGGTCCGCTTTGATATGTTAAATAGGCACATCAGTTAGCCATTTGTCCCAGGCTTGAGACTTAACAATTCTGTGTGTGTGTGTGTGTGTGTGTGTGTGTGTGTGTGTGTGTCTGTCCCTGCATATCATGTGTGTTTGGGTGCCCACTGAGACCAGAAGAGAGTGTTGGATCCCCTGGAGCTAGAGTTAAAAATGGTTGTGAAGTGCCTGTTCTGGGTGCTGGGAACCGAACTTGGGTCCTCTGGAAGAATGAAGTTGGGTCCTCTGGAAAAGGAGCAAGTGCTCTTAACCGCTGAGCTATCTCTTCAGGCCCACACTTATGTCTTATTCAGGGCTTTATAAAAGTGCTGTCTCTATATTATTACTATTAGGCTTTCCTTTCAATTCTGCAACATTCATCACTTACTTTAAACAGCTACTGGGCCATGTTGTAGGTCCCAGGGCAAGGTAGACCCCAGGGGTAGAAAAACATAGATAGAGCTAGGATGAGTGGGGACATTGCAGAAAGTGTCCCCAAAGACCTGAATCAAACACAAGGTGGAAGCTGCCTCAGGGGACTACTGTGGGGGTGGGGCTAGCCAAACCTTAACCTGTAATGCAAGAAGAGCCGCTTTCAGAGCTGGTGGTTCAAACACCATGCTTCGGTGTGGAAATCGTTGCTCTAACAGGAAACAGGTTGCACCACAGGCCCCGTGTGGTTGTCCCTGGCCTGAAGCTATCTCTGGCCAGGGAGTGTGGTGCAGACAGCCTGCAGCTAGAGCCAGGTGAAAGGGTGTCACATGGCCAGTGCCCTGCACTGGAGGCGGGAGAAGGGTGGTGGGAAAATGCCCTGGCACTGTAGCAATCTCATGACCCTGACTGCAAAGGTCCACTGTGGGAAGACACTTGTCCCTCTTAACCAATACAGTTAGGTAAGAGGCGTGCTAACCAAGGAAGTCACAGGAGCAACCACAGGCTTTTCTCTCTTTTCCAGGACAGCAAAGAACTGAGATGCAGCCCCAGACGCGGCGACCTGTGTCTCCCATCTGTCACCTTGAAGAGGCATCAAGGCCAGTCTATTACCCATAGCCCCTTATTCCCCAAATCAGACCCCCACTGTGATCAGGGTCTTAATTCATGATGGTTAGTAAGTCAGATGGTGTGGAAACTACACACAGAAACTGTCCTTTAGTGGGAGATCTTGCCAGGTCTAGTAATATGCCGATTAACCATCTGGGCAGGCTGGGCAGTGGCAGCAACCACAACCCCATCGATTCCACAGCTCCACGTGGATCACTAGACTGTGGTGCTACAATAAGCCGGCCAGCAAGGGCATTCAGTTCTGTTTCCAACTGAGGGCATTTCCAAACAGTGATGGCTTTATAGGCACAAAACCCCGTTCTAAATAGGGGGGCATCTGAACCTTGAGCATTCTCAGTCTGAGGGACTTGGGGACTCAGGTATGACAGATGTACCTGCAACTCCCTTGCAGTATTTTATCTGTACTTTTCTCTCAGAAGCTTGCAAAAGCTGTTCTCCGTCATGCAAGAAGACAACCTCCAGCCTGCCCTCCTGGAAGACAGAGTCCTCGTTCATCCCCAAGTGCTCCCAGGATGCCAGTCTGATGGCACAGCTGGTGAAATACAAACTATGTCCTCAAAAGGGTCTAAAGGTCTTATTGCTCAAAAAAGTGGGCTCCTTACACGCCCCCCCCCCACTCTTATTGGGCCTATGGGCCTGGCTCCAGTTCTGCACAGAATGCTGGTTCCTTCCATTGCACCTGCTGGGGGTATCCAACCTCCAACAACTGCAGGGGAAAATGTCCAAGCTCTCTCCCCTCTGCCCCCATCTCTGGTCCCACCAGTCAGTCATTCCTTTGTCTTCAAACCCTCCCCTTCAGGGAAGTTTCACTTTCGTGGTCCCTACCACCTCTGTTTTACCCTGCAGTTTCTCTGGACATGGTGTGGGGCTTTCCAGGGGCTAGGCTGGGCTTTCTTAGGGCCCCCTGGTTGCTGCTTTTTCTCACTACCAAGATGAGCATCAGGTGGCTCTCTCCTTCCCAATACCAAAGTTCCTCCCAGCACTGGCAGTAGACATGGTCTGTGAAACGCTCTGTGGCCCACACAGGTGGTATGTGACAATGAGGTCTCCTGACAGCCAACCTTTGGAAGGTCCTAGCAACACACTCCTCATAGCCTAGTCAGGACCCTGTCCACCCCAAGATGGAACTGCGGAATCAGAGGGCTGGCTTTGCTGGTCCAGCTGGGAGCTTGGCTGGGCAGCTCCAAGTAGGAAGACATCTTTTCTCAGTCACTTCCACATTGACAGACACAGGAGTATCTTCGAGAGTGGCAGAGCATTTCTTGGCTCCTGGTGAGCTTAGCTGGGGATTGCGGGGATAGAAAGCTAGGGTCCTGGAAAACTTGATGGCCACAAAGCCACTTGAGCCAGTAGCTTTCTGGGTCTCACCATGCCAATTTGAAGAATGAAATGCATGGGCCGCAGAGGGGGAGTTTTAGGAAGTTTTATTACCGTCATCGATAGTTTCTTAAGCTGTATAGGAGGAGTGGGCCCTAGAAATGAGATGCCGAGCTGGGTGGTGGTGGCGCATGCCTTTAATCCCAGCACTCGAGAGGCAGAGCCAGGCGGATCTCTAAGTTCAAGGCCAGCCTGGTCTAGTGAGATCCAGGACAGGCACCAAAGCTACACAGAGAAACCCTGTCTCGGGGGAGAAAAAAAAAAAAAAAAGAAAAGAAATGAGATGCCCAGAACTGCTAGGTTAGGGCTTGTTAAAGGACTCGTGGTAAAGACTGGGATAAAGCATGGGAGGAGGAGGATTAGATGACCCTCCCATGAGGTGAGCAGGTACTTCGGCACTTCCCGTCACATCCTCATGTACAGCGTCTAGGCAGGAACAGAAGGAACCTCTTCTGGCTTCCCTGGCCCCCAGGGCATTCCTGGAGTTGTGGCTCTGGAGTCCCTGTCCTGTCTGACCAGGGTGTTTCCTGTTCTCACTGCTTTCAGCAGCTCTCCTTGGATTTGATATCATCCCAATGTCCAGACGTTCTTCTTCCCTGCCCATATCCTTCACTCTCATCCCTTGCCCCGTCACTTTGTTCTTGATCTTATTTCTCAAAGAAAGTAGGGGGTCCTTACATTGACCCCACTCTAATTGGGCCTACAGGCCCCAGTTGAAACAACTACATACATCTCAGGGATGGACCCACTTTCTCCTGTCCACTCATTCACAGCAGGCGTGACCCCCGGGGAACTCCAACTCAACATGCCTGCATCCCGCCCTCCTATCAATGCGGCCCTTCCTATCTTCCACCTTTCCACCTGCAGCGATGGGCCTCCCCACCCCCACACCTCAGTCCTGGGAAGCACAGGTCCATAGACTCTAAGGACAAACTTCTAGCCTCAGCCACCACTCACCCACCATTCTTAACTGAGCAATATGGCCGAGGCACGGGGGAGAGCTGCTGGGGTACAGCACAGGGTAGGGGGCCGACCCTGCCCTTGAGGGTTTCCATCCTAGGAGGAAACAGACAACTTAAAAACATGGCGTCACAGTGCCTTGAGGAATGGTAAGGCTGAGAAAGGCAAGGAGCTGCTGTTTCACGGGGTGGTGGGGTGGTGTGCATGTGCGTGTGGGGGAGGTGCACGTGCAGGGGACTCTGCACCTCTGGAGGACAGCAAGACTGTGCTGGGCTGAGGTCAGCTGCAGCTGTGTCCTCAGTGTTGAAAGGGAAGAGAAAGGATGCTTGTCTCCTTTAAACTGCAAATACTTGATACTCCCGGTCGGGGGGGGGGGGGGGGGGCGGGGGGCAGAGCTCAGGCGGCTGGGAATAGGCTAAGTCTTCTGCTAAACTTTCTTTTTTATTCTCTTAAAATGTGAACTGCATGGGGCTGGAGAGATGGCTCAGCCGTTAAGAGCACTTGCTACTCTTCTAGAGAACCCTAAGGTTGGCCCAGCACCCCCATGTCAGGCAGTTTACAACCATTTAACTCCAGCTCCAAGAGCTCCAATGCCTCCTGGTCTCTGAGGGCACCTCCCCTCCCCATATAGAGATGCCGAACTACATGAATATATTTCCTATTTGGAAAGGAAAAACTGAAACAAAGAACTCCGGAAAGGATTTATCATTCCCATCAAGCTCTCTCCTCAGCAGCCACTTGTGTTAGAAGGTGCAGGGAACAGGCACTCCAGAGCTTCCGAGAAGGTAAACACTTTGACCTTGAGGTTTGAGCCCAGGTGGGGCCCAGTGTGGCAGCTCCCACAGCAAGCTGGCTCCCTCTGGGTGGTCAGCACACTGAGAGCAGTGAACATCCAGGATGTCTGCAGAGAGCCTACACCCTTCTGGGTGGGTCCCAACACTCCACCCTGGTTGTTGTAAAGGTGGGCACGACCCTACTACTCTGGGGCTTTACTTTCATGTACCTACCCCGAGTCCTCTTTGAAAAGACATGGACAAATAGTCATGCTAAGCAAAGCCTTCTACAGGCCAGGCCCCAGACTGAGCCCGGGATCTGGTTTGAACCATTTCTCCTCGTTTCTTTTCTGAAGCTGAGGTCACAGAGAAAATTGCTAGGTTGCCTCTCTAGTGATGAGGGAAGGCTGGCTCCGCATGTGGCAGAGCATGACTACTCAGGGCCTGAGAGACTCAAGATATCCTCACTGTAACATGTACGGGGCCATCGTCAGGCTTGGGGGAAGGTGACCTGTCCAGCACCCTGCGCAGCAGGCATGACCCTGGTGAGTCAGGGGTGGAAAATGTCCTTTCAATCTTCCACACAGCAGGCACTGAGTCTGGCCTCCACAGCTCCAGGTTGCCAGTCAGATTCTCATGTTCCAACTATGTGAGCACTGTCAGGGAAGCTCAGAGAGCCTCTCTCTCAGTTTAGGACCAAGCTTGACCCTTGACCCTCCCTGGGCACTTACACAGAAGATGGGCTGTGGGAGGGTTCCAGTTTTTTTTTTTTTCGAGACAGGGTTTCTCTGTGTAGCTTTGTGCCTCTCCTGGAACTCAACTTGGTAGCCCAGGCTGGCCTCGAACTCACAGAGATCCGCCTGGCTCGGCCTCCCGAGTGCTGGGATTAAAGGCGTGCGCCGCCCGGCCTGGGTTCCAGTTTTTAAGTAGTGGCAGTAAGAGAAAACCCAGGAAGCCTGTGTAAACTCCCCAGGTCCAGGATCCCAAAGCAAACACAAACCCAGCCCCTGTTGCCTAACTGATGTCTCAGAGCAAAGTGGACATTCCTCTCCAAAAGACCAAGACTTCCTCTAGCTCCTCCACAGAAAGGTGCACACTTGTGATCTCAGGATTTTGGAGGTGAGGAGGAGGACTGAGAATCCGCATTACAAAGTGAGCCCTTGTCTCAAAACACAGAGGGGAGAGGGAGGTAGAGCTAGATCTCAGACTACAGCTTTGTTGGTAGTAGACAAACTAACTGCAAGTTATTAGCAATTAATTAACTAACTAATCCCTCAGCCTGACTAGAGGAACTGAGTTTTGTGAGCCCAAGGCAACACTGTAAGGGGATGTGGAAGCCACTGTCTGGGGCTTGCTGTGGCAGTCTACAGGGCCAGCCCATAGTTTTGGAGAACGAAGGAGATTCTAGCAGGCGAAGAGCTCAACTCTAAACTACCCAGGAAGCACAGTGCTTCTGACTCAACAGTGCCTTCAGCCAACAGCAAGCACACTTCAGAACACTGTGACCCAACCCGACACACTCTGGAGGCACGGAGGACCCACCAGCTCTTAGGCTGGCTACCTTAAAAAATCAAGCCTCGCCGGGCGGTGTTGGCGCACGCCTTTAATCCCAGCACTCGGGAGGCAGAGCCAGGCGGATCTCTGTGAGTTCAAGGCCAGCCTGGTCTACCAAGTGAGTTCCAGGAGAGGCATAAAGCTACACAGAGAAACCCTGTCTCAAAAAACCAAAAAACCAAAAAAAAAAAAAAAAAAAAAAAAAAAAAAAAAAAAAAAAATCAAGCCTCTTTTATTAGTTTTTGAGAGTGGCTTAATCCATTTGAGTCACAGTCTTCCTGTCTGTCATCTATAAAAGAGAGGGATGAGAAACTGGGAGAAGCTAGCTTCAACAGTAAGGAGAAAAAAGAACCTCGGAGCCAGGCAGGCATGTTTCAAACCCTAGCCCTGCGTGACCTAGATGCAATTTACCTGACCCAAGTCTGCTTTATTTGGCAACAAAATGTGCTTAAGAATGTCCGTGGCTGGGCGGGAAAGATGGCTCCAGTTCAGGGCACCGCTGCTCCTGCAGACCTGAGTAAGATTCCAGCACCCATATTTTGGGTGGCTGCTCAACCTCCCTCCAGGGGATTCTTTACCTTCCTCTGGCCTCAGAGCATACCCGCATACACAAATGCACAACGCAAATCTTTTTTTTTTTTTTTTTTTTTTTTGAGACAAGGTTTCTCTGTTAACAGCTTTCCTGGAACTTGCTTTGTAAACCAGGCTAGCCTCGAACTAACAGAGATCAACCTGCCTCTGCCTTCCAAGTGCTGAGATTAAAGGTGTGCACCACCACAGCTTGTCAAAATGAATCTTAAAAAAATAAAATGTTGTGGCAAGGACTGTTAAAGGATCCTGGTCATGTCACCCCACAGCAGATGGAAAAACATTGGTTTTCCTCATTCCTACCTCATATCCAGCCATTGTAAGAGGGGCAGGAATGTACTAAAGTGGCAATAAAATAATGTAAAATAAAAATAAAATGCTTCAAGAGAATGGCATCAGGGATTTGGTCTCAGATCTCATCCTCAGCAAAGTGCCCATCACTGCAGCTCCAACAGAGGATAGAAGGGGCGGGACAAGACGCTGTGGGCAGCAATGGGCAGAGTGCAAGAAGCCCCGCTGGGAAATGAGGGATGCTGGGTCCTGACACAGGTTCTCCAGGACCATCAATGCTGGGTCCTGACACAGGGTTCTCCAGGACCATCAATGCTGGGTCCTGACACAGGGTTCTCCAGGACCATCAATGCTGGGTCCTGACACAGGGTTCTCCAGGACCATCAATGCTGGGTCCTGACACAGGGTTCTCCAGGACCATCAATGCTGGGTCCTGACACAGGTTCTCCAGGACCATCAATGCTGGGTCCTGACACGGGTTCTCCCAGGACCATCAGCAACATCGCAAGGCTGTGGGAAATGGACTAGGGGCCTGGCCAGCAGGTGGGGAGGGGCCTGGGCTGGGAGAGTTCCCCATGAAGGTGTATCAGTTCCTCACCACCATGCCTGAGACCCAGGTGACAGCATGGAGAAGAGGCCCTGTTCCCAGCGGCAGCATTAGCTCCAAATTAGCCACAAGAAGACGACTCAGCACATGTTAACATTTACATGTTTCCAAAGTATTGGAGAATGTTGCCCAAAGGAGCCAGTGTGCCCACTGCAGGATGCAGACTGGAGAACACAGGGCACCAAGGCCAGCATGCTGCAGGCTCCACCCACACAGCACCCAGTCCAGGCTCTCAGCTCTAGAATCTGAGACTGGTCAGTGGGTTTCTGAGCAAGGGGAAATGGTTCATCATTCAGAACACAGCCACTGAACCTTCTGTTTCCAGGACAGCGTATTTTAAACTTGAGATGAATCATAACTCTGGGAGGATCCAGCTTCCATATTCTACAGACACCGGTCTCTCATCTAGAAGAGGGCTTTAGGGTGTGTGTGTGTGTGTGTGTGTAGGGGTGCCCTCCCTATGGCAGGGGTGGTGACATGCACCCACAGTGTGGTTTCAATTGTGCCCAGCACACTGGGAATATGCCGGGGGAGGGGGGGAGGATGCCCTGCAGAAATGCCACCCCAAAGGGTTGGTTCTACAAAGGGATTCTAGGAGGAGAGGCCCCCGCAGAGCCAGCATACCCCTGCCTTCACCTGCCACAGCTCACATCGGAAAGGCTGGCCTCTTCCTGGTCTCTTGCCCAGTAAGTGATACAGGATCTCAGAAGCCCTAGGTGCTAGGGAGGAAGTCAGATGTGTTCAGTCCCAGTGGTGGGGCCCTGGGAAGCAAGTGGCCTATTCCACAGTCCCCAGCCTGAGGGCAGCTGTGTGTGGGAGGCAAAAGAGCAGTGGCTGAGTGCGCTGATGTCTACCACGGCCACGGATACCGGAGAGCAGCAGGATGGCCGAGCAGTGTGCACCCAACTCCCTTCCCACTCTGTGAAAGGCTCAGTGTCCCAGGTGCGACTCTGAAGGCTCGGCAGGGTTCCGGTTCTGGACTTGACTGCTCTGCTCATCCTAAGAACCCTGGTTCAGCCCAGTCCTCCACCTTCACACGAACTGGGACAGGTTGGGAACTTTGATGTTGAGATCGCCGATGTTGATGTTCCTCGGGATCTCAGGAAGGTTGATGTTCTTCACAGCAGACACGGCCCTCGCGGGGGCTGCTGACAGGCCACCCTGGGAGAAAGGGGGGTCAGTGTCAGTTGCTTTCCCAGTGTTATCTGCTGAAATCTTAAACCAGACGACGTAGAACTAGAGAGTTCCAAATGGCACACACAGACGTTTTCACTTCAATCTTCCTCAAAGGTGGTCAACAAAACCCCACTTAGAAAGCTGGAGCTTGGCGTGGAGACGCAGCCTTTGTCCCCCCACCCCAAGTTCTGCAAAGGGAGCTGTCTTACGAAGTGTTATAGCTGCAGCATTTAACAGTGCTCGTGGCCCATGGTAGATGCTCAATTAACGCTTGCTAAGGGACTCTGACATTGTTTATCTTAAGTATTGAGGATACTCAATTTACAAAGCAAAACAAAAGGAAACCTTTCCTCAAGAGTCCACCTTACAAAAAAGTGCAAAGTTGGAGAGATTCTTTAAAGGAAAAAAACATCAGATTCAGGACAACTGCTTGCCCACTAGTGTGAGCTGGAAAAGGATGGGGCAACAGGCTGGAGGGCGCTAACAGGCCCTGGGAAGCTGCAGCAGATACAGGGGGCTAACCCACCCCAGGCTCACCCTGGAGCAGAGAGGGAGAAGTGAGGAAGACTGCAGAAATTCCTTGTTCCCTAACCGGCAGCTCTCAGGCCACCCCCCCCACACACACACCCCCACACACACACCCGCCCCCCATGTCTGGTTTCCAGACCCTTGCCTGACTCACGCTAAGCCTGGAAGCACTCATTTCCCAGCCTGCACTCCTCAGCAAACTCAACAGCCAGAGCTGTGGCTGGAAAAGCTTCTCCAACAGGATCAGCAGTCCTCACAGGAAGAACTGGTTTTCTAAGGCAGGTTCCATCACACAACAAAGAGACCCTCGAAGACACTCAGACAGAGGAGTCACTGTTACACTATCTCTGCAGCTGTGAGGGCAGATGCCTCTAACCCTGCTCACTGTAGGGCTGAGGAGGGCCAAGACCACAGTGGGACAGGCCTGGCTTTACCAGGAGCTCCTCCATCAAGCCTGGTGCCACATGAGGATGGGATGGGTATGGTATTTTCTTTGTTGTTTTCTGAGACAGGATTTCTCTGTGTAGTCCTGGCTGTGCAGACCAGGCTGGCCTTGAACTCAGAGATCCGCCTGCCTCTGCCTCCCCAGTGACGGGACTAAAGGTGTACACGCCCACCTCCCAGCTGGGTATGGCATTTTCAAATCAGCATTATTGTAGTTTTGTAGAAGCCTCACTGACAACACAGAATCTTGAATTTCTCAAGGCTAAAAGATACCGGAGGACACGGCTTCTGGGAGAACAGATGCATACAAGCACCGCAAATGTGGGCTGTAAGCATCCGCACTGCAGAAGCTGGTTGCTCTTTCTGCCATCTGCCTATCCTTGAAGGCTGACATCTCAAGTTGCCCTACCTGTTTAATGTTGCTACTAACCTTCAAGTTAGTGTAGACAAATCAAGAAAGACAGAGTGGGAACCACCTCCTAAGGACCCAGAGAAACACAAGCCACACAAGCCTCATGAGCCCACACAGCACACACAAACCCACACAGCACACACAAACCCACACAGCACACACAAACCCACACAGCACACACAAACCCACACAGCACACACAAGCCCACACAGCACACACAAACCCACACAGCACACACAGCACACACAAGCCCACACAGCACACACAAACCCACACAGCACACACAAACCCACATAGCACACACAGCACACACAAACCCACACAGCACACACAGCATACACAAACCCACACAGCACACACAGCATACACAAGCCCACACAGCCCACACAAACCCACACAGCACACACAAACCCACACAAGCCCACACAAGCCCACACAGCACACACAAGCCCACACAGCACACACAAACCCACACAGCACACACAGCATACACAAACCCACACAGCACACACAGCATACACAAACCCACACAGCACACACAGCATACACAAGCCCACACAGCCCACACAAACCCACACAGCACACACAAACCCACACAAGCCCACACAGCACACACAAGCCCACACAGCACACACAAACCCACACAGCACACACAAGCCCACACAGCACACACAAGCCCACACAGCACACACAAACCCACACAGCACACACAAGCCCACACAGCACACACAAACCCACACAGCACACACAAACCCACACAAGCCCACACAGCATACACAAGCACACGTTCCTCCCTCTGCCCAACGCTCTCTACCCAGCCAGGGCACGAATATAGCTACTTCCTTACCTCCGACTTCTCCAGCCTGTTTTGAGCTTCAATTTGAGCCACAATTTCATTCATGTTTGTTTCCAACACCATTCCACCCATCACCACCTCCTGGAGGATGTAGTGGACCTAGAAGAGAGGCAACAAGACGACTCAGCACAGCACAGCGGTTTCCTTCGGTGGCAGCAGAAGCGGGGTCAGACAGGCCACATTCTGATCCCAGCCGGTGGCCATGCAGAGGGGCTGGGCTCACTAGAACAAAAGGCACAGGTGGGCAGATCTCCGACAGGCAAGGCCCTGAGGGCTTCGGCTCCAGGATACCTCTTGCTGCTGCTGTGCCTTTACATGCTTGCTGCTGCCATTTTCTCTGGTGTCTGGCATGGTGTGAATGGGTGGGGGGGATCCCCACTGCCTTTAACGTAGTGTGATTATCTCATGGAAATATCCCATTCTACTGGGCATTTTTATCTGTGGATTATTATGAAGATGATTTCCTCTTAAGCTGTACGGTTTAACTGAAGTAATGATTTTATACAATAATAGTGTTGGTTTAAATAGATGATTGAAGGTTTTTAACAAATGAGTAAGGGATTATGATGGAGGTTAGTTTAGTGGGAAAATTAATATAGGTAAAGATAGGATATAGTGCTGCCCCCCGCCCCTGATAAAGCAGGGGCTATAGAAGATAGAAAATAAGAACAAAAAAGTATCACACAGCTAGGACTTTAAGTGTTTTACTTGAGGGGCTGGAGAGATGGCTCAGCTATTAAGAGCACTGGCTGCTCTTCCAGACAGAGGTCCTGAGTTCAATTCCCAGCACCCACATGGTGGTTCACAACCATCTCTAGTGGGATCTGATGCCCTCTTCTGGTAAAAAGTCAACAGAGCACACACATATATAAAATAAATAAATAATTTTTAAAAAAAAGAGTTTTACTTGAGGATTTGTATAGACTGTGGCTTAGGTTAATGATTAAGAAAAACAATAGAGTCCCAGGAGTTAACTCAAGTTCTTTCTGATGATGGGAAATGTATTCATGGGTTTCAGCATGCACAGTAGTTAAAACAAAGCTTTAAACAATTGACTTTGTGTAACTAGAAAACAAAGAATTGGATGGTTAGTTAAGTAATTGGACAGGATTCTAAAATATAAAAAGTAAACAAATAACCCATTTTTGTGGCAACTATAAAAGCTACTGCCTATGTAAATGATTATGGCTGAAAGGCTCTTGCTCTATGAGAAGTCTAAAAGATGAATGTTTAACTGAGTGTGGGTTCTTGGGAATAATTTGGTTTTTACCTGTAATATGTAAAATGTTTAATCATGTAAGGGAAATGGGAAACATGTTGCTTTTTACTCGTATTCACTGTTACCACTCACTTAAAAAATAGAATGTAACAATATTGTAATTTTTATATTGCTGAAAGATGCTGCTGGAGTACAAGCTGTAAGGGAAAAAATAATGACAACAAGAAGGAAAATGTCAGGGCAGAAGACAGAAGAGAAAAGAAACAGAGCAGAACAAGCAACAGAAAGAATAATGAAATGAAGAACTAAGTCTTGGCCCTCAGAAAAGTCCTTGTGTGTCTGTCTGTCCAGTAGTTTGCCTGCTCTGCATCTCTTCTTCAGTTTCTCCGACCTGCTGAAGGCTTGCCTGGGTGAGATCCTGACATGTTGGAGGGTGTGTGTGTGTGCGTGTGTGCGTGTGCATGTGCGTGTGCGTGTGCGTGTGTGTCCCTTTTTTGCTGGCCCCAGAGAGTTGAGTTTTACTCTCTTAAAAGATAGAAAAGTCAATTGAGTGATTAGTTCACTGACTCCAGGGCTCCCCTTCAATCCCTGAGCTGCTGAAGGCTGGTCCTTACAGCAGCAGATGGACAACTCAGCCACCTCACTAGTGAGACCACAAGGGGTCTCTGCCGTCTGGTCTGTGGCCTCGTGGTCTTCTATTAGCAATGGCAGAGGGGTTTGGGATCCTCAAGACAATGAGGTGGTGGCTGAGGCTTCCAACTCAGACAGGTGATGTTTAAATTCGAGCCCCCCTGTTGTTAGCTAAGTGGTCCTTGTCAAATGATCTCCTCAAAGCTTCAGGTTCCCTCCAGAAACTACAGGAGTAAGTGGCTGAGATAACTAGATGGAAAGAAAACTGAAAATAACATGCCTTGGCTGGTGCCTGGTACACACTGGGTTCTGAACAAGAAGAGAGGTTTTTCACCACCCATTTGACCGTCGTCACACTGGCTGGCGTTAAGTAGGTCCAGCTATGTGAACCAATCCCCATCCAAGCAGCATAAATAGCACATAAATCCTTTCCTTAGCGGGAAGCTCACACTGGGCTCAGGTGCCATCCATCCAGCGGTTCTCCAAGCAAAGCTAAATCTTGAAGCACAGCTGGGATGGAGCAGAGGCGATTCAACCACTACACAGGATGACAGGAAAGCTGCCATAGAAAGTCCTGGCAGGTAAAGGCAGAGGTGCTCACTGGGGTCTAGAGGGTGGCACCTCATACTCTTTTGCAGTACTGAGGCTTGAACCTAAGGCCTGTGCAAGCATTTTTCTCAGTCCCCCTTTCAATTTCAAAATTAATTTTTGACTCATGTATCTCAGATTGACCTTGAACTGCTATGTAGCCAAAAATGACCTTGAACTTCTGATCTTCGTGCCTCTATCACCCAAGCAGTAGGATTACAGGTACATGCCACCATAACTGGTTTATAGCCATGGGAATTCAACCCAGGGCTACGTGCATGCTAGACAAGCACAACTGACCAATGTCCCTAGGGCTTATCTTCTTGAGAAATATTCTTGTTAAATTGCTCAGGGCAGCCCTATACTCACAGCCCTCCTGCCTCATTTCTCAATTGGATGGGATTATAGGCCTGTGCCACCAGTCCAACTTGGCACTTCAAATTCCAAACCAAATCATATCAACAATACTTGTAATTACTTTCTTACAAACCAGGACAGTAGGAAGTACTACCTTCTGTTGTCAAGAAAGCATAGAACTACTGGACCAGCCCACAGGAGGCCAGAAAAGGACCGGGGAAAAAGCAATTCAGCTATAGGACGGGTGGGTTTATGAGTCCTTGGGCCTGGCTGGGACAGCAGCTTTCTATAGGAGAGAGACTAAAGACAAGGCTGAAAGGGTAGCTTGGGTTTGAAGCAAGGTGTCCGAGCCTTGAGATGGTATGTATGTGTGTGTTGCGATTGCCTGTGTGTGTACATTCAGAGGCTAGAAGAAGACACCAAGTGTCCTGCTCTATTGTTTATTCTCTGCCTTACTCCCTCAAGACAGGTTCTCTTATTGGACCTGGAGGTAGGCTGGCAGCCGGCAAACTGGAGCGATCCTCTCATCTCCACTCTCTAGTGCTGAGGCTGCAGGTCACGTGACCGTGCCTGACCATGCAGGCGCCGGGACCTGAACCCATGTCCTCATGCTAGAATAGTAAGTGCTATTACCCACTGAACCTGTCTCCAGTCCCTGAGATGATTCTTCGTTGAGCTTTCCTGGTTACTGCTGCACATTTCTGGTCTCTGAGCACTAGCTGCAGTAGTTCCCCTCCAGCTAGGATGATCCAAGGTGTCCTCAGACACTGCCTAAATCTCCCATGGGACAGTCAGAGTTGAGAGCACTGGCCTCCAGTCTCAAGTCAAGTGTCAACTTACTCTTTGGTACCAAGCAGTAGAAAAAAGATGTGTCTGCATGCTTTCATGCATTTGACACTGGAAGTTCCTGCGTCCTCCAGAAAGAAGGCACTAACACATGGAACTGGGATTTCATCCTCTGTCCTTGGGGAAGGAATACATAATGGCGTAACCCCTTACGCATACCCATTTATTAAGTCTTATTAACCACTTCTCTGCTCTCGCCCCTTTTCTACATTCTATACAATATACATTGCCCATACTATACATTAATATATACATGTATATCTACATGAAAATAAAATTTAATAGGAAAAGTTTCATATTTAGGCAACTTATAAAATGTAAAGCAAGACTGGTTTTTCTATTATTCCTTGGGAGAACTTCATTGCTTATACTTCCCTATCAAATGAATGTGTTAACTGTATGGAAGTTCCTCATAATGCAAAAACAGAACTACTGTATGACTCAACAACTCAATTTCTGGGTATACACCCAAAAAAAAACTAAAAGCAAGACTCAAAGAAACATTTATACATCCATGCTCATATCAGCAAAAGTCACAATGAGCAAAACATAGAAGCAACCCAAGTGTCCACTCTTGGATAAACGGACAAACAAAATGCGGTCTCCATAAAATAGACTATCACTCTGCCTTAAAAGGGAGGAAGGTTTGATATACGCATATATCCATGCAACATGGATAAACCCTGAGGGCACTGTGCTAAGCAACTAAATCAGACACAAAAAAATATACTATAAGATGGGTGTGGTAGTGCACACCTTTAATCTCAGCACTCAGGAGGCAGAGGCAGGCAGATCTCAGAGTGAGTTTCAGGACAGCCTGATCTATAGAGTGAGTTTCAGGACAGCCAGGGCTACAGAGGAACCCTTCCTCAAAAAACCAAACAAAATAAAACAAACAAACAAAAAGCAAACAAAGCAAAACAAACAAAAACAACAAAAAGATATACTACAGGAATTTATTATAGGAGGTACCGAAAGTTGTCAAATACATAGAAACAGAAAGCAGAATGGCGGCTGAGAGCAGGGCGGGTGGGTATTGTGTCGTAGTGTGTACAGAGGTGGACAAAGATGTCTGCAGATGGGTTCGGGGTAAGGGTTGCACACTAATGTAACAAACTCAACGGTACTGACCTGCAAAATCAACAGCTGTAAGGCTGGTAACCCTTAAACCCTGAAGAGAGAGAGACCTGTATCTGAGCGTCTTAGTGCCTCATCCTGTTTTTCTCACCTTCCTCCTCTTCACTGGTACAAAGTGATACTTCTGTTGACTATCGTGTGCCAAGTGCTTCACAGACCTCATTTTAACTTCAAGATATCTGTCTGAGTTTGGTGACTGTGATGGTTAGTTTTGAATGTCAACTTGCCACAAGTTAGGACCGCCAGGGAGAGAGTGTGAACTGAGTAACTGTCTTTATTGGATTGGTCTGTGAGCATGTCTGTGGTGGACTGTAGATTGTTAAATTAATATAGGCTGGCCCAGCCCACTGTGGGCAGCACCTGTTGTCAGCATTCAGGCATCTGTACTAGCCTGGCCTTAGTGTCCTGACCGGATATACCTTAGCTGCTGCAGCCACTGACAGCACCTCCTGTGTGCATTTGCTACGTTTCCTTACAAAAGGAGGGCCTTGCCACCTCCTGCCTCCTTTCTCTTTCCATTCCTCGCCCCCAGGGACCAACGGGTCTCTGCCCCTTCTCTCTCCCCCTCCCCTCAATGAACCTCCTACGTGGGCCTGTTGTATGGTGTGACTCCCTCCCGCCATTTTTAAAATACACCACCTATGGCCTAGGCAGTGGTCCTGAACTATACGGGGACAGGAGGAAGGGAGAGGAGAGCAAGCGGGCACCCTGGGTGGACTCGCCTCTCTCTGCTCCTGACTGTGGATGTGATGTACCAGGTGCCTGAGCTTCTGCCACCGTGACTTCACCATGGGACGGACTGAAATCAACCTTTTCCTCTCCGAGGTGGCTCTTTGCCGGGACGTTTTACCACAGTAACAGAAACGAAACTGGGCTAGCTCCATCATTTCATATTTGAGGAAATGGAGATGGAGTTCTGCAGAGCCAGGAGCCACGGCTCCAGAACCAGGTGCTGAGTACGGGTCGGGCTGACTCGCAGTCTGTATCTGTCACCACATTTACTCAGGACCCCAGTGCTCGTCACCTAAGGCTTGCTGTTGGTGTGACAGCTCCAGTGAGAACTCTACAGTGATTCACCCCGGGCCCAGAACAACGGACGATGCAGAGCGTCATGTGACCGTGGAGGCTTTATGGACAAGGCTCAGCAAAAGGCTAATTTATAACGTCACGGGAACCAGAAAATAGAAAAAAGTTAAGAACTTCTCATTTGAACAACAGAAAGATAGAATTCCCAAAAGCCATTCAAGTGTGTTCTAAATACATAAAGGAGAAATGGACCTGCAAACCACCTTCAACAAAACCAGGATAAAGCACAAATTCTAGACCCCAAACAGTGGCAAAGATATCGAGAGCAGGGAGCGCAGGCAGGGCTCCCTTTGCTTCACAGAAGGAAAAGAAGAAAGGACGTGGTAAAGAGGATGGGGGGGCTAGTGACCTCACTTCCTGGAGACAGAGCACCCGCCCCCACGTACCAAACCAATTCTTTGCTGTGAGGGCAGAAACCTCCTTGGCAGGACCTAGAGTTGGGACCACGTCACAAAATACACAAGCCCACTGTACCTGCCTCGCAGATGAGGTCCCCCCAGCAGCGGAGAAGAACATCTTTGCACTGGGGACGTGCATGGATGCCTACCTTTCTTCGCTGCCTAGAGATGAGGGGAAATGAACTCACCTCGAACTCTCTAACATGGGAACAACAAAGCCCAGCTTGGAATACCTCCCCAACAAAATTCCTAACAATAGCTGGCACCTGAAAAGCAAACCTACTTAAAAATGATTATAAAGAGCCATCTACCCAGGAGCTAAACAAAGACATAAAAAGAAAATTAGGAACCAAGGAAAACAAAATACTAGAGAATTGATGCTGGGGAGCAGACAAAATTACAACAAAGCATTCTGAAAATTTTCAGAAAGGAAAAGCAAGGGTAGCTGAGACAGCTCGGGGTACACCACTGGCCTTGCAAAGCAGGGAAGCAAGAGATTATGGCAGAGCAGGGAGACAAGAAGATGAGAAAGCCTATCACAGTGGGATTCAGGGACAAAGCAGAAGAGAAATTACAGGACTGACGGTAAAAACAGAAGACACAGAACTAGAGATACAACTAAAAACAATAAAGAAAGAACAAAAGGGAAGAAAGAAGAGAACAGTGAATGAGTAACAGGAAGCCAGGGGGTTGGGATGTAAACTGGGGGGGTGCTCACCTGGAATGCAGGTGTTCCTGGGTCCTGGCCCAGCAGTGCGCAGACCAGGTGTGATGGTTCACACTTATAATCCCAGCATTTGGGAGGTAGAAGCAGGAAGATCAGAAGTTCAAGGTCAACCTCAGCTATATAGGGAGTTTGAAGCCAGTCTCCAAACCAAAGCCAATGCTTAATGCTAGCAGGAAAGGGTAATACTCTCATGGACGCAAAGTGTAACTCACGGATTTTATGCCCAGTTGATGGCTCCTGAGTTTTCCTTGAGGAATCTAGACCACGTGTGACAACCAAGAGGTGACTCAGAAATACTATGGCATAAGGAAAGATCAGCTGAGTGGAAGGACAAACAAAAGGTCAGCATCAGGGTCCATGTCTCAAGAGTGGAAACAAGCAATGGCCAGGAAGAGAAGTGGGGAAGAGAGACCCAGAGACCACCTGCCCTCCACCAGCCGACAGTCCACAGGCGGCACGTTAGCACTCCCGATTTGCCTATTATGATCCTTACTGATTTCCCCCACAAAATCCAAAGGCGCTATCATTTGCTATAAACGAAGCTCTGAGAGCCACCAGTTGAGGCCAAGAAGATCTCTTTCAGGTTAGTAGTTCTATGCCACTAGTTCATAAAACTTACCCAGAAGGCATCACCTCTTATTTCCTTGTTCTAAAAGAGGACTTGCCAAGTAGGTGCCCATAATCCTGGCACTCAGAGCAGGAGTCAGGAAGATCATGAGTTCTAGCTCAGCCTAGGTACAGAGTGCGATCCTGCTTCAAAGGCCAAAAAATCACTCCTGGGCTGTTTTGGGGAGGGTTGTTGGAAAGAACATGGTGTTCATTAGGAGTGGGGGAATAAGGGAGGATAATGGAGGGTGGATATGATCAAAGTATATTGCAAATATGTATGAAATTGTGAAACAATAAGGCACTCCTTACACCCCCCAAAGGGGAAATTCCAACACCTATGATGTGGCAGTAAGCAGACAATCCTGCTCAATTCCTTTCTTTTGTTTTTGTCTTTTGTTTTGTTTTTGAAATAGAGATGTAGACCTGGTTGTCCTAGAACTCTCTATATAGAGCAGACTAGCCTCGAACTCACAGAGATCTGCCTGCCTCCCAGAGTACTGGGATTAAAAGCATATGCCATGGGGCTGGAGAGACGGCTCAGCAGTTAAGAGCACTGACTGCTCTTCTAGAGGACGTAGGTTCAATTCCCAGCACCCACATGCCAGCTCACACCTGTCTGTAATTCCAGTTCTAGGGAATCTGACACCCTCACACAGACATACATTCAGCCGAAACACCAATGCACATACATAAAATAAAAATAAATTATTAAAAAAAAAGTGGGTCTTTCCACTTTCAGGGAGAAAAAAAAAAAAAAAAAAGCAAATGCCACTACATCTTTCTATAGCATTCAGTTTTGTTTTGTTTTGTCTTTTCCCCCGAGACAGGGTTTCTTGTTGTATCTCTGGCTGTCCTGGAACTCACAGAGACCAGACTGCCTCTGCCTCCCGAATGCTGGGATTAAAGGTGTATGTTGCCACTGCCGCCGCCGCCGCCAGGCTTAGTTTAATTTTTCCACATTCTTGGCTTCCTGTGAATATCTGATTAAATTCCAAAATTATATTATCACGAAAACATCATGAGCACCCTTTGCTGGGGACATGGCTCCATGAACATAAGTAACCACAGGATGATGAATGGATAGCAGCCCATGGTAACCCTGCAAGCCAGCCAGAAATTCTGAATAAAAGGCTGCTGCAAACTTATCTGAGTGGATAAAAGTGAGCTGAGACAGCTGGAGGCTGCCAAACAGTGGTGTGGAAAGCATGCAGCCAAGAAACGAAACTGAACCGAGGCACCTGCGGCGCTAATGACAGGGGCAGACGACAAAGGTTTCTGTTAGGGGACAGGAGGTGGCTGATAGGCTGGCCTAGAGGATGCCGGCAGAAGTCTAGGTGAGTAGCGGAGAACACTGAGAGTTCAAGTACTGCCCCATGGAAGGAGGGTGAGGGAAAGAGGCTGACCCCAAGTCAGGTCGGTGACATCAAAATAATGGGAGTACGGGGGTCTGCTGTGAGACTGTCTCAGGAATGTCAGAGGCCACACCCATAAAGCCTCACCCACATGACTGCACGGACACAAGCTGAACAAGAATCACACCAACGGACTGGCAGACTAGATAGGGGAAGCCATAAGGTCTTCACCCTGCACAAAGACCTATACGCAGTTGAGGAAAGCTGGGTGCAGGGAGAGCACACCAATTGGTTTGTCCAGTGCCAAATGGTCAGCCCTGAAAACATGAATGCAAGCAACATCATACAGACTGAGCCGGTTGTATTTACACATATGTACATACAAATACATATATGTACACAATAACAACGAAAGAAGGAAGAGCCCATGAAATTGAAGGACTGGGGAAGGGTATATCGAAGGGTTTAAAGAGAGGAAAGGGAAGGGAGAAATGTTGTCATTATGTTATAATCTCAAAAATAAAAACAAAGAAGTGAAAAAGGTGTGACTAGAAGAGAGCAGGGCAAAGGTCAAGAGCCCGCCACCTCTCGGAACAGCGTGTGCTGCACAAACACAGACTCCCGGTGTAACACTGTAACACGGCGTCAGCGCGGTGACCACCTATCCTAACGACACTGGCAAACCGATGAGGAACTGCTTACTGCCGTTAAAGAAGAGCAGCTGCTGGGTCTCTAAGTTCTTGGCCAGTATGGTGGTACTCTGACCTAGAAATAAGCACAAGAAAGGGAAGCGTTTATCTGAAATAAAGGTTTAGGGCAGACCCAAGGTTCCAACAGAACAAATCTGACATAGAAAGAGCGTGTAGGTGAGAGATGTGTCTGGAATCTTAAGAGACTGAAGAATGTGAGGTAGCAGCTGGGGTTTCCTGAGACTGACTTGCACAAATCTATGGCCACACTCCAATGAGTGAAAGCTGGGGTTTCTACACTACTTACACTTTTTCTCTTGAAACTCCTATCCCCCAACAACCAAAAGTAGAAGTGATTTCAGCTAAATGCCAAATCTACAGATACTCTGACCTGTTTTATCATGTCTCTGCTCTGTTCCCCATCCTAACTCCACTCAGATATCTGTATCCCTTCAGTTTTTCTTTTCTAAAAAGCTGTTGCATCCTTCTCTTGGGGTACCCACCTCACATCTGGATCAACTGAATATCCAGTATTTTCTTTTTCTATTTTGGTTGTTGTTTTTTTGAAGAGACAGGGTATCTCTGTGTAACCCTGGCTGTCCTGGACTCGCTCTGCAGACAAGGCTGGCCTTGAACTAGGAGATCTGCCTGCTTCTGTCTCTCTAGAACTAGGATTAAAGGTGTGTGCTACCACCACCCAGTCCAATATTTTCTTTTACTATTTTCTGCCAATAGAAGTTACCTGTTTGAAGCTGGGTATGGTGGTGTATATTTGTAACCTAGCACTTGGGAGACTGAGGCAGGAGGATCACAAGTATGAGGACAGCTTGGATTACAATAAGATAATCTCAAAAAAAAAAAAAAAAACAATGTAAGTTATATGTTTGAAGCATCCTCTAGAGGTGATATAAATGTCTCATGGACAGGAATGTAGTAGCTAGTACCCAGTAAACAGTAGAGGAAACAGGAATATTATCTAGTGTATGCTAAGGGTGCCAACAGTGCATAGGGATAATGCTGGGCCTTCAAAGTTCTATGGCCATATAAAACCTGACCAGCAGCTCTACTGTAGATGTATGTGCACACAGGGAAAATAAGACTAGAAGGCATCAGAGATGTTAAATGACTTGAGGGCTGCAGTATGCTCAAGGACCTGCGCCTGATCCTCAGCACAAAAGAAAGAGGACTGTCCAACCTGCTGGATCTCCCAAAAGAAAAAAAGCACTTTCCCAAATAAGAGCTAGAGCTTGTAATGCTGTCCACTGCTGAGATCTGCCAATCCCATACCTCGCTGCCTTAAACTCATTCTTCATGGTCATCCTGCTAAGCAGTTCTGTACAAATCAGACACATTGTTCCAGGTTTGGGGTTCTAACTTCCCAGAGTTGGGCACCTAAGTCAAGGAAGTTAAGGAGCTCTGCTGGTAGAGTCAAGATCTTCTCTGTGACCTGAATGGGTGTCCACTGAGATACTTCAGTCAGTTGCATTGTTCTTTGCATGTTTCTTGTCTACCGTGATCCTTTGAGGTTCCATGTTAAATCTCCCGTTGGTGCCCAGAGCTCCATGTTTATGAAGTGTTAGCTCATAATTGCTGGTGTAATGGAAGAAAGAGTCCACAACTGGATTTCAAGACTCAGCTTGTTGATCTGGCATGACCTCCAAACTTGGCCCTCTGATAAGACAGATTAAAACGAGCCTGCTAGCTTCACAAGAAGATTGACATGCGTCCAACAGGAAGGCCACAAATGCCATCTCAAAGATACAGAAATCAAGTTGTGGAATTGTTGAGGGTGGAGACAGGGCAGTTTCAATAACCCTTCCCAAGGACACAGGGTGCCGGGACCTCAAGAGTCCCATCCCTGGTTTCGTTTCTCCCTGGAGTCAAAGAGTATCCTGCCTCTAAGCATGTATCAGCAGTCGCTGCCACTGTAAGCAAACCGGCTGGGAAGTGGAAGGGAGCAAGCACTCCACAGAAACCAGGCTTCTCCTCTAGTGAAGCAGTCTCCACACTAACCTGGCATGCTCCAAAGCTCAAGTACTCAATGTCTCAAAGTAAAGCTCAAGAAGTCAGCTTCAGTCCCTAGTGTCACCCAAAATGTGCCTCGGAACACCTCTGTAGCACTGACTCAACAGAATGCATCTCTCAGTAGAGATGGCAAGACCCCATCTTGGGCAGGGAGGGGAGGTACCGTCTCTGGAACACTATCAGACATTATTAGCCACACCACACTCTTAGCTTACGGACAGGCACAGAAACCTCTGGACGGAGTAATTCCAATTGCGTATAGGACAAAATCTTACAAAAGACAGGGGCACACTCCCTTCCCCCCTCCGCCTGACCATTGATAAGACAGAATCAATAAAATGCTAACCAAATATAGAAGAACATGGTCACTGCTTATGTTAGAGAACCAGGCATCAACTTCACAATACCCATGCTTTAAAAAGGAATTCCTACTCACGTACAAACTAAGCCCACAAGTTCACTACACAAAAGGCCAAGTATAGATAACATTTCTATCCCCTCTTGGCTTAGATTGCTTCAGGAACTTCTATGAAAGGTCTTCAGAGAATAAGTGGGGAAGAGAGTCTTGGGGAGGAAAGGGGTGGCTCATTCTCCTGTCTGCTAGAGGGAGTGTGCTCGGAGACAACCAGGGGAGTGGACTCAGTAGACTTTGGAAGAGAAAGCATTTTGGCTTAGGGTCGGTTTCTAGTTCTCATATTTTCCATATTAGAGAGAAATGGAAAGCAGAGAAGGTGGAAACATGCATGCCCCAGAGACCTGGAGAGTGTGGCTTGTTCTCTCTGACTGCTCTCATCTGAAGCCCAGTGTTTCCCCAGCATCGCAAGAAATGCAGAGCACTGCTGTTCTAGTACCCTGGGGATCGCCTTATGTCTCTGCTCTAAGCCAAAAAGAAAGTGTGATAATCAGAGCTGACCAGCGTTGGTGGCTTGCACCCTGCCTCTTCCCGGACAGTTTGCTTCAGTGGTAGTGACTGTTGCTATGGGGTTGGAGGCAGACTTTTCTTTGACATACTGTGAAGTGAACCAGGGATGAAGGTCCTGGTACCCTGTGTCCTTGGGAAGGGCTTGTCTCCACCCTCAACATGGGGATTTCTGCAATACATACCATGGAGGGCACAGGGAAGAACCAGGAATACTTGGTCCACTGAGGAACTAGGGAGATAAAACAATGTAGGAGAGCTAATTTTTTTTTTTTAATTTTTATTTTATGTGATTGTTGTGAGTGTGTTGGATCCCTTGGAACTGGAGTTACAGGCAGTTTTGAGTTGCCATGTAGGTGCTGGGAATTGAACCCAGGTCCTTTGGAAGAGCAGCCAGTGCTCTTAACCTCTGAGCCATCTCTCTAGCCCCAAGAGCTAATTCTTAAATTACCATTATGTTATTTTAATGGAACTTCTGAAGGTGTATTATATACTCCCACGACTCTGAAACAGCATGTTTTGTTTAGCACCCCCACCCTCGTCCCATTTAAGATCAACTGATGCACTGCACTATAATGCTGAGATACCTTTAGAAACTTAGATAAACTAAGCACAGAGGTAATGTGTTATGTTCAAAACATCCACGCAGCTTCCAACTATCTTTTCAAACATATTTAACATCACATCATGTTAAGTGCTGGGAGGAAGAGCGATAAGATGTGGACCATGTCCTCAAGCACTTGGAATCAAGAAAGATAAAACCTGTACAGAATTAACTATAATAAAAGAAGATTGCGACAAGTACCATGACCCGTACAGAATGCTATGTTAGTTCAGGGAGGGGGGCCTGACCCTAAGTGTCCATGCCAAGAAGGGGCGGGGTGGCAAATCACCCAGCAACTGGCCTGTCTTCATGTTCGAGGAATGCTGTCATGAAAGAATCACAACTCACTGGTTCATGATTTATGCTCTCTGAGTACTTACACTTGACTTAGCAAACTATGTTCCCTGCTCTTATTTCTTCCTTTTTAAAAGAACCAACTCTGAGCTAGGGTTCTCTAAATCTTTGCTTTGTTTTTTAGTTCAGGGCATCCGATGAAGGGCCTTGTGCATGACAGTAATGCTCCACCTCTGAGCCTCACCTCTAATTTATCTCTAAAAATGTCTTGTAGGGCTAGGAAGATGGCTTAGTGGTTAAGAGTGCTTATCGGAGTCCAAACCCTTGTAGTGACATGACAGACAAGGTACACATAATAAACAGACACACACACACACTCAATGTATACACTTAATGTGGACACACACACATAAATAAATAATCTTTTTTACTTTTTAATGTTCTACAGCTGAAGCTGGAGCTCAATAATAGAGTGCTTGCCTAGTGTGTGTGAGCTCCTGAAATCAATCCCTGTGACAGAAAGAAACAGAGGAAGTGAGGAAGGAAAGGAAGAGCAGGAGGGAGGAAGAGAGAATCAAGCGTGCTTAAGTCAGGTGTAGTGGGGCACACCTGTAATCCCAGTACTTGGGAGGCTGGAATAAAAGGACTGCTACAAGTTCAAGGCCAGCCTGGGAAAAAAAGAAAAACCAAAGTTCCAACAGGACTTTTTTTTCTAGTCTATCATTTCATTTTCCCTCATCTATCTGTTTGTATTACTGATCTCAAATTTCACATGGTATTGAGCATAGAAGACAATCCAGACCTTGTTTTCTTTTTCTTTTTTTAATAATTTATTTTTATTTCATGTGCATTGGTGATGTGCCTTCATGTATGTCTGTGTGAGGGTGTCAGGTCCCCTGGAACTGGAGTTATAGACAGCTGTGAGCTGCCATGTGGATGCTGGGAATTGAATCTAGGTCCTGTAGAAGAGCAACCAATGCTCTTAACCTCTGAACCATCTCTCCTGCCCCAGACCTTGTCTTCTTTATTTTTACCCTTGCCCTAAATAAATGTGGGCTAACAGAACATGGCACCAGTCCATCTTCTCTCATGTTTACGGTACAAAAGCAGGAGTACCCTAGCTCTACACTACAGGCAGTGTGACATGGTGTAGGAGAGTACTCTCAGATGCAGACACCAGGCTACAAATATTGACTCGGCTATTTGTCACTTGGGTGACCTTAGAGAGGCCATGCTCCCAAGTCCATTTCTTCACCTCTAAACGGGAAGACCCAGAATCTTAGACCTTAGACCTTCCTGGTCTAAGGATAAAGAAGATGATGCAGGAAGAACACTATTTACACGACACACCTGGTCACTCGGTGGCTGACACAGCAAATACCTGATGGAGGCTGGTTCTTTAGAGGCTGTCCTCAAAGTCATCTTGTTTAACTCTTCCCCTACACAGAATCCAGTTTTCATCTCCTTCAGCTCAGAGAAAAGAGGTGCTCGGTACTGTCCCCGAGCTGTCTAGCAGAAGTAACTGTCAGAAACTAACCATAATAAAAGAACTATCTACTGTCAAACAGAAGTAACCATCAAAATCTTCTCCACTGCATGAGCTACAGTATGCCTCAACTGATTTCCATCCCCTACCGAGTCCTTTGGAGCAATGGCAATGGTGTCCTCCGTCCTTGGATTCTAGCACCCTCCCATCAGATAACGACAGCACAGTCAGGTAATGAAGCACTCTTCAGTTGACCATCACAAAGATCCCAAGTGCTGGACCACAATGCTGTCTTCACAGTGACCTCCATTCCCACAGTTCCTGTTCCTTCTAAAGCATGGCCACAGAAAAGCCCAGGGTGTCACTCTACTGTCACCCTCTTCCATGTGGGGACACACATACAAAGCAGTAACATCCCGAAGACAAGCCACAGATAGTTCAGTATCGCTGAGCACATGGCTGACAGCAGGAAATGGCAAGAGGTGAGGCTGGACAGGAAGGTGGGAGAGATGAGGGCAGTGACTGCATGTGACAGTGAGGGGCTTCGGAGTCACCTTTTTGGTAGTAGTCCCCAAGTATTTTCTACACTCAGGAAAACTCACTTGCTTAACTACTCAGTCATTTGACATTAAAGGTTTCCAGGCAGACGGAGGGAAGGGAAAGAATGCAGTATGCCTGCCTTCCCAAGGGTCCCAGTCGCTTAGATGGCAGCAGACTGTCAACACTTCTTAGGAAGAGGAGTTTAGTCAGAGTTAAGGGCATAGTGTAGAAGCAGGAAGAATGTAAAAAATAAGGCAAATTCAGCATTAACTGAGCTGAGTAATTACTAATTCCAATCCCCAATAAGTAAAGGTATGAGGTACTGTACTTACCAGATCCACAACCACACTGGCTTTACGTGTTACTATAAAAGGGAAGTGTTACAGATTAAACTATGACATGCCTCTGATTATAAGACAAATCCTGATTTGAGATGGTAAATCATAACTATTCCCCAAAGAAGTGAACTACAAAACTGATGAGGCCTGTCAAGGCACTTGCCTAGCCATGAAAGGTCCTACATTCCATCCCCAGAGAAAGAAAAACAGAAAGAAAGAAAGAAAGAAAGAAAGAAAGAAAGAAAGAAAGAAAGAAAGAAAGAAAGAAAGAAAGAAAGAAAGAAAGAAGGAAGGAAGGAAGGAAGGAAGGAAGGAAGGAAGGAAGGAAGGAAGGAAGGAAGACACTCCACATTGATGAAATACGGCATTCTACTTTATCACTGAGGAAAACTGAAGCAACAAATCACTCTTTAAGATGGCTGCCTGAAGCCAGATGGTGGCGCACGCCTTTAACCCCAGCACTCGGGAGGCAGACCCAGGCGGATCTCTATGAGTTCAAAGCTAGCCTGGTCTACAGAGCGAGATCCAGGACAGGCACCAAAAGTACACAGAGAAGCCCTGCCTCAGGAAAAAAAAAAAAAAAAAAAAAAGCCAAAAACAAACAAACAAAAGGTGGCTGCTGAGCTGCAGAGTAAGAACCTGGTGAAGCCAAAACCCACAGAGCCTCTTCCTACTCTTCCTACAGGAAGCGGGGTCCTCCTGAGCCCACCCCGTTACCTCTGAGAAAAAGGAGTCCCACCCTGAAGCTAGTGAGGACACACAGTTCATAACTTTGAAAGGCAAGGTTTTATTAGAATCTGGGGATTTGTTTTGTTTTGTTTTTCAAGACAGGGTTTCTCTGTGTAGCTTTGGAGCCTGTCCTGGATCTCGCTCTGTAGACCAGGCTGGCCTCGAACTCACAGAGATCCACCTGGCTCTGCCACCTGAGTGCTGGGATTAAAAGCGTGTGCCACCACCGCCTGGCGAATTTGGGGATTTTTGTTCTCTCTCTGTCTCTGTCTGTCTCTCTGTCTCTGTCTCTCTGTCTCTCTCTCTCAGGATTTCTCTGTGTAGTCTTGGCTGTCCTAGAACTCAATCTGCAGACCAGGCTGACCTCAAACTCCCAGAGATCCTTCTGCCTCTGCCTCCTGAGTGCTGGGATAAAAGGTGTGGGCCACCACCGCCTGGCCCGAACCTGGTTTTTAAAAACTGTTCACTAGGTGGGTGTGGTGGTTCATGTCTTTTATTCTAGTGTCAGCTGTGAAGGGATGCAGATAGGTTCTCTAATGCCACCTCCACAGCTTGAGGAATTCCCTTAATCTTTTAAGAACCTGGACTCAGTTCAAAATGGGATTTGTGGCTTCAATCTTGAAAACAATTTCAGGACCACTCAGTTTATAAAGCAGACTTGAAGACTTTTTTTTTTTTTTTTTTGGTTTTTTCAAGACAGGGTTTCTCTGTGTAGCTTTGCGCCTTTCCTGGAACTCACTTGGTAGCCCAGGCTGGCCTCGAACTCACAAAGATCCGCCCGCCTCTGCCTCCCGAGTGCTGGGATTAAAGGCGTGCGCCACCACCGCCCGGCTTGAAGACTTTTTAAAATGATATTTTTAAAAACATTTATTTATTTATATTGTGTATGTGGATATGTAGGTGCATGTTTGTGCCATGGTGTGTCCGTGGGAATCAGAGGACAACTTGGGGAAGTCAGTTCTGTCCTTCCTGTGGGTTCTGAGGATCAAACTTACATCTTCAGGCTTGATGGCAAGTGCTTTATCCACTAATCTGTCTCAGCAGTCCTCATAGAAAGAGCGATTTTAATTAATACAGGTTTAATCATGAGTTAAGAGAAAGAGATCCACTCAGAAAGATGTGGAACACATTGAGAAATGAGTGTGAGATGAGAAAGGAACATATTTCCAAGTGTGATCACAGGCCCCTCAAGGGACAACAATTTAGTGTCTTAGTATTGGTCATATATACCATTTGGGTGGCTCTCAAAGTGAAACCTCAAGATGTTGTTAAGAAACCGATTTTTCTACCTCTTTTTGACAAGACAAATGAGGTGGCTCTGGATATTCCTTGGAGGAAATTATAATTATAGCCTGGTAAGGTAACAATGGGAACCACAAGGATCATATAAAGGGTTCTGAGTATGTCCTTTCCTTGTAAATACGTTTCTTGTGAGATTCCTGGAAAATGCAGGTTTATGGCTGGGAAGGGAAAAAGGCCTTACACAGCTGTTAATCATGTTGGATTCTTGTTCATCTCCTGTCACGAGGCTTCCAATGAATTCCAAAGTAAAGATTCCTTTTCCTCTCCTTGCTATCCTGCCTCACCAGTACTTGAGGTAAGAGGACTCCAAGTATAAAGTCAGCCTGGGCTAATAAATAGTAAAACTCTATCTAACAAACCCAAGGGTAGGGATGCAAGTCAGCGGTAGAACGTGTCTAGTGGGAGGAACCCCTGGGTCATTGCTCTAGTACCACAAGGGAAGGAGGGGGCAGGGATTATTTCACCTTGAAAACTAATTTCCCAGACTTGGGAAACACAGCTGCAACACATCAATAAGGCAACTCCGTAAAGAAGACCCTCTAGTGTTTGGCTAACTGACAGTCTGCAAATGGAGTAACAACAGTGCTGACACTATTCCAAAGGTGTTTGCAAAATCAGGATTGAAAACATTATGGATTGGAGCTGGAGAG
This sequence comes from Peromyscus eremicus, assembly GCF_949786415.1. Lineage (NCBI taxonomy): Eukaryota > Metazoa > Chordata > Mammalia > Rodentia > Cricetidae > Peromyscus > Peromyscus eremicus. Next base: position 118,552,565 of record NC_081416.1, on the reverse strand, counting down.
ATGGCTCAGAGGTTAAGAGCACTGGCTGCTCTTCCAGAGGTCCTGAGTTCAGTTCCTAGCACCCACATGGTGGCTCACAACCATCTGTAATGAGATCTGATGCCCTCTTCTGGTGTGCAGGCATACATGCAGGCAGAACACTGTATACATAATAAATAAATTTTTGTTGTTGTTGTTTTTGTTTTGTTTTCCAAGATAGGGCTTCTCTGTGTAGCTTTGCGCCTTTCCTGGAACTCACTCTGTAGCCCAGGCGGGCCTCGAACTCACAGAAATCAGCCTGCCTCTGCCCCCCGAGTGCTGGGATTAAAGGCGTGCGCCACCACCGCCCGGCATAAATACATCTTTTTTAAAAAACACAAAACAAAAAGAAAACATGGATTCTGAGCAAGAAGATAAATGACTTGGGGAAGTACAATACCGGACTCTAAACTTGACAAGGTTGGAAAGCTTGGTAAGGGAGACAGGCCCTTCAATGTGGAAACAGCATGGGCAGAGGCAGAGAGGAGAGACCATCCGTGTGCATCCGGAAGGTGAGGAAGGCAAATCTGGTGACCTGGGCAGTGGGAAGAACAGAGACTGAGGGAAGATGGAGGATCAGACCGGGTGAAGTGGATAAGAGCAAAGGATGTCTGGATACAGCTGCTGTAGTCACCTAGATCTGAGGTGTCACACAATGGGAAGAAAAGAAGAAGGGACGTGCCTGGCGCATTTGGTCACTGCATGGAAGAGGAGGTGAAGTAGGCCCGAGACCCCTGCCTTTTAGGAAGCACTAGTACAGTTATAGGGAGAGACAGGTGGTGGGTAGGTGGGTGAAGAGCCATGGGAAGGCCCAGAGGGGTTTGGGGGACAGTGAATGAGAAAGGTGGCAGGTCACGGGAGAAGTGTGCACACTCCTGGAGCACCAGCCTCTCACCTGGGTCAGATGTGACATGGTTTGGGACGCATTTGTGTGACTATGGATCAACGTCTAAAGAGAAGAGCTGGCCAGCGACAAATCTGAGAGGACGCCTGTGTTCCCACCTGTCCTACAGGTAGGATGGCCCAAGAGGTGGGGCTGGTAAGCAGGGAACCGTCACCCCTTCCCTGGCTCTGTGTAAGTAACATGCAACACAGCGTCAGCGGCGTAATTCAGGGGTGTGTGTCCTGAAAAGGGACACAGTTATGTAGGAAACTGCAGAATCCATCAACTGTGGCGCTCTGGGCTTTTCGGAGTACTTCTTGTAGGTATTTATTAATTACTACAAGTAACTGAGTAAATTCTTCTTCAACAGTTAAGCCGAGGGAGGACAACGGGACATTTCTCTGTAAGAGCTAGCTGATGTCAGAGACAAGTTCCAGAACTAACTCTTCAAGTCACAAGCAGACAAGGTCACAAACGCTGAACGGTGAGCCAATGTAAATGGACTGTGCTGTTTTCAACTGGCATGGAACTACTTTCAGACTCAGCACGTACCCTGTGGTCTGCACTGGGCTGGCCATGCCCTTTACGGAGCACAATGCTTGGCTCTCAGAGGCTGTGAAGGCAATCACAGCCTCTAGGGTAGGGAAGGATAATCTGCAGACAATTTATCATTTTACCTGGCCTCAAACTCAGACTCTGCCTTATAGCAGCAGAGTGTGACTTGACTGTTGACTGTGGCAGGCAGTAAAGGAGAGGGAGAGGGAGAGGGGAAAGGGGGAGAGTGAAGAATGGAAGGAGACAGACAGACAGACAGACAGACAGACACACACACACACACACACACACACACACACACACACACACACACACACACACCAGGCATTATGTACATACAGCAATGTCCTGAAAAGTTAGTCTCTGCATTTACCCAGGTTCTCTTTGCAGAGGCCACAACCGGCACGTTTCTTCTGGAACCATGACTTAACAGTGACCTCCCCATCCTCTTCCTACATCTCCCACCCCTCAGCTCTTATGCCTTCCTTCTTGCTCACTGTCATCTAGCCATAAATTTATTTGTCTGCATTTTTCAGGCATCAAGGTCCTTTTACGTGTTGTTCTATGGGCCTGGAATGTTCTGCTCCAGAATCACAGATCTCTTTCTTCTCTTCTTTCTGTTCAAATGCTATCTTATCAGACGCTTTCTTCAACTACCCCATATAAGATATCAGGCCATGTCCACCTAATCCTCACCTTCCTGCATTGTGCCCTCTCTCTTCAGTCATCACTGGTCAGCATACACTGAGGTTATCTCCCCTTGCGCCATAGACAGGAATGCCTTATTAATTCTTTCTCCAGCCCTAGAACAGTGGATAAATGATTTCACAGTAACTGCACAGTCAGTATGTGCCATTGTATAACTGGAAATATGTGACCAGGACAGTCACATATTTATATACAATCCTCCTGCCTGTCTTTTGAGTACTGGGATCACAGGTATGTACCACCATACTCAGCTTGTTCCTACTCTTTTGTTTTCTAGTTTGGGGAGAAAGACTGAGAGGAATACACATTTCCACACATACAATAGCCATACTTTAAAGTTCTCCCGTTCTGTCTAGGAAGAACATATGCTGAAGTTTCAGGTACTTCTCACCTAGGTCTTGGCTTCCTCATCTGCTACTGGAGACCATCACCACACCTACGGAAGTAACCAGGGGTGAAGTCACGGCTATCCCTGGCACCAGGCAGCTGCCCATCACACTATTTCCTCTTCTGACTCACTCTTGCCCAGGGACTTCTCTGCTGGGAGTTCACACAGTCTCACTTGACGCTCATCTTCTACTTCTCACCGTGGGACTCTGCTCGCCAGCCTTTGACTCAAGACACTCCTGAGGGAGTGGCCACGGCCAGAAGAGACACTATACTCAGGCAGCAGGCTGCCTGCTCTGCTTCCCTATGTAGAAGTCCTGACTTTCAGCTAAAAGCTGAAGGTAGGCCACCATCTATCCTGCCCATAGCATCTCAGAATTCAGCCTCAGAAACAGGTCTACCTTCAACATCTCATTCTTTCTCTACTTCTGGTCAGTACTGCTAAGAGCTTACTCCTGGATACTCTATTATTCTGCACAAACCATGTGCCTGCCTTCTGCTCGTGTGAACTCCAGTATGCTGGTCTGCACATGCATCTGACGAAATCGGTGCTGCTGTACAAAAAGCAGTGCACAGTGCGGCTCCCTCACATCAACAGCGCCAAGTCCACTGAGAGTGCCGGAAGTTTCCAAAGGGGTGGCCTGTTCTGAGACCAATGACCCGTCCTTCCAGCTCAACCACAGGCTTCTAGAGGGTAGAGAATTAGGGTAAAAGACAAGTCTGTCTTTATTTTCATATCCCGTGTCTCTGTATTTAGCAACTCTTTTAGTAAATGCTTAATAAACCCCTTTTGTCTGATCATCAGGAGAAAAAGGGAAAGAGAAAGAAGGAAGGGAGGGAGGGAGGGAGGGAGGAGGGAAGGCAGGAAGGAAGGAAGAAAAGTGAAAAACAAAAACCCACAAATGCTTTCTGCAGGCATCAGTACTTCCTCAAGGTCAGAAGTCCCAGGAAAGAGAGGTCATTTACACAAAGCCTTCCTAAGGAAGAGGCATCTGCTTCTCAGAATCTGTTACTGAATTTTCATTTCTAAAGTAACCTTAAATTCATGTAGGAAGCATGTAAGATGTAAATATCAAATATACTGTTAGCACGTCAGGAAAGCTACTGTATAAGATGCCTCTTCCTAAGAGTCAACCATGTTTCCTTCCTACAAAAACATTTCTCTAGTTTTGGAATACACAATAAAAAGTGTTAGTGAATTAAATGTCATCTTTATCCCTAAAAGAACAAAGAAAAAACAGTGGTGGTCTGCTGGACATGATGGAAACAAAACAAAATGAAATTCAGTCAAGACTCAGGAAGGCAGCTGCGTGTTGTGACACACTGTAATCCAAGCACTTGTGAGTAGAGGCAGGAGAGTCTAGAGTTCAAAGCCACCCCTAACTACATAATGAGTTGGAGGCCAGCCTAAGGCATGTGAGACCTTGCTTAAAAAAAAAAAAAAAAAAAAAAAATCAAACCAAATCAGTGACAGTCACTAGTAACATTAAAAACAGCTCAGGTTCTCCCCTCTTCTGGGACTAGGTAGGACTGCATTCCCCTAGCCCCTTAAGCATAACATAGAACTCACGCTGACTAATGAAATGATTAGTGGTAGGTGTGTCACTGTAAGAGTCAACACACAAGCACCCAGGTGGACTTCCATCAGCCTAGACCTCCAAAGGACGACAGTACAGCACCAGTCCGGTGACCACATTTCAGTCTCAAGAAAGAAACTGTTATAAGCGATTGAGATTTGGGGTGATATATTACCAAGCTTCTGCTGAGCTACATGACAGCAAGTGTGGCAAAGGGTTCTTAGCTAATGATTAAGAAAGTCCTGCTTGTTTCAGAGGTGGCTCAGTCTCTGTCCTAACATAGAAATGTACCTCAGTTCTAGCCTTTAAGGGTGATACAAATCAGCAACCACCAAGATGTGGATGTTACGTGATTTATTTCATCTGCTCTTAGTTACGATCTGGTTGGTTGTTAGGGTGGAGTTTCACCTCTATAGCTCAGGCTGGCTTTGAACTCAGAGGTCCTGCCTTAGCTATTTTAGCTCTTCCTGCTTAGCTGCCCAAGGGCTGGGATTACAGGTGTGCCACAACACCCAGCTCCCTTCACGAACCTTAGCAAACACTGAGTTTTCTTTTCTTTTGTTTTTGTTTTTTCAAGAAAGGGTTTCTCTGTGGAGCCCTGGCTGTCCTAGAACTCGCTCTGTAGACCAGGGCTGGCCTCGAACTCAGAGATTTGTCTGCCTCTGCCTCCCGAGTGCTGAGGCTAAAGGAATGTGCCATTACCATTTGGCTTTTTTTGGTTTTGTTGTTGTTTTGTTTTACTGTTTTCTGAATTTTCTTGAAAGGGCTGTATTCTAAAAAGATTGCTCTAAAACATCAAATGTTACTGTTCTGGGCTGGGCGGTGGTGGCGCACACTTTTAATCCCAGCACTGGGAAGGCAGAGGCAGGCGGATCTTAGTGAGTTTGAGACCAGCCTGGTCTACAAAGCAAGTTCCAGGACAGCCAAGACTATACAGAGAAACCTTGTCTCAAAAAACCAAAACCAACCAACCAACCAACCAACCAACCACCTTGCTGTTCTGTGTACAGCATTAGCTACCTTGTTGCCCTTAGCTTCCAATAAGGACTAACTAAACAAACCAGAGGCTGTGTGTGATCTGAATAGCTGGCAGCCAACACGTACTGGCTCTCAGCAGGGTAAGGTGCACAAAAAGAGCAACACCGTGGGGCTAGATACCAGGGGTAATTTGGACAGGCCTTGGCTCCCCCGACCCCTTCTTTTTAAATGTAGTATACAGATTTTGGAATTTTAAGAAATCCTTTTTGCTAATCTGTCAGCTGTCCCAACGGAATGAGAAACTGTCCTCTAAAGCAAAGAAGCCAACACTGAGGAATGGGGACGACAGATGGACAGACGGTATGAGGGTCTTTGACAATAGCATCAAACTGTTGTCTTATTGCTCTTTAGCCCTGGCCCACAGCTGGCTTCTGGAGATGAGATAATAAATGCATTTCCTCATTCTTTAAGCAAAAATCCCCACTCTCAACACACCGGCAGAGAGGGCTAGGGATGCAATGAGACATCAGGCCGGCCTTGACCTCCCTCTTCTCTCTCAGGCACATTCAGATAAGAAAAGATGGCCAGAGACAGTCAAGCGTGCCAACTAGCTGTGAGAACTCAAGCTCAAACAGTATGTCTAAAGCCCCTCTTCAGTAAACTTACACAGAAATAGGTATCCCTGACTCTTCCTTTTGTTTCAAGAGCCCAGTAAGCAAGGCGGAGCACCTGCTTCAAAGTCACTAAGATGTAGAAGGGGCTGCATGAGCCCTGCTGCAGCTGAACTGTTCCCAGAAGGGCCATTTGACGAACATAACCCATTATCACAGTTTATGGGCCTGTTATCTTCGATTCAGAAGTTCAACCACGAAACTCAGCATTTACCTTCCCACTTGAGCTATCCACTTGGCAGTTTTCCTGGGCTCAGCCCCACCCAGCAGCTCACCAGCCAACCCTATTGAGAGAGGACAGACCCGACCATCTAGCCCCTTGATGAAGCCACTGAACTGAGTCTGATGACTCAATCTTGAAGACCCAGTTGGATTCCAACCATTCTCGCTGCTGAGGTGCTGCAGATGAGAATGCTACGCCACCCACTCAGTTTTCGACAAAACAACTCAATTACCATACTGCCAACACTCAGGACACTGAGCTGTGTTTAGGGATTGCAGAACGTACGAGGAACCAGTGACCTCTGTAAAGATATGACCCTCATGTGTCTAAAGAGTGGACGGCTACCTCACAGACCACAGAGTTGGACCCTATTCAGTTATGTAGAAAATTTGAGGCCAGTACGTGCTATGTGAGATCCTGTCACCAACAAACAGTAGGACATCGAAACAAGACCGTCAAGACAGATTTGAGAATTACCTTCAAAAGTGGTGTTTGATTGCATGGTGGCGCACGCCTTTAATCCTAGCACTGGGGAGGCAGAGGCAGTGAGTTGGAGGCCAGCCTGGTCTAGACAGGCCAGCCAGGGCTACATAGTGAGACTTTGTCTCAAAAAAAAAAAAAAAAAAAAAAAAAAAAAAAAGTGGTAGTTTAAGTAAGAAATATAGCTGAATCTATGAAAGAGGCAAGAACAGAAGACTGGGACTGTCTGGCTAAAGAGATCACAACACTAGGTACTACAGAGGCATTAAGAAGGTGATGGTAGGGGCTGGAGAGATGGGTCAGTGGTTAAGAGGACCTGGGTTCAAGCATCCACATGGCAGCTCACAACTATCTATAACTCCAGTCCCAGGGAATCTGGCACCTTCACACAGACATACATGCAGGCAAAACACCAATGCACATAAATATAAATAAATTTTTAAAAGAAGGAGGAGGAGAAGCGGGTGGTGATGGCCAAGAAATGGTTACAGGATCTAGAGGTCAGGAAATCACCTAAGAATGGGGTGGGAGGGTCTCTGTGAAAACTAGGTTACGGGGTTCTAGAAAGGGAATAGATAAAATAAAAATGAAAGATGGGTATAATGCAAAATTCAGCCTCAGCTACACAATAAGTTCAAAGCAAGCCTAGGCTTTCTCAAACAAACAAAAGAAACAAAAGTATTAGAAATTCAGTCATATGTAGTCTACACAGGCCTGCTGCTCTAAGCCCACGCCAGGAGTGTAATGTGACAGGAAGCTACCAGGACCAGCTGATGCAGACCTGCAAAGTCTATGACCAGGAGCTTCAGGCCTCAGGTGGGAAGTCTTCAGTTAAGAAGGATGGAATTCAGAGATAACCTTGACATTTTGTGATAGGTCTTTTGTCTATATAAATTAAACAAAACAGAACTATTACCATATACCTGAGAGGGCAGATGTTCTGTGAGGGTGAATATTAGCCAGAAATGTAATGAAAGGGAAGTCACTTGCTGGAAAACACCTTCAGCTGTCCAAAGGGTGACTAAGATAGGATTCTGACTCCTTCCATCATTGATTTCAACAGCTCCAATAGACAAGAGCGGTCATTTCCCAGTGCCAACCAACAGCTAAAAATAAACAGTTGTATCAACAGTGAAAGAAATCTGCTGCAGCAGCAAGATGCTGTATGGAACTTACATAAAGATAAGACATAGGAGATAGGCAGTATTTTTATGGCCACTTACTTCCTTCTAAAAGCCATGCCCAATAAAACAGAGCTGGAATCACTTCACTGACTGAGCAGAAATCCTCACAGATGTTTAAAACAGCATTAGAATGAGGCAAAAGGTCACCCAGGAGATGGAGAAAACAGCTCTGATTAATCTTGCCATCCTTTCACGATCAGAAACCCCCCGCCACTAGGAAGAACAGGGAAGAGACGGCCTTAACCTGATAAAGAGTGTTTACAAAGACCCACAGCAAATGCTGCACTCCACAGCTACAGGACGAAGGGTGTTCCTGAGACCAACAACCAAGACCTGACACCATTCATCCCATTTCTAGCCAACACACCAGAGATCCTGGGCAGCAGAGTGGGGTTGGAGAAAACATCCAAAGTAAAAGCCCCAGAAAAGGGGGCTGGAGAGATGGCTCAGAGGTTAAGAGCACTGACTGCTCTTCCAGAGGTCCTGAGTTCAATTCCCAGCAACCACATGGTGGCTCACAACCATCTGTAATGAGATCTGGTGCCCTCTTCTGGCTTGCAGACATACATGCAGGCAGAACACTGTGTACATAATAAATAAATAAAATCTTAAAAAAAAAAAAAAAAAAAAGCCCCAGAAAGAAATGAACAAAATGTCTAACACGTAAGAGAATTCATGAGTTTAACACAACCAATGGTCTTAGTATCAAAATATAAAGTGAATAAAGTAAATTCTATATAGCAACAATACATTGAAAATTAATATTCCAAACACCATATACATAAAAATAGATATCTAGGATAAAATTTAGCAAAATGTAAAATGCAAATAGACAGATCTAGACTTTCTTCCTCCTCCTCTTTTTCTTTCTTCTTTTTAAAAGTTTCTCTGTGTAGCCTTGGCTGTCCTAGAACTCACTCTATAGTCCAGGCTGGCCTGGAACTCAGAGAGATCTGCCTGCCCCTGCCTCCTGAGTGCTAGGATTGAGGTGAGAGCCACCACTACCTGGCTTTAATTGATATAGCTAAAGAAATGGAAATATAAGAGCTGGGTGTGGTAGCTCATGTCTGTAATCCTAGACTTGAGAGGCTGAGGCAGGAGGAACACCATGGGTTTGAAGCCACCTACATAATAGGCTATGAGAAGTTCACAGACCGCCTATCTCAAACACTTTCCCCAAAAGAAGTGAAAAGATACATTATAGATGCAGTTTTATTGTAAAAATATAAATTACCTTCAAATATTTAATGAATTTGATGCAATTCAAGTTAAAATCTTTTTAAAAAAATTCAAATTATACAAATCACACTTAAGGGCAGGCCTCATACTAAGCAGTAGATGGCCTAAAAAAATGAACTCAATGGTATTTTGGGAGCTTATTTTGTCTAATAATGCTTTACTTGGGCATTTTTTTTACCTTACTGGTCTTTTGCTTATATGTTATGATTTCTCATTTTGTGTTTTTATGGGTTTTTATGTGTGTGGTTTTTCTTTTCTTTTTTTTGGCCTGTTTGTTTTCTAAGGATCTAAGAGAGAAAGAAGGAGTGGTGTTGGAAGGGTGGGGAGATGGGGATGATCTTGGAGTAGATGAGGGGCTGTGCACAGTGGTGCTACTCACAGAAAACAGAAGATTTACCACCAAACAGAATCAGGCATGCTGGGATTCTCAACACTGTCTTAGCAGACAGCTTAGAGGAAGTAGCTTGAACAGGGGACCCCCCTTCTCCCATGCTCTACCTTTCACTAGACCAGCTGGCTCTTCCAAGAGCCCCACTCCACAGGTTCCCAAGGGATCAGGGACTAGGCAGGTAGTCTTCCCAAGTAATGCCTATGAACATCTGGCACTCAGATACAGACAGCCTAGTGCCCACTCTGTTGCTCGTCACTGATACTGCTGCACTTAATAGTGCCTTATAAAAAGAGAGCTTGCTGTGGGAGCAAGGATGGTCATTTCAGCAGAGACTACCCATAAATACACTGCTCCATGGAGACAGCAGAAGACAAGACACAGATATCTCTATCTTCTTTTCTGTCAATTGGGAAATTCCTTTCCCCAGAAGGACCGATCTTTTCATCTATGCTAAGATATTGGAAACGCCACGCCTGCCTTTGCAAACGACAGGTAACACTACTCTGTATATTACATGCTAACTCCAAGTAGCACCTAGTTTTTAAAACAACAACAAAGTGAGGGGGTGTCAAGACAGTTCAGTGGGTAGAGGCACTTGCTGCCAAACCTAATGACCTAGGCCCCCTATGGGAGAAGTGACTGACTCCCACGAGTTTGTCCTCTGACCTCTACACACATGCTGTGGCTACAGAGTAATACTCGGTCTCAAAGAACAAAAGCAAAACAACAAGAAAACCCAACCCTTTAAAAATAATAATAGGGGCTGGAGAGATGGCTCAGAGGTTAAGAGCACTGACTGCTCCTTCAGAGGTCCTGAGTTCAATTCCCAGCAACCACATGGTGGCTCACAACCATCTGTAATGAGATCTGGTGCCCTCTTCTGGCCTGCAGGCATACATGCAGGCAGAACACTGTATAGGTAATAAATAAATCTTAAAAAAAAAAATAATAATAGTAAGGCCTATAAAAATAACTCAGCTGGGTGGTGGTGGTGCACTCAGGAGGCAGAGGCAGGTGGATCTCTGAATTCCAGGCCAGCCTGATCTACAAAGGGAGTTCTAGGACATCCAGGGCTACACAGAGAAACTCTGTCTCAAAAAACACAGACCAAAACAAAACAAAAACAAATTCAATCGTAGTCTCAAGTTAACCTTTTGTCCCCCAACAGTGCTTACGGGAAGCATTCTCCTTGGTGTAAATTACAAGACAGCAACATCCTCAACAACTGGTAAACAACAAACACCAAGCACATGCAGAGAGAAGGGCTAAGAGACACCTGACATTTAGCAGAGTCTTTCAAATGAGAAGGGAGGTTGACCATCGCAAGAGCATCATTGAGTCTTGGATGCCTGTTGAAGCTGTCAATTCTCCAGGGAAAGAGTAGGCCCCATGATCCTCCTGCACTAGGTTATGACAGAGTCAGAGACAGGCCAAGGGAAACAGCACTCCTGTCTAACATCTGAACAAAGATGCACTGACTGAGAGCATCTTATAGGAACCAGACTGCTCCCCTAAAGCAGTTAGGACTTCTTTGGATCACACAGAACCATACTGGGACAAATAAACCAGACCAGACCTTGACCAGGATTGCTTAGCTATGTCTACCTGGGGCATTCTCCTATTTAAACCCTGGTACAGTCAACAGAGAAGAAAAAGAAGAGAAGCCCCTGGAATGGCCAGGAAGTGCTCTGCATGGTGATGCTAGCAGCAATGAGTCTGAAAACTCTTGCTGCCATTATAATGATAATAAACTAATAAAAATTATGCCGTAACAATGGGCAGTTTGATCAAAATGAGGGGCTGGAGAGATGGCTCAGCAGTTAAGAGCTCTGACTGCTCTTCTAGAGGACCCGGGTTTGATTCCCAGCACCCACAGGATGGGTCATAACCATCTTGTAACTCCAGTTCCAAGAGCTCCAACACCCTTTTCTGAGCTCCATGGGCACTGCACAGGTGGCACACAAACTAACATGCAGGCAAAATACCCATACACATAAAAGAAGTACTAATAAATGAGGATTTTTAATCACAACTCCTTCCCAAAGTCATGGATCACTGGAAGGTTGTTGGCTGACTTGCCAGGGAACATCACTGAGGACAGCATGTGCCAGCTGGACGAAATAACGTCCATGTCCCCCTGTGAGTTGTCTCCTGTTTAACTTGGCACATGAGAACACAGGCCTCATCATAGTTATGCTAACAAAACAAATCTGAGAACACCACTTGGGTCTGTTTCAATCCTCTCCGAGTGTGCTTTCCTAAGAGCATCTTGGATCTGCTCTCAGATGATGTTACAGATGTATTAGGTTCTATGCAAAGTTTTAGTTTTGTTTTCTTTTTTAAAGATTTTTATTTTATGTGTGTGAGTGCTTGGCTGTATGTGTGCACCATATGCATGCCTAGCACCTGCAGAAGCCAGAAGAGGGCATGAGATCTCCTGACTGGAGTTACCGACAACTAACTGGTTATGAGCTACCATGCAGTACTGGGAACCAAGCCTGGATCTTCTGCAAGAGCAGTATGCACTCTTAACCTCCAAGCCCTGCAGCCTCCTAAGATACAAAGTTTATTACATCAGAGTTCCTGAGTTCTCCCCATTCCAAAGCTTCACTGTCATTAGCCCACGTCTAGGACACTCATTTCATAACCAACATAAAAATTTCACTTTTGTAATAACCAACATAAAAATTTCAGTTTTGTAGATACAGCCACTTACTCTGGTGTCATAACTGCTATACACCAAGAAGTCACCTGTGAACAAAAGAGCCAGGAGACAGGCCCAGTGGTAATCTCTATGTGCTAAAACTACTAACAGATCTTAGCAAACAGCAACAGAACCCAAAATACACTGGGGCTGGATGCTGTGGGAATTCCTTCCGCCAACAGCTTTGGAGTACAAGCCTTGGGGCGTGGCTTCTTGTCTGCATACATAACCTCTTAAGAGGGGAGTGAGAGAGAGAGAGAGAGAGAGAGAGAGAGAGGGACCACACCTTTAATAAATTTATATATATATATATATACACCTCTGTGGGCTCTCACCTCAGCTGGAGAGACAGTTCAGCAGTTAAGAGCACTCAGCACCCACATGGTAGCTTACAACCCTCTCTAACTCCAGTCCCATAGGATCCAATGTCATATTCTTGTCTCTGGGGGTTCCAGGTACATACTTATTGCACAAACATACATGTAGACAAATACCCATATACATTACCAAAAAAAAAAAAAAAAAAAAAAAAAACCTCAAAACTATTTGACATATTTTAAAAAACATGTTTGTTAGAAGCCAAGCATGGTGGCACACGCCTTTAATCCAAGCAGAGGCAGGCAGATCTCTGAGTTCAAGATCAGCTAGGTCTACAGATTGAGTTCCAGGACAGCCAGGGATGCACAGAAAACCATGTCTCAAAATAAAACAAAACAAAACAAACAAACAAGTAGATGGATAAAAACATGCTTGTTTAATCTATTAGATTTTTTTTTTGGGGGGGGGCACACATGCCATGGAGCATGTGTGGAGGTCGGGGACAATCTGCAGTAGTCAGCTTTCTCCTTTTACCACGTGGATTCTGAGGATCCAACTCAGGTCATCAAAGCTTGGCAAACAAGTACCTTTGCCCACTGAGCCATCTCACGGCCCCTCAGAACTATAAAACTTACTAAATAAAACAGGTTCAGGCTTGATGTATGGCTTGTTGGTAGAATACCTGGTTAGCATGTGGGAGGCCCTGGATTCAACCTCCAGTACTGCAAAATTAATTGACTAATTAATTAAAACAGACTCTAGAACTAGGTCAAAGCCAAAGAACAAGAGACGGAACAGGGAGGTACACAGGCAGGAGATACATTCTGAACTCACAGTTTTCCAGGAGCCCTGTTCTAGGAGAGGACATACCTTATCCATATGGAAGATCAAATCCAACTCACACACATTTTCAAAACACTTATCCAGAGTCTCCACAAAAACCTAAGAAAGAAGAAGAAAACAGATAAAAAGAGAAAACCATTACTTGCTGTTTTACAGATGTCACATAGGAAATTAAAGAGGCAAGCCTGGAATGCGCCTTAGTCCCACTGTCACAGAAGCTTAGGCTGGAAGACTGCTTGACACCAAAGGTTTGAGACCAGCCCGGGCTCCACAAGCGAGACCTTAAAGTCATAAAAAAGGGTTGAAACTAGAGACTCAGGCCTATATTTCCAACTATTCAGGCAAGGGGACTGAAAATTCAAGGACTTCTTGGGCCACTTGAGGCAATGCTACCTTAAAATTTTATGAAAGTTAAAAAAAAAAAAAATGAATAAAAAATAAAGTAAAAGGGGCGGGCAGCCACGACTCTCTTTTTACCTCACAACAGATCTCAAAAGGCAAGCCCTGTCTCCAACATTAATGAACACCTACTTTTTAACCAACTCCAGGGCACTGATCATCCAGACAGGAAACCCTGGTTTTCAGTTCAGCAATTCAACCAGCAAACACATTAAGGCTTTCTCTTCTCCTTTCTAAGATACTCATTTACATAAAAGGATAAACCACCAACTACTTGCAATACTATGTCCTTTCCCCAACTTGAAGTACACATATATTAAAAAAAACTTCCTTACAGTATTAATAAAAGTTTGTATGCATGTACTTATTTGTTTGTTTGTTTGTTGTTTTTCGAGACAGGGTTTCTGTGTAGCCCTGGCTGTTCTGGAATTTGCTCTGGCCTGGAATTCAGAGATCCACCTGCCTCTGCCATCAGAGCACTGGGATTAAAGGCATGTGCCACCATCACCCAGCAACTGTTCCTTTCTTATCTCTCCATCCCTAAGATCTCATATTAATATTAATAGCACAATATAAAATTTTCAAACTTTTTTTTTTTCCGAGACAGGGTCTCTGTGTAGCTTCAGAGCCTGTCCTGGAACTCACTCTGCAGACCAGAGTGACCTTGAACTCACAGAGATCCACCTGCCTCTGCCTCTCGAGTGATGGGATCAAAGGTGTGCGCCACCACTGCCCGGCAAAATTTTCAAACTTTTAAAAAAACTTATTTATGTGTATGTAAGTGTGTCTGCTGCATATGTGCCCGAGGAGACCAGAAATGTGTCAGTTCCCTGAAGCTAGAGATCCAGGCAGTTGTGAGCTGCCTGAAGTGAGTACTGGGAATCAAACTTGGGTCCTCTGCAAGAACAGTATGTGTTCTTAACCACTGAGCCTTTTCTCCAGCCTGTTTTAACTTTTAAAAGTCCCACAGTCTTTTTAATTTATTTATTTTTATTTTATGTGCATTGGTGTTTTCCCTGCATGTATGTCTGTGTGAGGGTGTCAGATCTTGGAGTAACAGACTGTGTGAACTGCCACGTGGGTGCTGGGAATTGAACCCAGGTCCTTTGGAAGAACAGCATGTGCTCTTAACCACTGGGTCATCTCTCCAGCCCCTAAAGTCCTACAGTCTTAAAAATTCAAACACTTTAAAAGTTCAGTCTCTTTAAAGCATTCAGTCTTAGGGGCTGGAGAGATGGCTCAGTGGTTAAGAACACTGGCTGCTCTTCCAGAGGAAGACCTGATTCAGTTCCCAGGACCCATTGGGCAGCTCACAACTGTATGTTAACTCCTGTTCCAGGGGATCCAACAACCTCACACAAGCATACATTCGGGCAAAACACCAATGTACATAAAATACAAATAAATAAATAAATTTGCCGGGCAGTGGTGGTGCATACCTTTAATCCCATCCAACACTTGGGAGGCAGAGGCAGATGGATCTCAGTGAGTTCAAGGCCAGCCTGGTCTACAAAGCGAGTTCCAGGACAGTCAGGACTGTTACAGAGAAACCAGTCTTGGGGGAAAAAAAAAAAATCAGTCTTCTTCAAAGTTCAAAGTTTTTCTAAAACATCCAAAGCCTCTCTGAAATTCCAAAGTCTCTCTAAAACTTCAGTCTCTTAACTATGGGTTCCTATAAAATAAAAAATAAGTTACATTCTTCTTATTTCAAATAGGAAGAGCCAGGGCACAGTCGGCACAGTCACAATCAGACTAAAGCGAAACCAAAATTCAACAGTGTGAAAAGTTCAGTGTTTGATGTCTAGGACTCGCCCATGATCCTCTGGGCTCCCTCCAAAGGACCTGGGCCACTTCTCCAGCTCTGCCCTCTGCAGCACACACAGCTTGTCTCCTAGGCTCAAGCTAGCTTCCCTTCACCGCGGCTGTGGTGTGTTCTTTGGTGGCCATCCCATGGTGCTGACATCTCCAAAATGCTGGAGTCTTTGCAGCTGGGCTGTACCTTCACCGATAACCTCTCCTGGGCTCTCTTCAGGGACTGTGGCCCTGTCACATGGCGCCAAGCCTCAGCTTCTCTCCAAGACGCCTTCAACCTTGAGGCTTTAACTGCAAACGAAGCTGCACCTTCTCCAATGGCCTCTTCTACCCTCCTCCGGTGCCAAGCCTCAAATGCTCTCCATAATCCCTTCATGCCTTCAAAACCAGTACCACCTAGATGACTCTTATTCACCACCAAGGCTCCTAGCATGAGATGCAGCCTCGGCCCCCTCTGGATTACAGCTACTGTATGCTGACCCCCGAGGAAACACTTCTCAAAAGATTTCACCTCAGTGATGCTGGTCTCTTCTTAACTGTTGCTAATTTCTCAGCTCAAGCTGACCACCAACAACTATCCTAGCAAAGCAAAGGTTTCACTTCAGTGGTGCTAGTCTCTTGCTAAGTGTGGCTGATTCTTCATTCCCAGCTGACCAGAACCACAGAGTCTTAATTCAAAATATCATATAAATGGCCCTGATAGTCTTTACTTCCCTCTGAAATTTCATAAGCCAGGTCTCTATCATTTGCACTTCTCTCAGCAGTCTTATCTTCTAAGCTCCCACAGAACAAGCCACTGAACTCTGTGCACTCGATGGCTTTTCCAGTCCCAAGTTCAAATGTCAGCACAATCCTCCCAAAAACACATGATCAAGTCTGTAACAGCAACACCCCACAACTGGTACCAATTTCTGCCTTAGTTAGCAAAGTGTTATTCCATCCAGAGCTCGACTACTGTTTTCCTAGATGATGCTATCAAGATGCAATGGGCAGAAGTGTTTGACATCCTGACCTAAGACTGATAACTGGTCCATGGTTTCTATTAGAAACCGAACACTGGAAAATGACTGGCCATTAAGTATTAACACTCTAGGACCCAGTGACTATATTCCGCAGGTGCATATCTTACAGAAACGCATGCACGTCTAATTCCAAAACCAAACACAGTCATTTCAAAGTGGCACTATTTATAACTCTACACTTTAACAGTATTTTAAGAATAACAGTTACAGGCTGGGAAGATGGCTCAGTGGTTGTTTTTTCAGATATGGCACTTATTGCTCTTGCAGAAGACCTGGGTTCAATTCCCAGCACCCTCACGGTGGCTCCCAACAATCCATAACTATAATTCCAGGAATCTAACGCCCTCTTCTGACGTCAGGAGGCACCAGGCATGCACGTGATACACAGACATATGCACGTGATACACAGACATACATGTAGGCAAAACATTGATACACATAAAAAATAAATAAATAAATCTACAGAAAATTAAATTTAAAAAAAAATAGCAGTTAAAGCCAGAGTGGTAGTGGTGCACACATTTAATCCCAGCACTTGGGAGGCAGAGGCAGGCCGACCTATGAGTTTGAGGCCGGCCTGGTCTATAAAGATAGTTCTAGGACAGCCAGGGCAATACAGAGAAACTCTGTCTTGAAGGGAAAAAAAAGAATGCTGGAAATTTTTACCAAACTGAAAAGTTCTTCACTTACATATTACAAATCAATTTTCTGGAAAATATGAAAGACTACTCTGAGAAAATGGTGATAACAGGAACTGATTTTTCTTATTATGTATCAGATTTTGTCATAAACCTGAAATACTCTAATACTAAAGAACAAAAGCAGCCCAGCAGTGGTGGCGCACGCCTTTAATCCCAGCACTTGAGAGACAGAGCCAGGTGGATCTCTGTGAGTTCGAGGCCAGCCTGGTCTAAAGAGCAAGATCCAGGACAGGTACCAAAACTACATAGAGAAACCCTGTCTCAAAAAAAAATGGAAAAAAAAGACCAAAAGCATTGGGCTAGCTAGCAAGATGGCTGGCTCACGGTAAAGGTACTTGCTGACAGTTCTGACCTTGTGTCAACTTGACACAAGATAGCACCACCACTGGCCTATGGGCAAGCCTGTTAGGCACTTTCTTGACAGGAGAGGCCCCTCACTCACTGTGTGTGGTACCACTCCTGGGCTAGTGATCTTGGGTTATATAAAAAAGCAGGTCAAGCAAGCCATGAAAAGCAAGCCAGTAAGCAACACTCTTTGGTGGCCTCCACATCAGCTCCTGTCTCCAGGTTCCTGCCCAACTTGAGTTTCTGCCCTGACTTCCCTCAGTGATGGAGTGTGGTATGGAATTGTTAGCTGAAATAAACCCTTTCCTCATAAGCTGCTTTTGGTCACAGTGTTTTATCACAGCCATAGAAACCCTAGTAAGACAAACCTCTAAACCTGCATCGTGGCACTCACATTCTTGTGTACACCCATCCCCTACACACACATACACACACACACATACACATACACACACACACACACACACACACACACACACACACACACACTTAATTAAAATATACCCATTTATAATAAAATAATTAGTATTTTAAGCTGGTGGAGAGCTGAGCTGTTGCTGGCTTTACTCACTTAGTGGACAGGACCAAGTGTTGACACACCGCACACTTAGTCCTTTACTTTCCCTGAGTTTTCCCCTCCTGGTTCTTGAAGGCTTCCTGGTAGAACTGATCCTCTGACTCGCCTTTGAGGTTGCTGTTGTCTCTGTCTCACCTCCCAACAAGGGAAAGCTGTATTGACTCCAAACGTGACTTTATGTTTTTCTTTTGTGATTTTGCATCTTTTGTTTGTTGGTGTTGTTTTGATTTTAGACAGAGACTCACTAAGTAGTATTGGCTGGCTGGAACTCACTATGTAGACCAGATGGAGCCTGAACTTGACAGTGATCCTCCTGCCTCTGTTTCCCAGAGTGCTGGGATTACAAGAATGCACTACCTCAGCTGGTCCAATTCTGTACTTTTATTGGAATAAATACCAGGTACTTCATAATGAGTTAATGTGCAAACACTCACCTTAATCACCATGTAAGATTTTCTTGAACTGTGCATTTTCTAGCTGATTGTGTAGAAATAGTAAATTCAATGCTTTCTTGACCTCAAACTCTGGAAGTATGATTTTCATTTGGAGGTCAGAGGGCACCTCAGGTGTTGGTCCTCACTTTCCACCTTGTTTGAGATGACGTCTCTAGTTGTTCACCCTTTCTATGCCAGACTAGCTGATGCATGATTTTCTTGTATCTTATCCACCCCATCCCACCTCCAATCCTGGTAGTAGATGAGATTTCTAACATGTCAGTCCTGTTGTTTTTTTCTCTCAAATTCCAATAAAATTGTCCCATATAGTTTCATTCTAAGTCTATTTAAAAATTCTTTCATCCTTTAGACTAAGAGCCCATAAATGGCAGCCTGCAATATTCCCGTCTTGGCCTCCTGAGTAGCTGGTACTCCAGCCCCACCATGCTCAGCTTTCAACTTCTTTCATTTCCTTTGTAAGAGATAGTTTTGTTTTCACATGTGCCCTTAGACTTCTTCCTTAAGATAACACTGGCTCTTGGTTTTGCAACTAAAGTTAGCTATGAAAGTAACTACGGGGAGAAGACACTATGTGTGTGCCATGTCTTGCTCTAGGCTACCATTACAAGTAAGATGAAATGTACAGACACTTAGGATTGGGGAGATGATTCAGTTGGTAAAGCTCTTGCTGCGCACACAGAAGGACCTAGTTTGATCTCCCAGAGCCCTAACAAAAACCCAGAGCAGCAAACTCTAGCACTTCGGAGGACAGAGAAGATGCCTGGGGCCTGCTGGCAAGCCTGCCTTAGCTGAGTCTTTGGCTCCAGATAATACTCTATCTCAAAACCAAGGTGGAAAACCATTGAGGAACACGAGATGTCAACCTCTGGCCTCCATGGCATCTATACAAACACAGGTGCATGTGTCTTGGACACAGAAAGTATAAATACTTAATGTAGTTTGGTTTCAGAGATGAAAGAAAATTCAAAACATTAAAAACCAAGGGCTGGTAGAAAGCACTATCCGACAGCTAAGTCCTGGAAGGTTGCTCACGCGCTTTCCCAGAGCACCACCTGGTGGACATCTGGCAGCTCTTACCAACATTGATGAGGAGACAGAAAAAAGGATCCACACCAAGGCTGGTTATTCAAAATCCCCGTGTAAACTCTAAAGTGGCTTCCATTATTGGATGACCACACATACCTGGATGAGGTCCAAGATCCCAAGTTCACTCTCGGAGGAATCCACACAAAATACGAAGTAGAGGGTAGCGTAGTGCCGGTAAATCAGCTTGCAGTCGGCGCCACCAATCAGACTGGAAGACAGTGGTCAACAGCTGAGAACTCCAATCTTAGTAACCACAGCAGAGGACCCCTGCACCAAGAATGGAAATGGGCCTAACAAAGGAAGGCTGAGCACTCAGAGCGGGCACTTGCCACATGAACGGCAACTAAGTTTGGAACAGAACTTAAAGCCACTTGACTTCGCCCTTGACTTAGCCCGCCAGTGATCCAAACCCGGCTTGGGGCTGGAGAGATGGCTCAGCAGTTAAGAGTACCATCTGCTCTTCCAGAGGACCCACGTGGCAGCTCACAACTGTCTGTAACTCCTGCTCCAGAGGTTCTGACAATCTCACACAGATGAGCATGACAAAACACCAATGTACATACAATAAAACAAACAGCAGCTCCTGTTAAGAACAGGTTACGGCCGGGCGGTGGTGGCGCACGCCTTTAATCCCAGCACTCGGGAGGCAGAGCCAGGCGGATCTCTTTGAGTTCGAGGCCAGCCTGGGCTACCAAGTGAGTCCCAGGAAAGGCGCAAAGCTACACAGAGAAACCCTGTCTCGAAAAACCAAAAAAAAAAAAAAAAAAAACAGGTTACGTGGGTCTGGTGTAGTGGTGTACACACCTTTAATCCCAGCACTCAGGAGGCAGAGGTAGGCAGACCTCCGAGTTCAGGGCCAGCCTGGGCTATACAGAGAAACCCAGTCTTGGCACCCCTACACACACACACACACACACACACACACACACACACACACACACACACACCAGAAAAAGAACAGGTTATGCTGCATCAGGGAGTCACTGACCCGAGTGTACCAGAAGAAACAAGAGCAGTGACGGCCACCCAAAGTGGACCTTGGAACCTAAGGGGATTAGCTACCTGAAGCTCATGTTTACCTTCCACCTTCTAAGAAGTTACAGATGTTGTCATCTCGCTTGAGGACCAGATGGAAAGTCTCTCGAACAATCTGCTGTTGGATCTCTTCAGGCTATGAAACAAGAGCAAAAAGCCAGGTCAGGGGGCAAGTGAGAAAAAGTGTGCCCACCAGTAAGGTGACTATGTAAGGAAGGGGCTCCTCACTGGGAACAGTTGGAAAAGATCATGTGTAAGCACGTGGAAGGCAGAGAGTGACTATGGGAAAGACAGGCTCAGGGATTACAGTGTGCTTATTTACCTTGGTATCTCAGTCACAAATCATTGCTATCTCATAGACAAGCTGAGATTCAAACCAGGAGTCAGAATCCATAAACTCACAAAGATCCTCAAGGGTTTTGTTTGCTTTGGTTTTTGAGACAGGGTTTTTCTCTGTGTAGTCCTGGCTATCCTGTTACTAGCTTCATGGACCAGGCTGGCCTCAAACTCACAGAGATCTGCCCGCCTCTGCCTGAGTGCTGGACTGAAAGGTGTGTGCCACCACTGTCTAGCTTTTTTTTTTCCCCTGAAAAAAACATCTATAGTGTGTAATTAACAAATCTCAAAGTTCAGCACTGTGTGAAGGTCAATATGTAATCATGTACTTGTCTCAAGGATAAATTTATCATTTTTTTACACTAATACCAGTACTACATATAAGACGCTGTTTTGCTCACCAACAAAGGATTATTGGGAAAAATAGAAAATGTTATATTTACAGATCTGAATTTTGGGCAACTAAACAAATTACAAATAAACTCTTCACTTAACAGTCACTTGTCATCTTGAGAAACTTCAACTGTGAATGAATCACTTGATAAGTCACATTTGATTTCCTCTTATATGCTGTATGGTTTTATAATAGGTATGGTACCACCTTTTTTTAAGTCAGGCATGCTGGAGGCTAAGGCAGGACCGTCACTGAGTTGGAGTACAGCCTGGATTAAATGGTGAATTCCAGGCCAGCCTGAACCGTAGGTACTCTAACTCCCTAACTCAACAAAACAGAACAGAGAGAAGAGCGGGGAGGGGTGGAGAGGGGAGGAGAGAGGAAGACCCTGTGGTACAGCATGTCTGGAAGCCAGCATTTGGTAGGTGAAAGCAGGAGGAACGTGAGACCTTATATAAAGGGGCAGTGGGGTACTGGTGGGGGGGCGGGGGGGAGCCAGGAGTAGTAGTGCTTTAACATCAGCAAGAGGAGGTGGGTCTCTGTGAGTTCAAGGCCAGCCTGGTCTACATAGTGAGTTCCAGGTCAGCCAGGGCTACACAGGGAGACCCTGTCTCAAAACAAACAAAAAGGATAAGGGAGAAACCAGACAGAAACAAGGTAGTCAGAAACTCTAGAAGAGAGACCAGCGGTGGTGGCGCATGCCTTTAACCCCAGCACTCGCGAGGCAGAGGCAGGCGGATCTCTGTGAGTTCGAGGCCAGCCTGGTCTACAGAGCGAGTTCCAGGAAAGGCGCAAAGCTACACAGAGAAACCCTGTCTTGAAAAACCAAAACCAACCAAACAAACAAACAAAAAAACCCACCACAACAACAAAACTCTAGATCAGGAGCTGGAGAATTGGATCTGCCATTAAGAGCATTTGCTGCTCTTATAGAGGACCCAGTTCAATTCCCAGTAGCTACAGGATGGCTGAGAACCATCAGTAAATTCAGTTCAAGGGATCTAGCACCCTCTTCTGACCTCCAAGGGCACCAGGTACACATGTGGTGACAGGCATACCTGCAGGCAAAACACTCACACAGAAAATAAATAAATAAAAATTAAACTCTCTAGATGTGAGAAGACTGCCTCATATTGTAATGTGGGATGAACCAGCCAGCGACAGTGTTTAAATGCCTGGGCTGGCTGGGCGGTGGTGGCGCACGCCTTTAATCCCAGCACTCTGGAGGCAGAGCCAGAAGGATCTCTGTGAGTTTGAGGCCAGCCTGGGCTACAGAGTGAGTTCCAAGAAAGGTGCAAAAGCTATACAGAGAAACCCTGTCTCGAAAAACAAAAACAAAAACAAAAAATTAACCTCTTCTTTCTACACCACTGCACTTAGCTTTGAGATGGCCAGATATTTAAAAGCTATTGGGGGTTGGGGGCGGGGACAGGGCCAACACAAAATCCGGGAACTAGTCACTGAGGAAATGGCTGGCTCGGGGTGGGCTCCGAAGGCTCTCAGTTCCTCCTGAACGCATGGATGCAAACCTGCTCATCGCTGGCCCACAAACTGGAACAAATCAATCACTATCTTCCTGGTTTCCATGTGAACACACCAAGCTCACATGGAAAGCTCACATTTGCCAGGATGTTGTCAAAGATTAACTCTGTGTGCTCAGAAGCACAAACACCCTAAATAAACATCAGCATTTTTTAAACCGACAAAACATCTGTTCCACTGAAGCTCTTTATCCAGCCATTGGTGGAAGTGGTAAAAATGGGGGTGTGGGGGTAATGAAACAATGAGTCCAACTACTTCCTAGTTCAACAGAAAGCAGAGCACCACTGCTTATGTGCCCCAGTTACTTTAACAACCTTTCCTAGCTTTCAGTACACAGCGATTTCCAAGGGGCTTTCACTCAAGGGGTTCTTAAACAATTCTATGATCTTCAAAGATACACAAATCGCCAATAAGCATAAGAAAAGATAGGTGCTCAGCATCCTTAGTCACTATGGAAACAGATAGCAAAACATTTTAAAAGGAGATTCAGTTTCATCCACTAAAATGCCTTTAATTAAATACAACATGGCTAGGATTATATAGCTCAGTGGTTAAAAAAAAAAAAAAAATTGCCTAGAATGAGGGAGGCCCTGAATTCACTCCCTAGTTCAGAAAACAACAACACACACACACAAAAAAAGACACACACACACACACACACACACACACACACACACAAAAGATACACATTGGAGGAGATAAGAAACTAGAATACGGGGCTGGAGAGATCTCAGGGGTTAAGAGCACTGACTGCTCTTCCAGAGGTCCTGAGTTCAATTCCCAGCAACCACATGGTGGCTCATAACCATCTGTAATGAGATCTGGTGCCCTCTTCTGGCCTGCAGACATACAGGCAGACAGAACACTGTATACATAATAAATAAATCTTTAAAAAAAAAAGAAACTAGAATACTGATACATTGTTGATAGTAGAGTGAAAGGTACAACCACTTGGAAAACACTGTGGCAGTTTCTTAAAATGTTCACCATTGGGCCGGAGAGATGGCTCATCCGTCAAGAGCACTGATTGTGCTTCCAGAGGTCCTGAGTTCAATTCTCAGCACCCACATGGCAGCTCACACCTGTCTGTAACTTCAGGTCTAGGGGACCCAACACACTCACACAGACATACATGCAGACAAAACACCAATGTACATAAAATAAAAATAAATAAACTACTTTTAAAAAATGTTTAGCATTGAGTTATTATGTGACCTAATGATTGATTCTACTACTAAAGTAAAGAAAAATGAAAAGCTATGTCCACACTAAAACTCAACACATGAATGGTCACAGCAGCACTATTTATAAAAGCCAGATACAGCAAATAATGGGAAATAAAACTATGGAATGAACAGCAGAGCACAGTGGCATGCCTGCCACTTTGGGAGGTAGAAGGCTGTGGTAGAGAGGATCTTTTCTTCTCTTTTGGTGGCCGGTTGTTTGGATTTTGTTTTTGTTGCTTATGTCTTCACTATGTACCCAAGGTTGGCCTTGACCTCACAATCCTCCTGCCTCAGTTTCCCAAGTACTGTGATTATAGACCTGTGCCACTAGGTCCAGCTGAGCAGAAGGATCTCCAGTTCCAGGTCAACCTGAGCTACATATTGAGATCCTGCTTCAAAATAAATAAAGAACACATATATGCATGCTACAATATAGATGAAACTTGTGGATTCATATAATTAATTAATATTCAATAATCTTTGTAAGTAAAAGATTATTAAAAAGACTATACATTATTATGATTCTATTTAGATAAAATGTCCAAAAACTTAAAGAGAAAGTAAGTGCTTGCTTAGGGCCAGGGGAGTTGACTGCTAACAGGGAGGAGTTTCTTTAAGAGTATCAATAAAAAGGTTTTCAAATTGTGATATAGTAAGTTACCTGTATAGTCATTTATATCTCAATAACTTAGGAGAAACAAATGCACACATAAGTCGAAGTTGTATTAAGTACTTTTTTAAAGAATGCACGTTGAAAATCCTACTTAAAAAAGCAAATTATTTTTTCATTTATGATGAAAAAGGAATATAAATCCGAGAGACATTTCTCAACTTGCCAACCTACACAAGAGTAGGAAAGGTGAGGCTGAAGCTGAATGTTTTCTGATTCCATTCCCTCTCGAGTTTAACCAGTCTCGCAGTTATGTATTTTGAAACCTAGCCACGAATAAAATGTTGGGGGACAGGAGACAAATCATGACGTTTGCGTTTTCCCAAAGGGAATGTTTCTAGAAAATGAACGTTGCTGGGCCATCTCGTGACAGCATGTGTTTAGTTACTGGTTTCTTGAGATATGGCCTGGGGTAGCTCAAGCTGACTTTGAACTAGCTGTCTGAGGATAACTTTGAGGTACTCAACCTCAAGCCTCCATCTCCTGAGCTCTGAGCTTACAGGTGTGCACCACTACATCTGACAGCTTGTAATATAACTCATTCACCCCCAATTTTAAGAGACTTTCTGTAACCTTACAGGGTAAAGGGTAGCCCGACCCTGAGAAGTCTCAGTCAACGCTGGAGCAAGTAATTCCAAGAAAGAACTTCTCCCCACCTTGAGAAAACAAAAACTTAAAGAACCCAACAACCCGACCATCACAAAACTACGCTCATCCATTAAAAAAAAAAAAAAAATTAAAGACAGTGGTTTTTGTCGTTCAAGATTTCAACGAAGCACACTGTGTACCGTGTCTGGCCTAAGACCCAAGGGAAAGTGTCACAAAGCACAGAAAAGCCAGGATCCAGGGAGAGTGGGAGAGGAACAGGGGCGGTGGGTCATGCGCGGTGCCGGAGCCCGAGGTGCTGGCGAGCTCTGCGGCGGGCCGAGGGAAAGGGGATGGGCGCGGGTACGTGACGGGCCGGGCCGCACTCACAAAACGCTGGTAGAAGCGGACCAGCCGCGGCTTCCCATGGTTGTTGAAAACCAGAATCGCCTGAATCATCTTTGCCGGTCCCGCTTCTCTCGGCACCAGCTGCTCCAAGAAAGCTCCTCCTTCCGCCACAACACGGGCACTTCCGGTTGGTGCCCTGGCTGAAATCGCTCCCGGAAACTTAGCCGTAGAGCCCTGGGGTCCGAGCACCTAAGGGTCCGGCCGCTCGGGCGCCCTGGAGAGGTTGGCGGGCTAGCCGGGGGAACATGGTGGGGGGTCGGGTGGAAGACGGGGAGCATGGTGGCCTTGGCCAGCCTGGTTATCAACCCGAGCCTGGCTAGGACGTGAACCCCGGACTGGGCCCCTCGCTCTGGTTCCATCGCGGATCCAGGGCGGCAACTCCTGCCAGCAGCTGCGCCAGTTTGAGGGACCAGGAGGGAGCTTGCGTGGCTTCTTGGGCCAGCAAAAACTGGGCTTTTATTTTCAGTATTACTATACTGCGGTGAATTAGGCAAAAGTCTCCTTGTGCAGATGGTCAGTCTCTCCTTTAGATGGTAAAAGTTGAAATCACAAGGGATCTTTCATGCAATCCCATTTAAAAGGTATGGTTGGTCTCAAACTGGTAACACCTTTTGTTTTTGTCTTTATTTATATGTTGTTTTTTGAAGCAGGGGCTCACTGTGTAGCCCTGGCTGGCCTTGAACTCAGAGATTCGCCTGCCTCTGCCTCTTAAGTGCTGGGATTAAAAGTTTGCACCACTACATACATCCTGCTGTGTACGGTGTGTTGTATGTGTGTGGGTGTGGGGGAGCGTTGTAAATAAAAATTCAAATGGCAATTGCCCTGAAGTGTGGCAAAATGATTCAAATGTTGGGCAGGAATATCAAAGACAATTCTTAACAGATTGACAAGAAGAAACTAGCTTTACCAACCAATCAAACTAACTAGGATGGTTTGAAGTACGTTAATTTCTATATTTATGGGGGAGGAGACATGTGCACCTGTCATGGTGTGTGGGTGGAGGTCCGAGCACAACTTTGGGAGTCAGTTCTCTCCTACCGTGTGAGTCCCAAGGATCTAATGTAGGTCATCTGTGGGTCTTCAGGCTTGACAGTGCCTTTACGTGCTCAGTGAGCCACATCACAAGCCCTAAATCATAGTTAAAGAATTAAAGGGAGACATGTTGAACTATAACACAACAATCGGTAGTAAAATTATTTTAGGATTTAATTTTAAGCATGTGTATGCATGTGTGTCTGTGTGTCAGTGTGAGCACATGTGTTCAGGTGCCCTCAGAGACCAGAAGAGGGCGCCTTGGAGCTGGAGTTACAGGCAGCTGTGAGCCACCTGATGTGAGTGCTGGGAGCAACTCCAGTCCTTTGGAAGAGAAGTAGTCTTAACCATCTTTCCAGCCCTTGGCATAAAATAATTTTAATAAGTGATGTAGGGGGCATCACAGTTTGGCTGTGGAGCAAGTCCAGTCCAAAACTTGTCTCTACCCTCTACCTATTTGCTGCAGCACATGTGTACCAATGCTCACACAAGCACAATAATAACCAAAAAACTGTATGATGATGATAAAGCTAGGGATGTAACACAGGTGCTGGAGAGCTTACACCAAACCCGGAGTTCCGTCTCCAGCACTATATAAACGCTGTCGTGATGGAACCTGCCCGTAACACTTGGGAGACAGAGACAGGAGCGAGAGGCAGAAGTTGAAAGTCATCAGCCTTCAAAGGGAGTAACAAAAGACATAGATGCTGGGGCCAGTGAGATGTCTCAGCAGGTAAAGGTGCTTGCTGCCAATCCTGATGACCTGATTTGGATTCCCAGACCCCACGTGATGGGAGAACAAACTTCAGCAAGTTGCCCTCTGACCTCCATTTGCATGCGCATGCAAACATACACACACACACACACACACACACACACACACACACACACACAAAGATAAATGCAACCAAAAATATTTTTTTTAAAGAAGTAGATTCAGACCAGGTGGTGGCGCACACCTTTAATCCCAGCACTCAGGAGGCAGAGGCAGGCGGATCTCTGTGAGTTTAAGGCCAGCCTGGGCTACAGAATGAGTTCCAGGACAGCTAGGGATACACAGAGAAACCCTGTTTCAAAAAACAAACAAACAAAAGAAGAAGTAGGTCGCAGGAAATGAAAAACATTTAATTTCACTCTAAATAGAAAAAAAGGCAAATTGAAATATATTTAAGAATTTTCACCTTATCAAATATTTGTTCAAAATCTTCATCCCCGGTTCTGGAAAAAATAGCATGAAATCAGTTCTCTCTCATATTGGTACTGAGATTATAGTCTAGAATAACCCTTTTGGGAAGCAACTTGGCAATATAGCAAGAATTTTACAGAAGATGCCTAGATTCTCAGTGACCTGACTCTAGATACCAGTTCCTAAATAATCCAAACTACAACGAAGAGCCAGCTGTAGAGATGAGCACCTTTAAACTCAGCACTGTGGAAGCAGAAGCAGGCAGATCTCATTGAATTTGTGATCAGTCCAAATAGTCTCAGAAAATAAGACTGTGCATTGACAGTGATTGCATAGTACTAATGGGAAAAGTAAAGTCCAATTTTACATGTAGACATATTAAAGAACCAAGATAATAACAATTATTAACAGGACAGAGTGAAATTGTGGGTCTTCCCCACCTATTCAGGGTGCCTGGGTGAGCCCCCAGGTCCCCACCCAGCTCTGAGCCAAGTACCTTTCTATCCTGGGAAGAGGGTTTTAACTCAGTTTTACTAACCCCTAAGCCTGAAATCTATGTTGTTGTTATGTGGAGGGGTAGGTGCCTTTGTGCTGCAGCGTGAATGAGTGTGGAATTCAGCAAACAACTGCTGGAATTGGTTCTCTCTTCCACCATGTAAGTTCTGGGACTCAAACTCAGCTCCAGGCTTGGTGGCAATCACTTCTACCCACTGAGCCATCTTACTGGCCCTTATTTGTTGTTCGTTTGCTTGTATGGTCTTTGGTTTTGATTTTATGAAGCAGGGTCCCGATCTGTAGCCCAGGCTAGCCTCAGACTGTTGGGAACCCTTCTATATTTCTGCCTCCCAAGCACTGGGATTATAGGCAAGAGCCACCAAGCCTGTTTGTGAAAGCCTGTTCTTATCTACAGAACATTGGTTTCCCTTCCCCAGGAGTCTGATTTTAGCCTAGCCTCAGGCTGGGCTCCTGCTAAACAACCTTGTGCCCCCCAACACTTCTGCTCACCAGAGACTGAGCATCTTTCTTGACTCCTTCCTCTCTCCTGGGGCCTCTTGATTCTTCTCCCTAAATACCTCTGGACATGAGCCCCTTTCTCACTCCATCTGCTGCAGAGCCAACTGCAGAGCCAACCACGCCAGCCTCTCACCTGACTATTGCGGCAGACTCCAGCAGAGGCTCACTGCCCCCATTTCTTCTCAGCCAACTGAGCTTCAAAAGAGATGAATCAGACCTCACCCCTCCACAGGATCACTAGCTTTCAGGGCATTAGGGATAAAGTCCTCAAAGCTTTAGTGAGCAGGAAATTGCCATGCCTAATGTCTAGCCTGATCTCAAACACACCTCCCAGGCTATGCTACCCTCTGACCTCCAGCCACAATGACCTTTCCTTCCTTAAAATCCAAGAGCTAGAGCCCTTTGCCTCAGGGCATTAACAGGCTGGCCTGCTCCAGAGGTTGCCACAGAGCTTTGGGCAGTACGATGTCCCAATGTCCCTAGATACCCTATGAGTAACTACCCTACAAGATAAGGCCCCGTCACGACCTGTCTCTAAACCACCCCAGATACAGGACACCAGTGACATGATTCTACATCCTCTTGCCCTCATTATCTAAAAACTTTTTGTGGCCAAGGAAGCAGGGATAATGGAACAGACAAGAGCTTTGCCTTTGGAAGCTCTGGACTCAAATCCTGGGTCCTCCATTGAGGAACTGGGAGACTTGTCTGACCTCTCCGAACCCCTCTTCCTTCTCTGTAGTTTTCATGTGGAAGCAGGGGTCCAGTAATCAAAAATGTGGAATTTGAGCCGGGCGGTGGTGGCGCACGCCTTTAATCCTAGCACTCGGGAGGCAGAGGCAGGCGGATCTCAGTGAGTTCGAGGCCAGCCTGGTCTCCAAAGCGAGTTCCAGGAAAGGCGCAAAGCTACACAGAGAAACCCTGTCTCAAAAAACCAAAAAAAAAAAAAAAAATGTGGAATTTGATCTCAGCATTCAGAAGGCAGGCAGATCTCTGTGAGTTCAAGGCCAGCCTGGTTGTCTACAAGGTGACAGTTTGAGGTCAGCTAGGACTACATAGTGAAACCTTGTCAGGAAAAAAAAAAAAAAAAACAGTGTGTAAGGGAATGTGGACTTTAGGACTGGGGATGTAGCTCAGTTGGTAGAGTGCTCACCCAGTGCACAAAACCCTGAGTGTGAGCTCCAGCATACAGGCATGGGGATATGTGCTTATAATCCCAGCACTAGGGAGGTAAAGGCAGGAGGGTCAGAAGGTCAAGGGCATTCTTAGCTACATAGCAAGTTCAAGGCCAGCCTGAAATGTATGAGATCCTCCCCCCCCACACACCAAAAAAGAAAAAAAAGAAAGAAATGTAGGCTTTGAAACTGACTGCCTGGGTTTAAATTCCTTTCTCTGGCAATATTCATAGAGTCTCAAAGCTTCAGTCTATGTACCAAAAAAAAAAAAAAATGGGGACATTAATCATATGTACATCATAGGAGTGTTGTGACAGAATACTCCAAGTACTTAACATCAGGAAGAACTCAGTATTGTCAGTGCTGGTCATGATCATAGAAAACTTCTGGCATTGCATTTGACACATTAAGGAGACTCAGTAATTCCTATCTTCCTCCACCCCTTCTTCCCAGGATCAAGCAGGATACATATACCTGCCATGGCTGTATAGAATTAAACTCAGGACATGTAGACTTCCACTCCAGATTCTGTCACAGATATGAGCAGGGGCACATTACCACTGAGGCAATGTGTTGTAGAATATTATTTTAAGGTGTGTTAATTTTGCTTATGTTGCATTTGTTTAACTCTGTGAAGCTGTGTTACTGTGCCTGTCTAAAACACCTGATGGTTTAATAAAGAACCAAATGGCCAATAGCAAGGCAGGAGAGAGAAATAGATGGGGATGGCAGGCAGAGGGGATAAATAGGAGAAATCTGGGAGGAAAAAAAAAAAGAAGTAGCCAGAGAAGGAGAAGGACTCTAGGGGCCAGCCACCCAGCTACACAGAAAGCCATGGAGTAAGATTAACAGAAGTAAGAGAACAGGAAAAGCCCAGAGGCAAAAGGTAGATGGGATAAGTTAAGGAAAGCTGGCAAGAAACTAAGCCAAGCTAAGGCCAGACTTGTATAATTAAGAATAAGCCTCCATGTGTGATTTATTTGGGAGCTGGGTGGTGGGTCCTCCAAAAAGCAAGAGAAAAAACAACCAACAACATTTTGGCACCCAATGTGGGGCACCAATTGTCCTTTTTTTTTTTTCTCAATTGTTCCTGCCTTTTAAGCCACTGCTGTCCACATCAGCAACTACAACTCTGCCGCTACCAGCAGGGTTAGGCCTCAAGAGCCGCAGCCTGAGGGAATTCTGTTCCCTCAGGCACCGACTCTCTCAAAGCCTAGAAAGGAACTTAACTAAATCTCTGTTCCTCTAAAGAACTCAAGATTCAAAGGTTATGTTGAAATTCTGCTCCTCAGAGAGGCTGAATAGCTCACCTCCTCTCCTTGCTCACATCCTCCAAGAAGCCCCCATGCTTCTCCTTGCCCCTACTTAAAAACCCTTCTCCACCTGGCTCCTCCCTACCACTTCCTGTTAGCTAGTTGCTGACTCAGCCTCCTGACCGCAGGTAAATTTTATTTAATCAAACACATCTTTGCATCATTAAACAAATGTTCCAGAGCATAAACAAAAGTGACACACCTTAAAATCATTTTCTACAACAGCAATGTCCATGACCAGATTGAGGCTCTCTTGTAGTAGGGTGGCTCAGCTGGGAGACCATTAACACCTGACAAGAACCCAGTAGTATGGAGGAATTCTTTCCTGACAATTCACTCATTCATAAAAAGTTCTCCAAGTAAAAAACAACAGATATAGTGATTCTGAAAATGTGGTCCAGGGCTGTGGGTAGAGGCTGTGGCAGATTACTTGCCTAGCAAGCATGAAGCCCTAGGTTTAATTACCAGCACCTTTAAAAAAATTAAAAAATAAATAAAATTTAAAAAATTGGCCTAGTGGAATGAGTCAAGACCTGTGGGCCAGCCAGACACAGCTAGAAAGGCTGCTGGCCTTCCCCAGAACACCACTTTCCAGAAGAGTAGCCAGGTGGGTCTGTGCTGGCTGGTTTTATGTCAACTCGACACAAGCTAGAGTCCTCTGAAAGGAAGGAACCCTCATTGAGAAATGTCTTCAAAAAATCTGGCTGTAACACTTTTTCTTAATTAGTGATCAATGGGGGGTGGGGGCAGCCCATGTGGATGGTGCCATCCCTGGGCTGGTGGTCCTGGGTTCTATAAGAAAGCAGGCTGAGCAAGCCATAAGGAGAAAGCCAGTAAGCAGCACCTCTCCACGACCTCTGCTCCTGCCTCCAGGTTCCTGCCCTGCTTGAGTTCCTGCCCACACTGCTTTTGATGATGAACTATTATAAGGAACTGTGAGTGAAATAAGCCCTTTCCTCCTCAAGTTGCTTTTGGTCATGGTGTTTCATCTGAGCAGTAAGAACCCTAAGACAGGTGTAAGGCAGGAAACCCCATGGAGACACGGAGCGGAACAGAAATAAAGAAGTAGTACCTTGGGTGTGGGGTGGGGAAGAACAGACCGAGGAGGAGTAGATCAGGAGAACAGAGATGCACAACAAGAAGGCTGGCACAGGACAGAAAGGAAAGAAAGGAGAGAACAGTAAGAATGGGAGGAGCCCGCTCACTCCCCTCCCCCCTCAGAGCCCCTCTGTCTCAGACAGGGACATTTCTTAATTGTACATCAGGACTGTGCCTTGGAGGGCTCATCTAGTATGTGTCTACCACCTAGGGAAAGGAATGCCGGGAAAAGGTCTAGGAAAGCTAGCCTTGCGTCCAAAGAGAAACACACATATACAAGAACCATAGCCTGGAGACCCTCTGGGTGTCTTGAGGTCTTGGATTTGATCTCAGCAGAACGTGTTAAATGGTATTCAGCTTGACAAGACTGCTCTCTCCAGGGCAGAAGTCGAATCTGGCCACTTCTCAATGACACCATCTCAGATGCTGGTAGATGAAGGAGGCACCTCAATCATCCTGGAGACACAAAACAGTCAATGTTCTGTTAAGGGGCTTTGGGTGTCAGTTCAGGTGAAATACACTTCTGATAAACGACTGCATATAAACTGGGGAAGGAGGGCCTTGTTGACCCTCAGCACTGGAAACTTAGAACAGGATTAGTATTCAGGCTTTGGAGTCCAGACTAAGGAGGAAAAACAATGGCTGCTCAAAGACCTCCGGCTGACTAATGTATCACTTCAAGAGAAACATTTTGAAACTTAATGACAGTCCCTGGCTCTTTCTATAATCTTTTTTTCCATCCTTGATTTAATAAATCTTTGGGGCTTTGTGTTCAGTTCCTCCAGCAAGAAATGTCTCAGGTTGTCACCCTCCGATAAGTCCATGAGGGAATTTCCCTGATGCTAACACAGTCTCAGGAATTACACAGAATTTACCTTGCCTTCAATTCATTCTACTTCAACCATATCCTGTATTACAAAACTCCCACCAAGAGACACCACAATACCAGGTCCAGGTCCACAGCCGACCCCTTGACCTACCCATTCCTCATCCTCTGCCCCATCTCCTTGCTCTCGGATCTCCGCCGTGCCCCTCTCTGAACACTTCTGAGCCATGATGTTATCTGTCCAGGATGCCCCTGTCTTTCCATCGCCAGCAAAATTACACTTGGTCACTGTCCCCAGCTCCAGTTTGGCTAAGGAATCTGAAAGAAGAAAAGTTGACTGGCCTTTCTTCTTGTAGTGGACCAGCCAGGGTAAGAAAATCCATTCTGGTGGGGTCCTCTAAGTCTGGGTTGGCTCTGTACTCTGGTGTGGTATGGCTCTTGATGGAACTCCCAAAGCACTGGAAAGCAAGGGCCAGCCATAGGAAGCAAGCGGTTGGATGGTATCCTGGGATATGATGTTGGTCCAGGCTAATGGCCCCAGGGCACTTGGCCACAGACTTAGGAGTAAACCTCAAGATCACAGATCAAGTCCCTGTGGAAGACCAGACTTGGCTTTCTCCCAAAGCTCTAAGCAAGAGAGATGAGGAACCTCTGAAGGGAGACCAGGAGCTTCTGTATCAGTGGTTCTCAACCTGTGGGTCTCGATCCCTTTGGGGGTCACATATCAGATATCCTCCATATCAGATATTTACGATTCATAACTGCAAAATTACAGTTATGAAGCAGCAATGAAATAATGTTATGGTTAGGGGGTCACCACAGCATGAGGAACTGTATTAAAGGCTCATGGTATTAGGAAGGTTGAGAACCACCGACCTATAGGAACAGGCAAAGGGAATCACACCGCTCACCTATAAAGGGGCCGTCACCCCGAGTTTTTAACCGCACTCCAGTCCCCAGCTCAAGTTCCATGACCTCCATCTCTGACTCAGGCATCCAGAATGCCACTGTCTGGTCTGGGGTGAGGCTCTCCGTCAGCTCCAGCAGCTCTGGCTTGTTTACCAGGCCCTTCAGCACCTCCGCTGTGAGCCTGTCGGTGTCTCCCTTGGCTTCTGTCTCTGGAGAGCAGACAGTGCAGGAGGGTTAGTGTGCCTGGAAATGTTCTCTGCGTGCCCTCAGGAGCTGCTGAGGACATCCCTCCCTTCCGGGCTCATCAGAGAATCCCACCTCAGAGGCTTTATGACCTGGACTCCGGAGCCAGGCTACCTGCAGCAAATCTGGATTCTGCTACAATTCGGGCAAGTGAGCTTTCTCTTTTGTCCCTGGAGAATAGGGATAAAAATGGCGCCAATCTGACGACACCGACATGCAGTACAGATGAAAAAAAAAAAAAAGGCAAGTGGAGCCTTAAGCAGAGTCTGGCACAGAGCCAGCCCTCAGCAAGGGTCTTCAGTTTTGTTATTCCCATCTCAGAGACGAGAAAAACCAAGCCATAGAGGAGGCAGTATTCAAACACTCACAGTACAATTCCACCTTCCAACCAAGACTATGTGACCAACCAGAGTTCCTTCGGGATCTAGAACCAGCAGCCAGCTTGTGGTTCCTACACCCTCTACTGGCCTACTCCAGGCTGACCCTGGTAGAGCTCAGCAGCTCAGTGAGGAATCCAAGTCCTAACCCTGCAGGTGGTGGGGCTCACAGTAGTCTGTAAGGCGAGGAAGGCATGCGTGGTTACCCCCAGCCCCCAGCACAGGGTCCCCAGGGCTTATCTAATAGTTCCGCTGCAGGCACTTTCCCGCTGTGTGAGTCAAAAGGAACCCTTTCTCCTTCGAGGTGGCTTCTGCCAGGCATTTTGTCACAGCGACAAGAAAGTAATTACATACTAAAAGTAACTAATACAAGTAGACTGAGAGTCATCAAGCAAACATCTGGATAGATGAGCAGAGACTGCTGGGACCTGGCCCGCTCTCCACACACAGCGATAGTTAGAGCCCATAGCCAAGTATGTGGAAAATTCTGCCAGACTTCAGAAATGGCAGCAGCTGGGAATACCGGCCTGGCTCCTGGGACTAAGATGGGACACTGAGTGAGTAGGGACAGGAAGGAATCCCTCGGGGGATGCTCAAGCCAGAAACAGCATCAAAGCCTCCTGTGCTGAGAAGCTGCTTGGGTGGGGAGGGGACAAGGGTCTCGGGAGACAAGCAGGACACAGTCTAACAGCCTCCTGGGAGGGAGAGCCCAGGATACCTACTGTAAGATGACATTAGGAAGCCTGTGTTCACCTTCCTGGTGGCACTGAAGTTGGGCTCTATTTCATTTCCCTTGGGGTCAAACTTCCGTCGGTGGATAGAGCTGGGCCGGATATACAGCACATAGTAGCGCTCCTGGGTGAGACAAAGAAGGAGTGAGGGGACTACCTCATTCGTTCCCCATCCCAGTTCCAGCACACACACACACACACACCACACACTCAGCCCAAGCTCTCCCTGTATCCTCTGCCCACCCCACCCTCAGCCTCAGAATCCCATCATCCTACACTAATGTGTAGACTGGGTAGATGCCTGATTTAAATATTCATTCACTCCTATACCTACTAGAGTGCCTGTCCACATAACGTGCCACACAAGCCACGGAGAGCAACACGAGGCCTCCAGGGTTTCCACCCAACCAACGACTAAAAGCTATAACCCAAGCACCAGGGTTCCCAAATGCCACGAGGCAGGATGGATGTTGCCAACATGCCACAGAAAGGACATCAGGACCAAGGGAGGGCAGCCACTCTGCTGCTCTCAGATACAGGCCTGGGGCAAATCACCCCAAGCCTCAGTGTCCCCCAACACGTGGGAACAGCATGATGTTTTCTTTCAGGGACATTACAGGGAGCCAGTGACCCAGTGGAGGAGAAGGCACCTTGCAAAGCAAGATGTGCCCTGAAAAGTTATTGGTCAGGTCTTCTCACAAAAACGGCACAGGAACAGTGCCCAGAGACGGAAGAAGCTGGTAGCACTTTTGGGACCACCACAAAAGGGGAATTCTCAAAAGGCAGAGCAACCTACAGGTGTGGGACAAGGTATAGGAAGAGCACTAAAAGCCCGAGACAGGCCTGAGAATGTCAAATGCTTGTCTGGCATACACCAAGCCCTGGGTTTGAACTCCAGTGCTGCATAGACCTGGTATGGTGCTACATGCCTGTAATCCCAGCACTGTGGAGGAAGAGGCAGGAAGATCAGAAGTTCAAGGTCAGCCTCTGCTATACAGTGAGTTCAAGATCAGCCTAGATTATTTTTTGGATAAGACCCTACCCCACCCCCACCCCTGCAAAAAAAAAAAAAAAATGCCTGAGCCAGTCAAGAGGCCGTGGGCACATCTGAGCAACGCAGACCGTTGAGAGGCCCCTTGGCAGCCCAGGCTGGACAGCAGCTGAGATGGTCTTCAGATGGGCCTCGAATTGCCATTGGAAATTTGGATCCTCTTTGATAAGTAAAAAGGAATCCTGAAAGGCTTGGGAGCAGCAACAATACCCCCAGAGATGTCTTTCTGGTAATGAGTTAGCAAGGGGCCAAACTGGGGGTCACCAGAAGGTAGGAAATCAGGCACAAAGATTTAAGAGGAACAGCTAAGGGCCCTGTGGAGGGTGGCCATGGAAAGAGGAGGAGGATTCGAGAGAGAAAAGGAATGGTTGAGTAGGAACTAGGCTGCATGGGCACTGCTTACCGGAGGAGGAGGAGGAGGAGGAGGAGGAGGAGGAGGAGGAGGAGGAGGAGGGGCGAGGAGCTAGGGGCTTGAAGGCTAGTGGCTGACAGGGCTACTGCCCTGTGTGCCATCAAGAGTAAAGACAGAAGAGGCACGTTTGGAAAGGGTCTGGGTGAACACCTGCCCGTGCTGGGCCAGCCGAGGCAGGCCAGCTCCACACTGGTGCAGCTGTCCTGGGCAGGCTGGGGGTCCAGATTGGTGGGCACCTACTGACCTGCTAAGGAGCAGAGAGTGTGGCAAGATCCCCGGGCATGAAAATGGTGAGCCAGTAGCAGAGGCTGCTCTCATGGAGTGTATGTCATACAAAAGCATAGACTGAAGTCCAGCGGAGGCAGGTGGATCTCTAAGTTCAAAGCTAGCCTGGTCTACAGATCAAATTCTCAGGGCTATAGAGTAACACTGTCTCAAAAGAAAAAAAGAAAAAAGAAAAAAAGCATAGGCTGAGTGTAGAACCAGGCCTCGGCCCACTTTGAGAAAGCCTGACGTTGATGCTAAGCTGAGGCTTAGAGACCAAGGACACAGGGTGCTCAGCACATCCAGAGGGGTTCTCTGAAAGGAGGGCAGATGTGCAGAACTAGTGCTCAGAAAGGAGACATGGGCTAGGACAGGATGACGCTGTGCGTGGTCATGGAGACCTGGGAAGTGTGGGTCGTGAACATCACCTGAGGAGTCTGTGAAGCAAAGACCAGAGGCCATCCATACAAGAGCTGCAGGCCCAGTGTGTCAGGAGACCATGTGTCCAGGCTAGACTGGGTTTGGGGTCTGGTCTGTTCTTTCAGTTATAGCAGGGGCTCCTCCTGCAGGAACCATGTAGTCCCACCTGTCTGCTACCTAAAGGGCTCTAAAAGTCCCCTTTCCACCGGTCCTGTTTGGCTGTGGCAATCTGTTCCGTGAGCCCCTCAGGAAGTGGCCTGGATCCGTGTCTTAGCCCAGCACAAGGAGATGTTGTGTGGGTGAGGGAGGAGACCCTGTGAGTGCCACCCAGGACACAGCCTCACCTTCCTGCCATGGGCATCCAAGATGCTGTGCCGAGATACATCCACCAGCTCTCCCTCCAGCAAGACGCCATTTCCCCTGGGGGTGAGAAGGAAGGTTCTGTCAGTCCTTGGGAGAGTCACACTAAGGTTTAGTGGGCTGGGTGAGAATCTGCACTGAGACAGAAAAAAACCAAATCTCACCCCAGACTCTATTCACTTGTCTCTGAGGGAGCCTGGTGTGAAGCAACCACTCTGTTTCCCCCATCAGACCCTCCGTCCCTGCAAAGAACCTTCCCAGGTTGTGCCGAAGCCAAGCTATGCCTCCCCCGGACACACACACACACACACACACACACACACACACACACACACACACACATATCAAGATGCTTATCCACAAATGAGGAGAAAACAGGTGCCTCCCTGTGTCCTCTGATGCTGGCCTAAGAACATGAATGCAAAGGTGATTATGAACTATTAAGTACTTTCTAAATGTAAAGCATTTTTTAGAGCTGAGCTAGATAGCACAAACCTGGGCTGGGCTTGATGGTACAAACCTGGAATCCCTGAACTTGGGAAGGAGGATTGCTGTGAGTTCAAGCCCAGCCTGGGCTACACTGTGAGTTCAAGCCAAGCCTTGAATACATAGCAAAATGCTATAAATAAACAAATAAACAAACAAACAAATAAATAATTCTACTTTTTTATTTAAGAAAATTTGGGAACAAGTGTCTATGCTAAAATAAATCATTTTCCCTTTCTTTTTTTTTTTTTTTTTTTAAATGGCAGGGTTTTCCCATGTATCTATCTCTAGCTGTCCTGGAACTTCCTATGTAAACCAAGCTGCTCTGAACTCATATAGATCAACCTGTCTCTGCCTTCCTGGGATTAAAGTTGTGAGCCACCATGCCTGTGTATTTTGTTGTTGTTTATTGTGTAGGTGGTGGGGGTGAGTTTTTTTTGATGTGTAAGCATGTGTGTCTGTGTGAATGTAAGCATGTGTGTACTGGTGCCTGTGGAATTCAGAAGAGGGAGTCAAACCCCCCACAGCAGGACTTACAGGCAGTTTTGAGCCCCCCCCCCCCATGTGGGTGCTGGGAAGTGAACTCAGGGCCTCTGAAGAGCAGCAAGCCCTCTTCACTGTTTTAAAGAACTTTCACGTTCCTGTTCCCATTCATTCCTACATGATCATGAACTCAGGGAAATGGTTACTGTCACCATACAGCTAGAAAATTAGAGACTCAGAAGTTTGG
Source organism: Peromyscus eremicus (assembly GCF_949786415.1). Taxonomy (NCBI): domain Eukaryota; kingdom Metazoa; phylum Chordata; class Mammalia; order Rodentia; family Cricetidae; genus Peromyscus; species Peromyscus eremicus. Next base: position 118,513,186 of record NC_081416.1, on the reverse strand, counting down.
GGAATTAGCCCAAGATCAAGTGTGCCACACAGAGAAGAACCAGAGTCACCTTTACCACTTCCAGATGCCAGCTTTCACAAAAGCAGAACCTGGGGCCTGGGGGCTTTCTTTGGAACCATCAACATTGGGAAAGGGTGGGTCTAAAAAGGATAATGGAAGAGGGTTGGGCCAAGACTCTGTCTTATATATTTTCTCCTCTCAAATTCTTTCTAAAAATATTTAACTTACCAAGACAGTATATACTGAAGGCATTTAACAAGATAACTTGATATATACACACATCATGTGATGATTCACCCAATCAGATTTATGTACACCCTAGATCCTCAGAACCTACTCCTCCTTTGAACTAAAACTGCTTCACTGAAAACCTTAGGAGTTAGACTTAGATTCCACTCCCTAGATGACACGTATTTGACTTTCTGGGACTGGCTTCTTTCACATATTGGAATTCTTTGGTGTTTCTGGCTGTAAATGGAATTGTCCACCCTGCTTATTACCACAGACAAGGCCTGTACCTCCCTCTGTTGTTTCGGCCACACCACGCGCTGGTCACCGGTGGTGCATCATGACAAATTACTAAAGTTCAGAGCCCTGGGGTGGGGGAAAGGACCAAGGTCGGACGGAAGCACCGCCTCAGGGAGTTCCATTTGGGAGTCTGGTGTCCCTCCGGTGGATATGCCTGTAGGCGGGAATTTCAAGAATATCTGCCTTCCGGGTGTAGAGGTGGCTTTGATTGTGCCAGTTTTATCTCTCACCTCCAACGCCCCCTCCTCCCCGGATCAATCTCTGAGCAGGACTCAAATTCTGAGTTCTTCCGAGACCTGGAGCCTAGGCGCCAGGGATGCTGCCAGACCACCCCTAGCCAACAGCAGGGGCCAGGGCCCCAGGGACCCAAGATACCCAGCAGTTCCTATGTCCAGTCCACCCCTGGCTAGCAGTGCGGGGAAGCACGGCCCATCAGCAGGCCCGTCAGCAGCAGGAGAAAGTGCAACCCACCCCTGGCCAGCAGCCAGGTGGACACAGCACTACCCACCCCTGGCCAGCAGCCGCGTGGACGAAGCACTACCCACCCCTGGCCAGCAGCAAGGTGGACACAGCACTACCCACCCCTGGCCAGCAGCCGGGTGGACACAGCACTACCCACCGCTGGCCAGCAGCCGGGTGGACACAGCACTACCCACCGCTGGCCAGCAGCCGCGTGGACGAAGCACAGCCTACCCCTGGTGGGCGGCGGGGTCCCAGACCCCGCGCAGTCGCGCGCTCTGCACCGCCTTGTTGCGGAGGACGCTGTCATGGTAGATGCGGCTCATTTTCCCCACGCCGAGGCCCAGCAGCTCCAGGAAGCAGCGGGCGGGCGCGCGGGGCGGGGCACCTCGGGGACAGGAGCCGGGAGGTCACTGCAGCACTGGCTCTCCCAGCCTGCAGATCCCGGAACCGTGATGCCTGCCCGGGGCGTTCCCAGGCTGGACTTAAAGGAGCCGAGCCGCATTCCAGACCGCCAGACCGTGTGCAGAGGCGCCGGGCTTTCCCAATGACTACTGTCCTCCGTGTCCTTGTAGTCTAAGACAGAAAGATCGAGGGTTCGAGACCCATTTGTACTATACAGAGACCCTATCTCAAAATCCATGAATATACAAAGCGACAGTTGAGGCTCAGGAATTGTAGATCTTTCTTAGGATAGGTTCTAGGAGGATATTGTCCCAGGGAGAGGGAAGGGAGAGAAGGGAACAGCCATGAGGAACCACAGAGTGGTCTGCACAGACGCTGCCCTTTCTGCCCTTCCCGTGGTCCCGCAGCGACCTATGGGAGTTCCAGGGATGCGTGAAGGAGTAGCGGTGGGTGTCAGAGCTGCTGCAAAGGAAACCTGAATCTCTGCCGTGTGAGCGCGGCAAGTTCCTCAACCTTTCTGAGCCGGCTGGAGCTCGCCCTCTCCTAGTCTTTACCTCCCACGCCTCACAGATTCTGATCAATCGCTTCTCTAGTCCCACAGTGCCCTCTGCTCACGGGTGTCTGCAAGTCTTTTATTCGACACTCGCACCCAGGAGTCTCCTCTGACCTGGAAATCATTGGGAAGTCGGCTTGTTTCATTGGCTCCTTTGTGCCAAACCCTGGCGCAGGTGGCCGCATTCTGGGATGCCAGGTGTGCCCCTGCCGGGGAACAATGGAGAAGTGGCCCGGCTGAAAACCGAGAGTTCAGGGTGAGATGTCGGTGTTGGAAGAAGCTCTCTCTCCCATACTACATGGCCACATAGTGATCTCAGCCACTGTGTGAGTGTGTGTGTGTGTGTGTGTGTGTGTGTGTGTGTGTGAGAGAGAGAGAGAGAGAGAGAGAGAGAGAGAGAGAGAGAGAGAGAGAGAGAGAGATATCAACAAACTTTATTAGTAGAAGTGATTTTTAAAAAGGACAAAAGTTTTACTTTTTTGAGATTTATAATTACATTTCTCCCTTCCTTTTCTTGCCTTCAAACGCTCCTAAATACCCTTCCTTGCTCTTTCAAATTCATGATTCATGACCTATTTTTAAATTAATTATTACTGTATGCATATAAGTGTATACACATATATATTCCTAAATATAACCCTCTCAGTCTGTATAATGTTACTCTTATGTATGTTTTCAGGGCTGACCACTTGGTATTGGACAACCAGTTGGTGTGCTCTTCCCTGGGGAAGACTGGTTCTCCCACTCCCAGCATGCCTCAGTTTCCTGTAGTTCTTTGTGTAGGGTTGAGGTGTCATGGGCTTTTCCTCATCCACTTTGGTATGTCTGTTGGTGTGGTCCATGTTCAGCTCATGTTTATGCAGTCATGTTAGAGAGAATTAACCGGTTTAGCTTCTAACATTACTAGGAGACAGTCTTACAACGAACTCCCTGATCCAGTAGGGATCTTACAGTTTTTCTGCCCCTGCTCCCTCAATGTTCCCCGAGTCTTAGATGCAGGAGAGTTTTGTAGCTTTATCCACTGGGACTGGGCTCCACAAGTCTCTATTTTGATCGGCTGTGGTTTTCTGTAGTGGTCTCCATCTGTTGCAAAGAGAAGTTTCCTTGTTGAATAGTGGAGACTTCAGTTATCAGTTAAATACAGGCAGGGAGGCTCCAGCGTGGAGCAGGAAGAAACCAGCCACTTGGCTTTTAAGGACCCTTTCTCCTTTAACAAAATACAAATCTTTTTTTTAAAGACATTGTTTTACATATTCTAGGCTGGCCTCAAACTTGCTATATAGCCTAGGATGACTTCACACTCCCTTCTCCCTACACTACCTCCCAATTGCTAGGGTTACAGGTGTAGGCCATCACCACACCAGGATTATTTGGTACTGGGAGATCCATCTGGGACTTCATGCACATTAGGCAGTCTTCCCAACTGAGCCACATCCCCAGCTCCAGAAATACCGTTTTGAGGATCCCTAAAAATATAATGGGCCCTAGGCACAGTGCCTGTGATCGGTCAGCCCCAGCCCATGTCTAGCCTGTCAGGCAGCTCCGAATATTTCCCAGAAGGAAAGACAAAGATCCTCTGGGCAGGACTGGCCCTCTGTCTCCCCTCAAAAATTCTGGGCAGCTCCTAGGCACCGGATGGGCCTGCCTCCTCTTTCTTCCCCCTCCTGGGTCATTGTCCCTTCATAGTGGCCCTAAATTGGCACTGCCCTCTGTGGCAGCTACATGTAGCTATTTAAATTTTATTTTAACAGTGCTGGAAATAGAACCTAGGGTGTTTGTGCATGCCAGACAAGTGTCCAGCCACTGAGCTACACACCAGCCTAAATCATACATATTAAAATCTAAATGGCATCACCTTTGCTGACTGTAGTGGTTCATGCCTGTAATCCCAATACCTGGGACACAGGGGAACTTAGGAAAATTACTTAGGTCAGCCTTGGCCACACTGTGGGTACCAGGCTAGCAGGACTACACTGTGAGACTCTATCTCAAAACCCCAAAATAATAAGAAGAAATTTTAAAAGTAAGTCTGCACACTTAAATTCACTTCCTCGGCCACTAGTCATATATTTGGGGGGAGGGATGTTTGTTTGTTTTTGTTGGTGGTGGTTTCCATTTTATTTTTGTTTTTTCTTTCTTCTTTTTGTTTTGAGACAGGGTCTCACTATATAGCCTCATCCTGTGACTCATAGAGATCCTCCTGCCTCTATCTCCTGAGTGCTGGGATTAAAGATGTGTGCCACTATGCCAGGCAATTAGTCACATTTAAAATTTTTTTTTTTTTGGTTTTTTGAGACAGGGTTTCTCTGTGTAGCTTTGCGCCTTTCCTGGAACTCACTTGGTAGCCCAGGCTGGCCTCGAACTCACAGAGATCTGCCTGGCTCTGCCTCCTGAGTGCTGGGATTAAAGGCGTGTGCCACCACTGCCTGGCTAAAAAAATTTTTTTTAACTATTATTGTGGCTGGAAAGATGGCTCATCAGTTAAGACCATGTTCACTGCTTTTCCGGAGCACTCAAGTTTGATTCCCAGCACCCACATGGCAGCTCACAACTGCTATGGGTATTGCTCTGTATGCTGTGAATGTGTTGTTCTGATTGATTAATAAATAAAGTCCTGATTGGCCAGTAGCCAGGCAGGAAGTAGGCGGGACAAAGAGAGAGGAGAATTCTGGGAACAGGAAGGCTGAGTCAGGAGTTGCCAGCCAGACACAGAAGAAACAAGATGTAAAAGTACCAGTAAGACACAAGCCACATGGCAACTTATAGACTAATAGAAATGGGTTAATTTAAGATATAAGACCTAGATAATAAGAAGCCTGCCATGGCCCTACAGTTTATGAGTAATATAAGTCTCTGTGTGTTTACTTAGGTCTGAGCAGCTGCAGGAGCCAGGTGGACACCGGAAAACTTCAGCTACATGCAACTGTCTGTAACTCCAGTTCCAGGGCTTCTGACACCCTCACACAGACATACATGCAGGCAAAACACCAATGCACACAAAATAAAAAAAAAATAATAAACCATTTTTAAAAAAGAATAAAAATGGATCATAAAGAAAAGAATTATTAATGTGTGTATATAATAAGGGGGTTGAGTCTGTGTGTGCCACAGAAGAAGAAGGGTGGGGTCAGAGGACCACCCTGTGGAGTCAGTTCTCTCTTACACCTTCACACAGGCTTTGGGGATTAACTCAGGTGGTCAGGGGTGTGCAGCAAGTGCTTTCCTAGGTACCTCACTGCAACTGCTGGTTGTGGGTAGTGCCTACCTCTTCAGAACGTACGCATACAGTGTCTCTTTTATCTCCCCTGGATTGGGTGTTGACCCTAGGACCTCACATGCTAGGCAAGCGCTCTAACCCCACATCTCCAGACTCTACAACTTCGAGCCATCAACATAACCTGCAGACCACAAACTGCAGAGGCAGAAGAACCTTTTGTGTGTGTGTGTCGGGGGGGGGGGGGAGTGAGAGGGGGCTGGTTTGGTCTGGTCTGCTCTTTTGCTTCTGTTGTTGTTATTGTTTTAAGATAGGCTCTTGTCAGGCAGCGGCGGCACACACCTTTAATGCCAGCACTTGGGAGGCAGAGCCAGGTGGATCTCTGTGAGTTTGAGGCCAGCCTGGTGTACAGAGCAAGATCCAGGACAGGCACCAAAACCACACAGAGAAACCCTGTCTCGGAAAACCCAAAAAAAAAAAAAGAAGCCTGGAGAGATGGCTCAGTGGTTAAGAGCACTGGCTGCTCTTCCAGAGGTCCTGAGTTTGATTCCTAGCAACCACATGGTGGCTCACAACCATCTGTAATGAGATCTGGCTCCCTCTTGTGGCCTACAGCGATACACGCAAACAGAATACTGTGTACATAATAAATAAATAAATCTAAAAAAAAAAAAAAAAGGCTCTCACATATTCTAAACTAACTTTGAACTTCCTATGTAGCCAAGGATGACCTGGAACTTTGGGGTCTCCTGCTGCTGCCTCCTGAGTGGTAGGGTTACAGGTGTGTGCTACATGTGTGCAGTGTTGGTGCTGGAGGTGGAACTCAAGACTTTGAGCACGCTGGGCACGCCAGCTACCAAGTGAGCTACAGACCCAGCCTTGGCATGTGCTTTTGTAAAAACTTTCATAGATGAGGCAATTTTGCTTCAATCAGTGAAGACCACTTTTTTTTTTTTTTTTTTTTAAACCAGGGATTCTCCTTTGGCCCATGTCAGGTGATGAGTGAAACCAGATGAGACAAAATGATGTGAGGGTGAGTGGGATTGACACACGTGGTCTGTCACTTATTCTGCTTCTAGTAGTGTTGTCGTTGGTCATTGTGGACAGGGACACCCTCCTGCACTGTGTGCCCACTTACCTGGTGCAGGACACAAAGCAAATGACACCGAGGAGCAAAGGAGAGGTCACAGGAGCAGAGAAAGATCACAGTAGAGAACTGTCCTCCAGCGCTGAGACTGAGACCCTGTAGTTAACTGACAAAGAGCAATGTAAGAAACAAGAAGCCAGAAGATGAGCAGGGTGTAGTGACCAAGACAGGCGTGTTGCTACAGTTTCAAAGCCAGCCTGGACTACATGAGTTTCTGGATAGCCTGGGCTACAGTATGAGAACCTATTTTAAGAAACAACAAGCCGGGTAGTGGTGGTGCACACCTTTAATCCCAGCACTCGGGAGGCAGAGCCAGGTGGATCTCTGTGAGTTTGAGGCCAGCCTGGACTACCAAGTGAGTTCCAGGAAAGGCGCAAAGCTACACAGAGAAACCCTGTCTCGAAAAACCAAAAAAAGAAAAAAAAGAAAAGGAAAAAGAAACAACAACAGGAACCGAAGAGATGGCTTCGTGGTTAAGAGCACCGGCTGTTCACCCAGAGCACCCAGGTTTGATTCCCAGCACCCACGTGGAAGCTCACAACTGTCTCCAATTTCAATTCCAGGGGATCTGACGCCCTCTTCTGGTCTCTATGGGTACCAGGCGTTCACATGGTGCACAGACATACATGTAGGCAAACACTCATACACACACAAATAAATAATCTTTTTCTGAATGAGCCGTGGTGGCACACACCTTTAATCCCAAAAATCGGAAGACAGAGGCAGTGGATCTCTGTGAGTTCAAGACCAAGCTGGTCTACAGAGTGAGTTCCAAGACAGTCAGGGCTGTTATACAAAGAAACCCTGTCTCAAAAAAAAAAAGGGAAGGAAGGAAGGAAGGAAGGAAGAAAGAAAGAAAGCAAGCAAGCTTTTTCTCAAGTTAAAAAAAAAAATAAAAAAGGACCCAGAGGCTAGTGTGTAGAAATTTCTTCCAGTCAGTAGGCGGATAAAATTGTAAATGAAAAATTTGTTTATCATTAACCCTAGTCAAAAATCGAAATTCTTTCAGGGATGTCTTTTCTAAAGCAATGCATGTAATTACAAACACACCAATCTCTCCCCCATCCCCTGAAGAAAACAGACTTTGTCAAGATTCCTGTTTGGAGCAAAACAGTAAAACACCCAGGAGCACACTCATGCATGAAGTCACAACTTAGCATATCTGACACATCCTGTACTGATGAAAGTCTGGTGGTTCCAGAAGAAATAGCATGCTAAATTGCCACCGATGCAGGGAACTAGCCTGGAGAAAACACACACGCACGCCACAGAGCAGAAGGGAGAAAACAAAGGGAGCGCTCTGGAGAGAAAGCGTCCATGACATGAAATGGGATGCCAGGAGGAGGGCCAGACCCATCCATCAACGGCCCATCGATAAATGCAAATGGAGGAAGCCTGCTTTGGAAAGAAAATCTATGACACGCCTTTGCATCAGGCATCACTTCATGTCACCTCGATGTCTCTCAGCCTCACGATCCTCCAGGCCCACCCTACTCTCCTCAGTGACCGACTGACTTCGTAAAGAAACAACACCATCTCTCTCAATGTATGGCCATTGCACCCCGCTCTTCCCTTGAGATGGTTGTTCCAAGAGAGTCCCTGGAAAGAAAACTCTCAGAAGAGGATTGTAAAACTGGATTACTTCTTGTTCTGATGGTATCAGGGACACTGTTCCTAGTGCTGAGTGGGTGGTGATAACCCTCAGCATGGAGTAGCATCAGAATGTCTAAGGCTTTAGCTGGCCATGCAGGTGTGCACCCCAGCCACTCGGGAGGGCTTAGGAAGTGTGATGATCTGAATGAAAATGGCTCCCATTAAATTCATAGAGAGCAGACCCTCAAAACAACCAAAATCTTTATAGCCAAGGGAGTAAAAGACTGACGCTTATTGGGAAATGTTATCATTTTTACTATTTTCTTCAAAGAAAATGTTTTCCTGTTTCAAATAACCCTGGACTTTTGAATTATAACCTGTTTTTATGTTCAAGCTATCTGTGTATTATTTCTCCTGCGGTTGTACATAAAATGTTTTTACATTAAAAAAAGGACAAATACTATAGAATTGTATTACATGAAATATATAGAATATACAAATTCAGAGAGACAGAAAGATTAGACATTATCTCAAGATGGAGAAGAAAGGAATATAGAGCAATGATTTCCTAAGTACAGGATCTCTGTTTTGTGAGATGGAAAAGCCCCACAAACGGACAGTAGTTTCGGAACATAATATCATGAATGTAATAAATCAATACAATTAATGTAATTAATGAATATCATAAATATAGTTATTGAATGACACTGTGAATGTAATCAATGAATACCACAAACGTAATTAATATCATGAGTGTAATTAATGAATATCATGAGTGTATGAGTGTAATTTTAATATTTTAATAAATAAATAAATAAATAAATAAATAAATAAATAAATAAATAAATAAATAAATAAATAAGGAGGGAAAAAAAAGACTGATGCCGCTAAAGCAAAAAGACATGCCGGGTGGTGGTGGCGCACACCTTTAATCCCAGCACTCGGGAGGCAGAGCCAGGCAGATCTCTGTGAGTTCAAGGCCAGCCTGTTCTACAGAGTGAGATCCAGGACAGGCACCAAAACTACACAGAGAAACCCTGTCTTGAAAAAACAAAAAACAAAAACAAAAGTCATGGGGCTGGCAGCTTATTCTAGAGGACCAGAGTTCAGTTCTCAGCACCCATGGAGGGTGGCTCACAACAGTCTGTAACTCTTGCTCCAAAGGATCTGGTGGTGCCTGCACACATATGGCCTTCACCCACACTCACTCAGAGACACATACACATAAATAAAAACTATTCTTTCAAAAATATTTTCATTACGTGTGCATTGTGAGTGGGTATGTGCACATGTGTGCAGGGCCAGCAGAGGCCAGCAGAGGGTGTCAGATCCCCTGTAACTGGAATGACAGCTTGTGAATTGCCTGATGTAGGTGCTGGGAACCAACCCTGGTCCTCTATAAGAGCAGCAAGTACTCATAATTATTGAGCATCTCTCCAGCCCCAGTCTTTTTTTTTAAAAATAATTTATTTAATTATTTATTTTATGTGCATTGGTGTGAAGGAGTCAGATCCCCTGGGAACCGGAGTTACAGACAGTTGTGAGCTGTCATGTGGGTGGTGGGAACTGAACCCAAGTCCTCTGGAAGAGCAGCCAGTGCTCTTCACCACTGAGCCATCTCTCCAGCCCCCAATCTTTTGTTTTTAAAGGAAAGTTAAAGCCCTTTATGCATTTCCAGAGCCAACTCAGTTTTCAGATAGCATCCATTGTCTGGAGCAGAGGCTGGGGCAGGCACCTTTAAACAGGTTATACTAGTCCTGTTTCCAAGGTATCAACGGCCTGGTAACTGTGCACTAAGGTAAGAGACAACTCAACTTTTTTTTTAGAAGATCACTAATGGCAGGTCTCATCAAATGCTGTTACAGGAGATCTGCAATGCTAGCCATCATGGCAGATGCTGATGGAAGCCAACCATAAAGCCTGGTTTATGAGATACTGAGGCTGAACCCAGAGCTTCATATATACACAACGAGTACTCTGTCAACTGAGCTACTGAGTTTGTTTGTTTTGAGACGGGATCTCACTGTGTAGCCCTGGCTAGCCTGGATTTCACTCTGTAGACCAGGCTGGCCTCGAACTCACAGAGACCCACCTGCCTCTGCCTCCTGAGCTCTAGGATTATTGTGTACCACCACGTTCAGAGCTTCTCCCTCTTTTTTAAAAGACAAGATCTATTTATGAAATCCAAACTGCCCTTGAACTCGGGATCCTTCTGCTTCAGCCCTCTGACTACTGGGATAACAGGTGAGCACCGCACCCATTTGGACTGAGCATCTTTTAACATGTTTTGTAAGCCATTTATATTTGCTCTTCAATGTGAAGTCAGATTTTAGCTTTCACTAATTTCTCTCCCAGTTTGGTAAAAGTCAAATGACTTGCTAATACAGATTTGGTTACAGCAAAAATAAAGAGTCACTCCTGGACCTTTCTCGGTGAAAATTCACGTTTAAATTGATCTGAATTTTTGAAGGGATACTCAGTAATGTTTGCCAAAATGTAAACACGTATGCCATTTGACTCAGCAACTCTTTCATTTCCAGGGACAGAAATAGCTGTGTAGGAGATGATATGTATGTGAGCATTGTTTGAAATAGCAAAATGCTAAAAAAAAAAAAAAAAAAAAAAAAAAAAACCTTAGTGCCTGTCCACCAGAGACTGGCTAAACATATTACAAAATAACAATTAAAAGAAATCCTGTGGAGCCAGGCCTCGTGACACATGCCTGTAATCTCAGCACGGCACAGGCTGGGGACAAAAGATGACTGTGAGCTCAATGCGGCTCGGTCTACATAGTGAGTTCCAGGGAAGCCCAGGCTGCATAGAGAGACCTGGGCCTGGCGGTGCATGCCTGTAATCCCAGCAATGGGGAGGCTGAGGCAAGAAGATCACACGTTCAAAGTCAGCCCGGGCTACAAAGTGAGTTTCAGTCTATACTGAGCTGCACATCGTGATTCTGTGTCAAGGGGCTGGAGAGATGGCCCAGTGATTAAGAACAGTGACGATTCTCCCAGAGGAACCTAGGTTCAATTCACATCATCCACATGGCAGCTCACAACCATCTCAAAGTCCTGTTCCGGGGGATCCAATGCCTTCTTCTGCCCTCTGTGGGCACACATTCTGGGAAAACACTCATACACATAAAATAAAATAACAATAAAAATATCCTGTGTTCGCCAGGCGGTTGGTGGCGCACGCCTTTAATCCCAGCACCCGGGAGGCAGAGGCAGGTGGATCTCTGTGAGTTCGAGGCCAGCCTAGTCTACAGAGTGAGTTCCAGGACAGGCACCAAAACTATACAGAGAAACCCTGTCTCAAAAAACAGAAATAAAAACAAAAACAAAATTATCCTGTGTCAAAAAAATGAAAGAAAAGAAAAGAGGAGAGAGGCAAGAGGAGGAAATAAGATGGGAGGACAAAGAGAAGAGAAATGCTCACGGATCCACTTAAAGAATGAAACAGGTACACATGTGAAGTGTGTGTTCACACTAGTAAAGTATTTCATGTGTTAAATGAAAACAGCAAAAAACCAAGACAGTGGACCCAGGGTTCACTCACTCACTCATTTAGTTATTGGTGTGGGGGGCCCATCCACTCTGTTGGGAGCTGTCCTGGGTGCTGGGGGTACGTACAGAGGTGACCCAAAGGGGTCATACCCATGCAATCATAAAACTGACAGCCAGGTACAGGAGTGTAGTTGCGGGGGGGGGGGGGAGAGGGTCGTCTCGGGTCCTGCCCAGCTCCCTGCAGTCCAGACAATCTCTCTCACCTGTGGTCCTGCAGCCACTCAGACCCAAGTAAACATACAGAGGCTTATATTATGTACAAACTGTATGGCCTATGGCAGGCTTCTTGCTAGCTAGCTCTTACAACTTAACTCAGCCCATTTCTATTAATCTATGCTTTGCCACATGGCTTTGTGGCTTACCAGACTTTCACATCTCGCTTCTCTTGGTGGTGCTGGCATCTCTCTAGACTCTGCCTTTCTCTCTCCTTGGATTTCCCACCTGCCTCTAAGCTGCCTTGCCATAGGCCAAAGCAGCTTATTTATTAACCAATGGGAAGAACATATATTCACAGTGTACAGAAAGACATTCCCCCAGCACAGGAGATGGGCAATGAGATCTTTTCAAACAGCAGTAAGTGTTACAGAGGAAACTCAAGCAAGGACTGAGACCCCACGATGATGGGTGGGGTGAGGTGGGATGCTTTATTTCGAGAGGAAAGGAAAGACTTCCCCGGAAAGTGACATCAGAGTTCAGGGTCCCACAAACTCCTTCTTGGAGTGGAAGAGGTACAGTGGAGAAGTGGGGGCTGGTGAGGAAGGCAGATCAGATACGGGCAAGAGGCAGGCACAGAACGCTCTTCAAAAACTGGGGGGGCTGGAGAGATGGTTCAGAGATTTAGAGTCTGTTGGATCTTGCAGAGAATCTGTTTGGTTTCCATTTCCCATGTCAAGCAGCTCACAACTGCCTGTAACTCCAGCTCCAGGGGAAGTGATACTCTCTTTTAACCACCTTGGGCACTTGCACTCACAAGCGCCCAGAGAGAGAGAGAGAGAGAGAGAGAGAGAGAGAGAGAGAGAGAGAGAGAGAGATATCTTTAAATAAAATTGGTGTGGGGGGGTGTTGGGTGTGCATATCCTATATAGTTGTCAGTGTGGGTGTGTACATGTGTGTAAAAGCCAGAGGTTAAACCAAAATGAATGGAGAACACCTTTAATCCCAGCACTGGGGAGACAGAGACAAGCACATCTCTGTCAATTCAAGGCCAGCCTGGTCTACATAGTGTGTTCAAGGAAAAAACAAAACAAACAAACCCAAAGCCAGAGATTGATGCTGGGTGTCTTTCCTCACTTTCCACCTTTCTGAGAGTCTCTTTTTGAACCTGAAGTGGAGTTGGACTTTTCTTTGGGTCACCAACCAGCTCCCAAACAAAGACACTGAGACTTATTATTAATTACTAATGCTCAGCCCTTAGCTTAGGCTTGTCCCACTAGCTCTTTTAACTTTATTTAACCTGTTTCTACTCATCTATGTTTTGCCTCAGGGCTTTTTACCTTTCTTTCATTCAGTATGTCCTACTTTCTTGCTCCCTCCGTGTCTGTCTGTCTGGTCCCTGGCGTCTCCCTATCATCTCTTTTTCTTTCTCCCTCCAGCCTAAATTCCTCCTCCTATGTACTCTTCCTCCCTAGAAGTCCCACCTATACCTCCTCCCTTGCTATTGGCCATTTAGCTTTTTATTAGACCAATCGGGTGCCTTAGACAGGCAAGGTAAAACAGCAACACAACTTTACATAATTAAACAAATGCAATACATCTTTACATAGTTAAACAAATATTCCACAACATAAACAAATGCAACACATCTGTGCATAGCTAAACAAATACTCCGCAGCATCAAGTTCGTCCATTTGGCAGTGGGCAGTGTTGCTGAGAATGACTCTCGAATTTGGCCTTTGGCCTCCACACACATGCACACATGTGCACCTGTTGACACACACAAACATGCATGCATTTCCTTGGCATGTGATTGTTTGTATACATAATGGTTCTGGAAGGAGAAGCAAGATACTGTAGACGGCGGATGCCCCAGAGGGGCCTTGGGCTCCAGGGCCGGAAGAAGACTCGTGTTTCATAGAATAGATCTTTTTATGCTGTTTGATATTTTTGCCATGTGCATGAATTGCTTTTTCAATTAAAAACTAGTTAATTTTTTAAACTATGAAAACACTTTAATATACCATCTCGGTTATAATCAGAGCAATGGAAATTAAAACATCAGAGAAATAGGATTTTTTGGAAGGATTTAAAAACTCATAAAGCTCGTAGTTGATGAAGATGTGGGGGGGAAATGCACTCCTCTACACCCTGCATATTTTATTCATGGTAATGAGCAGTGGTAAAGCTTGCTGAAGGATCATTTGCCTGTTTTGATATCAAAGACATTTCTTTCATCTCCTTGCTTCAATCACTGCATGCCTGTGAATTTTCCCAAAGGAGAAACCATAGACTCAGACCACCAGCCTTGGTGGCAAGTGTCTTTCCTTCCATCTTGACCATCCATTCCTAGGTCTTTATTCTGACCCATTGTCTAAAACAGCAGCACCACACTGTCCGATTTTCATTGCTCAATAATATTCCAATAACCGACAGCGTAAGCTCCCTGTATTTGTCCATCTGGTCCTGAAGTTTCTCCCTGCACTGGCTTTTCCAAGGGCATCTATTCTGACCTAGTCAGAGCCCTTGGATTGACAACTGGGACCTTTGGGACCTAGGACATCAGATGTTGGTTCCCCATTGCTCAGGGCAGAGTGGGAGGGACAGTAGCTTGTTAGCCATTTGAAGCGAGGCATCCCTACAGATGTCCCACGGTTGTCGGGTCCCCTTTCCGTGTTATATTTAGCAGTGCCCCCTTCCCTCGGTGATCCCTGCTGCTCATCCCATGTTGGCGATTTCCCCAGAGACCTAAAAAATAATCTCTACTTCTAGAAAAGGGTTAAACTTCTTTCTTCTTGAAACAGAAGCCTGCCTGGTGCAGTAGTCAAGGGCAACTGTGGTTCCTTCAGGGGTGCCTGAGACACCTGACTCCTTAAGCACAGATCCCTGAAGATACCCGCCAGGTACTGAGTGTAGAGCCTAATTGTCCTCATAATGTGTCTTCCTGTGAGGGAACCTCTTCCAAGGAGCAGGGGTAGAACAGGGTGTGACCAGTGTCAATCCTGGGCATGGCTCAGGAGCCCCCACTGGTTTCCCTGCTCTGCCCTGGGGTAGCTATTGTCTGCTTGGGCATGGTCACACATGGATACCTTTGCCATATGTACCCCATGGAGAAGCAGATGATCCCTGAGGGTTAGGATGTCAGGACAGGTTTTCTCAGAGCTGCCAGCATGGATGCTGATCTCAGTGGAGAATTCCTCACTGACAAGTTCAGAAAGAAACAGGGCCTGCTTAGCTGTCCTGTAAGATCAATGTACTGCTTCGGCTGTGAGGACCAACGCGAGAGGGTTAGCCTGGTGAGGATGCCCCACTAGGGTTCATACATGGACTAGATAGATATTGGGAAGCAGGGAAAAAAACAAAAACAAAAACACAAATTTTAAAAGAATGAAAAGTATACATACACATACTCCATTCAAAATAAGGGTTATGTTTGATGAATTTTCTAGAATCTGTTTTTAATATATAAATGGAACCATCTAGTGCA
Source organism: Peromyscus eremicus (assembly GCF_949786415.1). Taxonomy (NCBI): domain Eukaryota; kingdom Metazoa; phylum Chordata; class Mammalia; order Rodentia; family Cricetidae; genus Peromyscus; species Peromyscus eremicus. The sequence goes on along the minus strand of NC_081416.1, from coordinate 118,498,084 downwards.
ACCATATTTATTTCTACTTATTGTACAATTAAAATGCAATTCTAAATTTAAATATTTTTTACTCTAAAGTTCATTCTATAGCCAGGCGGTGGTGGCACATGCCTTTAATCCCAGCACTCAGGAGGCAGAGGCAGGCAGCTTTCTGTGAGTTCAAGGCCAGCCTGGTCTACAGAGCAAATTCCAGGACAGCCAGTGCTACACAGAGAAACCCTGTCTCAAAAAAACAAAAATAAATAAATAAATTTTATTTTACTTTAAAATTTTAAATTATTTTCATTTTTAATTTTATCATTTATTATTTATTTGGAGTGTGTGTGTGTGTGTGTACAATGTGAAGGTCAGAGGACACCTTGCAGAAAGTCAATTCTCTCTCTGGACCACATGGACTCTGAGAATTGAACTCAGGTTACCAGGCGTGGCTCTGAGTGTTCTATTCACTGAGCCTTTGCCAGCTCTATTTCAGGTTTTTGTTGTTGTTGTTAGGGGTGGGATTCCCTTATTTTAAAATTAAAAATAGCTGTGAGTGATGGTGCATGTCGATCACCCCAGCATTTGGGAGGGAGAGACAGGTCAATCAGGAATTCATCCCTGGCTGGACAGCCAGCCTAGGCTACCTGGGACTATGTTTCAAAAACTACAATTAAAATAGAATTAATTGTGGCTGGAGAGGTCAGCAGTGAAGAGCATTTGCTGTCATCCCAGCGGCATGTAGCTTCTGGAATTCCAGGGCCAGGGAGGTGAGTTTACTCAGGGATCCAAGGAAACGTCACAGCCCACAACATCAGCATCTGCTCCATCTCCGCCAGCGCCACAGTGTTTCAGGAGTTTCCACAGGTAAGGCCTTCCTTCATCTGCCTAAAGTCTGCCTGAGAGAGAACACCCCAGAGAGGGACAAGGAGTTCTTGGAGGCAGCTTCCTCCAGGGGATGCAAGTAGGAAGAAACCCAGCCTCCTCTCCACGGTGGCATTTCCTCCTGACTCACTCCCTGGCTTCCATCTCCCCACTTCTCCCAGCTCTACCACGCGGGCCATCTTCTCCACCCAAGGGATGACTCCCTGAACCAGACCTCTACCTGCCACCGGTTGGTTGGACCGCTGGAAGTGTGGAGATCTCTCAGGACCAGCAGACCTTTTGCAAGGCTCATGTCTTGCTTCATAATTCTGTTTTGGATGTTGACGCCAGGTTTCTCTCCGCCCACTTCACCCAAGCCGCTTCCATCATCTGTGAGCTGAGCTCCTATTTTAAGTCCTCCTGAGGACGAAAACCAAGCTGCCAATGAAGCCATGAACAATGAGTTCTTATTTAGGGTTTTGGTTAAAATTTACTGAAAGGCTCTTTTTTAGACTTACTTAAGCACATATTTTTATCATCCATCACTCTTGTGCATAGGTAAAAAGGGAAATAAATTGGCAGCTATTACTAAAACTTCCTTATAGAACAGTCTGGTGCGGGGGCTAATTTATTTCTGAATTCCTTTTCAACTCAGAGTTGGTCATGACCGCTCTTCCTCCACATTGTGAGCGCCTGTGCGTTCCAAGTGTTGTTGACACAGGAAGGAACCTCTTAACCCAGTGCTCCGCCACTGCTTCCAGAATTTTCTTCCAGGCCGTCGATGCACATTCTGTAAGCTATTATACTGCACACCTCATAACCTTAGAAGATTGTATTTAGTTTATTGCTACTATCTGTGTATATTTGTGTGTGAGACGGAGGGGTCAGGGCTGTGGCTCACACACACCACATGTATGGGAAGGTCAGAGAACAACTTTCAGGAATCAGTTCTCACTTTCCACCGAGGGCTCCGAGCTCTGAGGATTGAACTTAGGGCATCAGGCTTGCACAAGAACCATTTACATGAGGAGCCATCTCACTGACCTCCCCAATCCATGTTTTTTTTTTTAATCTAATGGAAGGCATTGCTAGAATGTGTCCAGACCCAGTTTGCCTATGTGCAGACAGTAGCTGCCCATCACATCACAGTAGCTGTCTAGCTGACAGCCATAGTCAGCAGTATTGACTGTGGGACACATGCCAATTCCGAAGAAATGTACACCTTGGAAATGATGGATGTGAGTGTTAAGATTTCTCCTTCACACACCTCCACAGCGGCCTCCAGGCAGGAGGTACTTCAAGTCACCTTGAGAGGTCATGTGCTTTGAGAGACTCTGATACTTTCTGATATACAAATCTTCCTACATTACTATAGCTAAAAAGATTTATTTTTGTAAATTTCTTAATTTATTTTTATGTTTATGTATCTGTGTAATTGTATACCACAAGTGTGTAGATACACACAGGGACCAGAAAAAAAAATTGAATCTCACAAAACTGGACTTATTGGCAGCTATGAGCCGCTGGACAGCGAGGCTGGTAACCAAACTTAGGTCCTGAGAAGAGCAGGCCGTGTTCTAGCAAAGGAGCCATCTCTCTAACCCCTGGTGTGGTGGTCTGGATGCAAATGGCCACCGATAGGCTCATAGGGAGTGGCATTATTAGGAGGTGTGGCCTTGTTGGAGGAAGTATGTCACTGGGGGCAGGCTTTGAGATTTCAGATGCTCAAGCCAGGCCCAGTGTCACTCTCTCTTCCTGCTGCCTGCCACTCTAGATATGAATATAAAGCTTTTGGCTTCCTCTCCAGCACCATGTCTACCTGTGGGCCACCATGCTTCCCACCATGATGCCAATGGACTAAAGCTCTAAACTGTAAGCCAGCCCAGATTAAATGCTTTCCTTTATATGAGTTGCCATGATCATGGCATGATCTAAGCCACCTAGAAAATTTTTGGTTTTGTTTGTTTGTTTGCTTTTCTTAAGCAGAGAAATGCTATTAGGTTCAACTAATAATACCAATCTAAAAACAAACAAACAAACACCCCAACAACAAAACAATACAACACAAAACAAACAAACAAACAAAATAGGATCTTTGCCAGGCGGTGGTGGTGCACACCTTTAATCCCAGCACTCCGGAGGCAGAGACAGGAGGATCTCTGTGAGTTCGAGGCCAGCCTGGTCTACAAAGTGAGTTCCAGGAAAGGCGCAAAACTACACAGACAAACCCTGTCTCAAAAAACAAACAACAAACAAAAAAAATAGGGTCTCAAGTATCCTGGGCTGGTTTAGTACTCACTGAGGATGACCTCGAACTTCTGACCCTCCTTACTCCTCTGGAACGCTGGGATTATAGGTGGGCACCACAAAATCTGGTTTTCCAAGGTGCTGAGGATTAAACCCAGGGCTTCATGCAAGCTAGGCCAGGGTTCCACCAACTGAGCTTCATCCTCGACCCCAGTCCTTGAGTTTGCTTGTTTTTGACAGGGTCTCACTACATAGCATAGGCCAGCTTTGTTCTCCTGCCACAGCCTCTCAAGTGCTGGGATTACACCCAGCACCACTCTATCTGGCTGAAAAGGAACCTTTGAACATAAAATTTTGGCTGCAATTCTGCTGTTTCTCTAGAGAAAATCCTAAAAGAAGGCTTAGATACTTAAAACTGAGGCTGACTATGCTTTTCACGGACATGAATTATAGTTATTGAAGTGGATATGAGGTAGGTGTGCATGTGCGCTCCTATGCATGCACACACATATGCTGAAAGACTGGAAAACAAAGTCTTCAAAAAAAAAAAAAACCCACAAAACATGACCAAATGCCCCTTTGAGTCAGGAGCAGAGGCTAGATGGAAGGCAGAAACCCTGGAGTGGACCATATGCAAGAGCAGACTACTCTTGTAGCCAAATGCCCCTCTGGGTCTCTGAGCTTGGAGGCAGGAGAATTTGAGGAACTGGGAAGGTACAGTGGAGGCCCTGCAGAGGGAGCAGGAGGCTTACCCTCTGCTTTCCTACCCTGCCTTGCCTGCTGCCAGGAGGGGTAGTGAAGACACCAGAGCTCAGAAGGTGGGGTGTTGCCGTAGAAGACCACCAACGTGCAGGAGCGAAAGGGAGCTAAAGATGGCAGGTGTGGCTTCGACTTGCCCGGAGTTCCGTGTCCTTCCTCCGTCGTAACAGGCACAGCGAACAGGTAGCAGGATTCACACACTGGGCATGTTAACAAGTTCAGCAAGTCATACATTGGACCAAGAGCAGCTCAAATAGAAAAGACATCGAGTTGGATCATATCAGAAGATGTCTAGGGGTAGGTGGCCTCTGGGTTTTGTCGGGGATATTCAGAAGGCAGGTTTTCTGCCTTTTCACTCTGCTATCCTGAAGCTAGAGCTGCCTCAGGGATTGTTACCTCATTTGGCCGGGCAGGATTTTTTTGTTTTGATGTTTTTTTCTCCCCTGCAGTACTGAGGACAGAAACTAGGGCTTCATGCACACTGGGCAGACACTCCATCCCTGATCTACAACCTTGGCTCTCTCTCAGGTTCTGTTAGTAAAAAAGAAATGAGAAATAATGAGGGAGACAGAGGCATGTGGATCTGTGAGCTTGAGGCCAGCTTGGTCCACACTGGGAGTTCCAGAACAGCTGGGGGTGGGGGTGTATCATTAGCCTGCTGTCAGAGCCTTGTGTGAAAGCTCACCAGAGCACGCAACTACGAAGACCATCACATCCAGAAACTAAAACATGTGTGAGGAAAAGAACCACCTGGAAACAATGATACCAAACTCTTCTTACGAAGGAAGCAAGATGTTGTTAGATTGATTCTATCTGATACCCCAAGATAAACAAAAGATTATGTTCAGAAATTAAAACTAGGAGGTCTGGGGAGACAGTTGGTAAAGAATGAGGAACTGAGTTCAGATCCTCAGAACACACATAAAAATGTTTAGTCTCAAAATATAAGATGGAGGGGCCAACAAGATGGCTCTGCTGGTAAAGGTGCTTGGGACCAAGCCCAGTGACGAGAGCTCAATACCTAGGATCCATATGATGGAAGGAGAGAGCTGACCTCTGTAAGCTGTCCTCTAACTTCTTCAGGTGTGTCGTGGTACACAAGCACACACACACACACACACACTAAATGAGAAAAAAAAATAAGAAAAAGATCAATGGAAGAGTATGCCCCACAGCAACCTCTTGCCTCCACACATTCACATATATCCATGAAGCTATATGTTGTTGGAGGCTTTTACTCTTTGAGGGGCCCCCACCCAGCTCCCAAATAAATCAGAGAGGCTTTTTCTTAATTATGAATGCCTGGCCTTAGCTTGGCTTGTTTCCTGACAGCTCTTGTTAGCTTAAATTAATTATTTCATCTACCTTTTGTCTCTGGACTTTTCCCATTCTCTTACTTCTGTAAATCTTACTCTGTGGCTTGCTGTGTAGCTGGGTGGCTGGGTGGCTGGGTGGCTGGGTGGCTGGGTGGCTGGGTGGCTGGGTGGCTGGGTGGCTGGCCCCTGGAGTCCTCCTCCTTCTCTTGCAACTTCTCTTTTTTCCTCTCAGATTTCCCCTTCTATATATTCTCTCTGCCGGCCAGCCCTGCCTATTTCTCTTTCCTGCCTTGCTATTGGCCAGTTCTTTATCAGACCATCAGGTGTTTTACACAGGCACAGTAACACAGCTTCACAGAGTTAAACAAATGCAACATAAACAAAAGTAACACACCTTAAAATAATATTCTACAGGTATACAAACACATTTTTTTTTTTTAAAATTCACTAGTAAAAGACAACTAGGGAGCCAGGCGTGGGGGCTCACACTTTTAATCCCAGCACTCAGGAGGCAGAGGCAGGCAGATCTCCGAGTTTGAGGCCAGCCTGGTCTACAGATAGAGATCCAGGACAGGCGGGGCTACACAGAGAAACTCTGTCTCAAAAAACCAAAACTAAACAAACAAAAACAACTAGGGATGGAGATATAGTTCATTTAGTACTATGCTTGCTTCACATGCACAGACCTCTAGGTGGGATCCCTCGGACTTGTGAAGAGAAGTAGAAAGATCAGAAGTTTACGGTCATCATTTGTTACTTGGGAAGTTTGAGGCCAGGCTGGGCAATGTGAGACCCATGTTTTAAAAAAAAAAAAAAGAAAAGAAAAAAGAAAAAGCGAGGGGAGGTGGGGGAAGAGATCTCACCCTTGCAGGAACCTGGGTGAACTTGGAGGACGTTGCCTTAAGTGAAATGAATCAGTCGTAGTAAGACAATGTTGCATGAGCTCACTTATGAATAGTAAAAGTGTCTAACTCACAGAAACACAGAGTAAAATGGTGGTTACCAGGGACTGGAGCGGCCACGGGTGGGGATGGACTGGGGAGATAGTGGCCACAAGATACAAAATATCAGAGAGATGGAGGAAGGAATTTAGGAAGTGGAGAGAGCAACATGGTGACTATGTCCTTAACTGGGTACTGTGTGCTTGCAAACTGCCGAGGGTGGGTTCTAGTGTTCTCACAGAAACCCGCTAATTAGCTTGATTTAGCCACTCAGAGATACAAACATATGTCTAAAAATCAGGTTGATCACCATAAATATGTACAACTTTTACTTGTCAATTATGAAACGAAAGAAGAAAAACAAACAGTCTATATTTAATTACTGTGTGGTGATATTTCATACCCAAAACAGAAATCTGGATCATGGAAATGGCTCAGTGGTTGAAGACCTGCTACTAAGCCTGAAAACATGAGTCTGGTCCCTGGACCCACCCTAGGTGGAAGGAGAGGATTGGCCCCTAACGTTGTTCTCGACCTCTATACATGTGCCAGGGTGCCACCGTGTGTGTGTGTGTGTGTGTGTGTGTGTGTGTGTGTGTGTGTGTGCGCGTGCGTGCGTGTGTGTGTGTGTGTGTGTGTGTGTGTGTGTGTGTGTTAAACACAAAACTGAGGATGGTGGTAACCTTTAGTTGGGGAATTCCAGGGAGAGAGAGGCAAGCAATTCTTAGAAATCGGAACACCATAAACATGCGATAGTATGCCTGTGTATGATTCTCTGCCTTCTGCTGTGGATGCAACGTGGCCAGCCACTTTGAACTCCTGCCATTTTGACTTATTCACATCGACGGACTGTGCCTTCCAACTGTGAGCCAAGAAAAGACTTTTCTGCCTTAAGTGATTTTTGTCAGAGTAGTTTATTACAACTGAAAAAGTAGCCAAGATGCCATTCAAGAGCCACACGAAAGAGTTACTGGAGTATGTAACGGAAAAAATAGTAATCTGAGGTAGATACTACCACAGACCCCAGAGAGCCCTGCTTCCTCTTGCCCACTCCCTTGGACGCTCACCCCATGAGTATAAGCAGACCTGTGATTTGCTGTGAGCACAGAATTCTAGCAAAACTCCTGGCTTCCATTTTCCTAGAGGATTTTCTCCCTTGTGTGTGCAGAGGAAGCCAGTTGATAGGTTGTGAAGGGGCCATGAAGAGACCCACAAGGCATGCACACTTGTGTGTGTGTGTGTGTGTGTGTGTGCGCGCGCGCGCACGCGCAGCATGCTTGTAGTTGTCAGACATCTAGGACCTGACCGCCTCTCTCTCTTTGGGATTCCTCCAACTGAAAGTGACTATCATCCTCAGTTTTGTGTTTATTATTCCTTTACTTTGAAGAATAAAAAATAAAAAAGTTTTAACATGTTTATGAGTGAGTGGCTGGACAGTATGTTCTTTTCTTCTCCTTGGTTTAGAATCTTATAAAAAGAGTACTTTGTATAAAGTTCCTTTTCTTGATGCTGTGATGAAAACCCTAACAAAAACAGCTTAGGAGGGAGGGTTGATCTGCTGGGAAGGCTCCCAGCAGGGGTGCTGAACGCTGCTGCTGGATCCCTCCTCCGCCTTTTTCCTTAGTTCCAGACCCCAGCCATGGGTGGTGCTGTTCACATCCAGGTGGCCTTTCTAACCTCAGTCCTCACTGACATGCCCAGTGGTTTGTAACCTGGGGTGATTCTATTTTTTTTCCTTCCTTCCTTCCTTCCTTCCTTCCTGATAGTGTCTTGTTTTCAAGCTCCTATGTCACTGAAGTGGGCCTTGAATTTCTGAATCCCCCTCTCCATCCTCCAGAGTGCCCTCCCCTCCAGAGTACCAAGATAACACCACCATGCTCAGTTTCTGGGGTAATGGGGCTCAAACCCAGGACCTCGTGCATGCTGGGCAAGCACTCTGCCGACTCATCCCACCCCCAGCACCCTCTCTTCCTCCGTTAATCCTAATTCTGTCAAACTGACAAGATCAAGCCGTGTCCACGTCAAATGTTTTCTTTTCATTCTCATTATCGTCCTGGCTGGATTCCTGGCTGTTGATGTTTGGTTCTGCACTCGATGCCTCGTCAAAGCTACATAATATCCCAGCGTGCAAGCATGCCAGACTTCTTTCCCATTTATTCTAACAGCTTGGGGGAACTGAGAAGCCGTGTGTGTGTGTGTGTGTGTGTGTGTGTGTGTGTGTGTGTGTGTGTGTGTGTCCCACATTCACGTTTGGTGTCCTCGGAGGTCAGAGAGGCCATCGGATGCCCTGGAGCTGGAGTAACAGAGGATTGTGAACCACGATGTGGATGCTGGGAACTGAGCTTGAGGCCTCTTTGCAAGACAAGTGCTCCCGACCTCTGGGGCATCTCTTGTCTTGTCCCGTGTGTTTATTTTGAGACAGGGTCTCTTGTAACCCAGAGTTGTTTCAAACTCTGTTTGTAGCCAAGGATGACTTTGAACTGCTGACTGGGATTAGAGGTGAGTACCACCCTGTCCAGTACCTACTTCCTCTTAAATGTTTAAAGGCCTCATTATTGTTTCCAGCAGGAGAATTCAGGATCCTCTTCTGTAGGATCACCTGAATACAACCTGAATTCCTCTTTGCACGTAAAATATAGTGTTCACAAGACCCAGCACAGGATGTGGGTCTTCAGGTGGATATCATTATAGCTTCTGGTTTTTTGTTTTGTTTTTTTTTTAAATTACTATTAGAAAACATAGTCAAAGAGAAAAAGTAACCTTTGGAGCTCCTGAAATTGGGGTTGGGGGTGAGTGAAAAAACAGTCTGAGATAAATTCACCAAAACTGAACAGAGATGGCAGATTTCAGATGGACATGGGCCACAGAAGCCAAAGGAAATTGTCACTTAGAGAAATAACAGTGGGGATTTTTTTTTTTTAAGAGACAGGTTTAATCAGGCATGAAGGCACATGCCTATAATCCCAGCACTTGGGAAGTGGAGACAGGAAGGTCAGCTCAAGCTCATCCTCTGCTACAGTTGAGTTTGAGGGTTGAGGCCAGTCTAAGATATATAAGACCTTGTCTGAAAAAAAACAAACAAACAGATAAAAACAGAGAGAGAGAGAGAGAGAGAGAGAGAGAGAGAGAGAGAGAGGCAAAGGCAGAGAGAGAGAAAGACAGAAAGAGATACAGAGAGACTGAGATGGTTAAGATTGATTCACTGTATTGCCAAGGGTGGTTTTGAACCTCTAGCCCCAAGTGATCCCCCTGCCTCAGCTTCCCGAGTAGCTAGGATTGTAGGCACAGGCCACCTTGCCTACTAATAACAGTGCAATTTAAGAATATGGGCAGCAGGAGCTGGAGGAGAAATGCCTCAGTGGCTGAGGACACTTGTCACTGTTACAGAGGACCTGGGATTTGTCTCTGAGTGCTCACATCTGGTAGCTCATAACTGCCTGTAACTCTAGTGTCAGGGGATCCAGTGCCCTCTTCTGGCCTCCTTGGGTAACTGCACACACATAGTGCACATGCAGACAAACACATACACATAAATACATGTTTTTGAAATGGTCTCTCTACACAGCCCTGGCTATTCTGGAATTCACTATGTAGATCAAGCTGGCCTCAAACTCACAGAGATCCACCTGCCTCTGCCTCCCAAGTGCTGGGATTAAAGGTGCCACACTTGGTAACACATAAATACATTTAAAAAAATGTACATTAGTATTTTGCCATGGGAAGTTTCAAGTCCCCTGAACTGGAGTTACAGACCATTGTGAGCTGCCATATGGGTGCTGGGAGTTGAACCCGGGTCCTCTGGAAGAATAGTCATCTCTCCAGCCTCATAAATACATTTTAAAAGATTTATTTTTTCTTTTTATGTGCACTGGTGTTTTGCCTGCATGTATGTCTGTGTGAGGATGTCAGGTCCCCTAGAACTAGAGTTACAGACAGTTGTGAGCTGCCATGTGGGTGCTGGGAATTGAACCCAAGTCCTGTGGAAGAGCAGCCGGTGCTCTTAACACTTGAACCATCTCTCCTGCTCCCTACACTTATTTTTTTAAAAAATAAAGCTTTAAAGAAACAAACAAAACAAGAACATCAGCATCAGGCAGTGGCACACGCCTTTAATCCCAGCACTCGAGAGGCAGAGGCAGGTGGATCTCTGTAAGTTCCAGGCCAGCCTGGTCTCAGAGTGAGTTCCAGGACAGCCAGAGCTACAAGGAAACCCTGTCTCAAAAAAACAAAAACAAAAGATTTGGGCTAAGGAGATGGCTCAGGGGTGAAGTATTTTCTGTGTAAACATAAAGAGCTAAGTAGAGATCCCGAACATCACGTGAAAGCTAGAAATGGCAGCGCCAGTCTATAGCCCTAATGCTGAGGGCTTGGAGACAGATGGATCCCTGGAGCTCACTGGCCAGACAGTAGCTGAAATGGCGATCTTTATGTTCACTGAGAGACCCTGTCTCAAAAACACAAGGAAGCAAAAGATGGCATCTTGCATCAAACCCTGGCTTCCACATATGCATGCTTAGGTGCATGCACATATTTACACATGTGCACAAGTACATACACACACAACCAAAATAAAACAATGGATTGTCAGTCATCAGCCCTACAAATAAAGAACAGAGTGAACTGAACGAACAAAGATTGTATTTCTGTCAACTCTTCAATTGCAGTAATGGAGATTAAAAAGACAATGGAGCCTCATTTTCAAACGATTGACAAGAAAGAATTTTAAAACTTAGAATTTTACATCCAGTTGAACTTTCATTCAACTGTGAGACCATGGCTTAAAAAAAAAAATCCCATCATGCATAGAAAGCCTGTGAAGGCCTGCCACACAAAGACTCACACTAGACCTAGTTTTGACTAAAGTTCTTAAATAGTAGGAGAGAGAAATGTGGTCGACTCCAGAAGAAGTAAAGTAAGTTACAATGATCACTTTTGTCTTTTTGAAAGTCAAAGGTGGGGGCTGGGATTGTAGGTCAATGATAGAACAAATCCATAGCAAGAGGGGTCCTGGGTTTGACCCCCAGCACCACACAACACACACACACACACACACACACACACACACACACACACACACACACACACACTAAAAGAAAGTATTAAGGACAAACATTCTCATATCAGTGTGATGTGGTTATTCCTTGTTTTAAAGGTTGACTCTATGTATGTGTCTGTCTGTCTGTTCCAGTGCGCACATCTGTGAGTTTGCAGAGGCCCCAAAAGGACAACAGACCCCTCAGAGCTGTGACTGCAGGCGTTTGGGGGTCATGGGCTCTGGAGTGTGATCTACAGTCCTCGTGAACGAGCAGCAAGCACTCAGTCCTGACCCAGCTCCCCACATCTCTCCAGCCCTGTTACCTCTTTTTGTTTTGTTTTTTTCCAGACAGGGTTTCTCTGTGTAGCCCTGGCTGTCCTAGAACTCACTTGGTAGTCCAGGCTGGCCTCGAACTCACAGAGATCCGCCTGGCTCTGCCTCCCGAGTGCTGGGATTAAAGGCGTGCACCACCACCGCCCAGCAATTTTTTTTTTCTTTTAAAGAAAAGGTCATTGAAAAAAAAATGTGTTGGGAGGCAGAGCCAGGCGGATCTCTGTGAGTTTGAGGCCAGCCTGGGCTACCAAGTGAGTTCCAGGAAAGGCGCAAAACTACACAGAGAAACCAAAAAAAAAAAAAAAAAAAAAAAAAAAAAAGAGAGAGAGAGAGTGGGGCTGAGGAGATGGCTCAGTGGGTAAGAGCATGAGGACCTGAATTCAAAGTCCCAGCACCCACACAGAAAGCTGAGCATGGCTGCGGATGGTTGTAACCCAGGGTTTCTGGACACAGACAGGTGGATTCTGGGAGCTCACTGGCCAGCCATCCTAGCCACAACATAAAGCTTCGGGTCCCCACGAGAATCCCTGTCTCAAGGGAATGAGATGAAGAATAATGGAGGATGCCTAGTGTCCTCCTGTGGACTCTGCATGTGTACACACACACACACACACACACACACACACACACACACACACAGTTAAAGCAAAACCCCAAATGACAGCGAGTTAGGCCTGGTGAGGTAGCACTAGCTGTAGACACAGTAAGACAGTGAGTTGGGCTTGGAGGGTGCTCCATAGTGGAACACCACTTAGTGTGCATGAGGCTCCCATTCAGTCCCTAGCACACACACACAAAGACAATGAAGTGCATATTGGATTTCCCAAAATCCCAGCTATATGCTTTTTATACACAATCTACCTAAGTTATAAGGATACTTGGATGTTGGAATAAAAAAGATGGAGCCAGGGCTGAAGAGATGGCTTGGTGGTTAAGAGCACTGGCTACTCTTCCAGAGGCTCCAGGTCGGATTCCCAGCACGGAGAGAGCTGCAGCTCACAACCATCTGCTGCTTCTATTCAAGGGGAAATCTGTCACCCTCTTCTGGCCTCTATGGACACTGCATGCATGTGATGCGGAAACATACATGCAGGCAAAGAGTGCCTTTACAGATAAAAAGAATTAAAATAAAAAAAGAAGAAGAAGAAGAAGAAGAGGAGGAGGAGGAGGAGGAGGAGGAGGAGGAGGAGGAGGAGGAGGAAGAAGAAGAAGAAAGAAAAGAATGGATCCAGGCATTACGTCACATGCTTTTATTCCCAAACACTTGGTTGACAGAGGCAGATAAGTACGGAAAAAGTCTTGTCAAGCAAGTATAAACATGGTAGTGCATGCCTGTAATCCCAGCACCAGGGAGGTAGAGGCAGAAGGATCTGGAGTTCAAGGACACCTTTGGCTACAAAGCAAGTTAGAAGGCAGTCTGGACTGCATAAACTCAAAACAGCAAACAAAGAAATGTAAAGGTATGTAATCATATTCATATTAGATACAATGGTCTTTTAGCTACAGAACATTGTTACAAATGAGCAAACTCACTCTATTATGATGAATGACATCATTCTCCAAAAAGTGGTAGCAATTTTAAACTTG